>NW_026589732.1:5362850-5425925 GCF_907164565.1 Psammomys obesus | reverse complement strand
TGTGTGTGTGTGTGTGTGTGTGTGTGTGTGTGTGTGTGTGTGTGTGTAAGCTGCAGGCAATTTTAATTCTCTTGGGCAGGGAGTCAAATGTTCTGTTTCTTCAATGCTAAATACTCCCCAGTCACTTCATTGTGAGGCCAAGAGAAAGGTTTAATAGCTATCTTCTCATGCCTTGTGCCACTGGGACCAAGCTAAAATAAGGGTAAATCAGATTCTCTGCCCAGTAAATCCTCTTATCCAAGCAGGCTCTCTGGCTTCCTTCCTTTGCCTCTGAGTCTTGAGTTTATTCAGATGGCCCAAGACAGTACTTAGTTATCCAAGCTGTCCACATAGTTGGAACACATCCCGAGGTTTCTTTCAAGTATGGGTTACCATTGTGGGATAAACAGTTTGGACACAATAAATTCTCCAAGCTTTAACTTTTCCTCAAGATCTGAGACAGCAGAGGCATTTGGCCCTGCACAGTTCATCCCAAGTGGCCTTATCTCAATATGAGGTCGATATTTTCTGACAGGAAAGCATAAAAGGGACAACAGGAAGATGGCAGGTCAAACTGCACAGTCTGTGCCCTCCTTCCTCCCCCGAGTCTCTGCAGCTGTGAGTGGGGTTGCTCATGTCCATCTGTAAAGACACAGGAGTGTGACACTCAGTTCAGCCACTGTTGCCAATGCACAAAAAGCCAAGGACAACCCAGGTAGAGCTAATTTTTTTTTTTTTTTAATTCACTGATAGCTACTATGCACAACAATCAAAGGGGGTCCTGCCCTCATTCTACTCCAGGGAGCACAGGAAATTCTTTTAAGAAGAAACAAGTAAGTTGTACAGTTCTGTGAGCATGTAAATGCATGGAAATACAGAAGTGGATCCAGAAAGGAAGCTTTGACTTGCTGAGACTCTAACATGTGGAAACTTCCATCAAATGTTCACTTTTGTGTTCTCATGACATCTGAGAACAATAGGGGTCTCGGAAATCATTGAGCCTGATCCCCCTTTAAAGTGTAGAGATGAGAAAGCTGAACCCACAAAAACATAAGCACCTAGAAGTCATACAGTTATTGGGGGCGTAGTCTGGGGTGTATGACTGCATAGTGGAGACAGCTGGGGTCTCTGAGTGTGTGCCAAAGGAGGCACTAGGCCTCAGACCCTGAGACCCCATACTGGCTGCTGCTGGATGAGTCTATCTCACTGAGGGCGGAAGTGAACACAGCTCCACCCCAGAGCTCAGAGGAGTCCTGGCTTGCTGCTGCTCACTGATTTTGAGGTCTTGAGGGAAGATCACTGGTGGTTAGCAGGGCTGAGTATTATACCTCTCTCTGCCATTAACCCACTGGCTGTGACCATGCTTGGCTCCCAGCAATGCCCCTAATATGAGAGGAAAGACAAAAATGGAACCCAATGGGAATCGCTGTGCATCTGTTTACAGAAAAATGGAACCTTCAGGGCATCATGTAGCCAAACTGTGCCTCAGTGTTCTCAACTGAAAGGTGAAGGGAGCTGTAGCCACACTTTCTGTGTTCTTTGGAATACCCCTGTTCCACCTCATTGGGCCTCTGTGAGGATCACCTAGGCAACGCCTGCAGAATATACGTCAATTACAAAATGGCTTATTTTTTTAGTTATGCAAATAGTGTTTTCCATTGTGAAATTTCCATGCATACATGTTATGGTGCCTTGGTTACACTGATCCTCCACTGCTCTCCTCACCCTGGGCCCGGTCCTCCCTCTAAATAGCTTCCCCCATTTCTTCTTCCGCTTTTATCTGCACTTAATAATTTGAAGAAGTTGCTTTTTATTTTATTCAGTAATTACACTTTTTTTCTATTTTCACTTTCTGCTCATCTTTATTAATGTTTCTATTGATCTTGGTTTTTTTAATGGGCAAAATCTCTATAAATAGTTATGTGAAAATATGGAGAATGATAATATTCTTTGAAATTAGGATGAAAAGAATAAAGAGTATTAGTAACTCAATGGGTTATTCAGCAATTCATGTCTGAACACGTGAGAAAATGATATGCTTATGAAACATGAAGGAACACAATCCAATACCAGACTAAAACATCCAGTGGTCGAACCACCACCAGCCCATTTTACACTGAGCTTACTAGTCTAGATAAAACTTTCTTCCTGTATTATCTGAGGATTAGAGTCTTTTGCCTGAGGCACATTGGTGAGTCCTCTATTTATGCTTTCTCCTCTTCTCAGGGCTGGTGGACACGGATAAGGGAAGGGAGATGCAGATGCTATGTCTAGTTTCAATCACTCTAGAAGAAGTCATAACAGGGATTCTCAATGGAATGTTGTAATTCTTAGATGAGGACATTTGTTCTGTGATGCCAAGGTAGGTGGAGGGTAGTTGCCTAGCAGATTGTGTATTCCCAGACATGAAAGGTATGCCAGGAACTTTAGGAAGTCATTTCTAAATCCAGTGACAGCCCTGTCTTGTCTAGAAGATATCAGTGAGGTGCTCTTCCTCCCTCCTTCTCTCCCTCCTAAGCTGCTCTATAGCACTAATGTTTTTAATCACCACATACGTCAGGTTGCACCTCGTCACAGTTACTCTCACCCCTCCTGAAGCCCTGGTAGTGAAGGGAGCTCTGCTGAGGGCTGGATCGATGATTTGAATAAACATAAAGTATGATGACTCACTACTTCTAGAGCCTCAAAATTAACATCACTTTTGATCATACAGTAAGGGAAACATTGCCACTCAGAATGGCATTTGAATTGAATGCCTGAGCAATCACTGTATTCTTCAGTATTCCAGCCAGTACTTTTATTAAGGCCCTGACTGAAGGAGAGCAGAGGACATGTTAGAGGTGAGGTGGAAGAGTTGGGGAGCAACTATTGAAAAGGAAAGGACAAAGTGAGAACAGAAATTATACTCGGGATAATCTGTCCTGGTAACAGCAATGTGTTTGGACACAGAAATGTTTATTTCAGCACACTCGTAAAATAATAATGTCTAAGTATTAAATCACTTGACTGGCTAACATGGATCTGCAGGCTTTGTGCCCTTGAAGCAGTCTCCCTGAAGGGCTGTCTGTCTGATTTTTGACCTCGATAGAGAGAAAATAAAATAAATGAAGGTATGGTTGCAACTGAGCTCAATGTGATGTGACTTGGACAGGGGCAGAGACATCAAATTTTGGGTCAAGTAATTTTGCTCATCTCTGGCCTCTGCAGTTCAGCGGCAGCAGCAGGAGGTACCAGCTGGAGGGGTCTGCCCTCCTCTGATCTGAGTCTTTGTCAATGCCATCACTAGCAGTCAGGCTGCTTTCTGAATATACACAGCATTTTTTTTTGAGAGTACAGTAGCTATTCTTAACATGCCAAGCTAACCGTATCTGTTGATTTCTGACATCTACACATGCTTTAAAAAATAGCTTCAAAGCCCCAGATACTTAAAAGCAAAAATTACCCTTCTGTTTATAAAGGGCAAGATCTATTTTTAAGTTGTTTTTTTTTTTTTTTTCAAACTTCCACTTAGTCTGTCTCAGCTGAAACAGGAAACTGTTGATAAGGTTGTTTGCTGGGGAGAGCCCAGGAGGACAGGAAAGAGGAGAAAAGGCAGATGGGGAAACACTTCCAGGTCCCTGACAACAAAGAACTGTTTCTGTACTTACAATAGCAGTTGGGGTGGCAGCCAGGACGCAATAGAGCACCAGAGGGGTGATAAAGCTCTCCTCCTCCGTCCCGGGGTAAGGCTTCATTAAGTCTCCATCCTGACAGAAGAACCCTTGGATATGCACCTGAAAAGTGTCAGTGCATTCGAAGTAGTAGGCAAGCAACACCGTCCCGGCCATGATGACAAGCTGAAAATAGAGCATGGCCACACAGCGACATTAGCAGGGCTTCGGAGCAGGGCTTGACCCTCAGAGCACACCCCCCACCCCCATCACCCTGCAGCACTTCTGGAGTTGGTATTGGCGAGTGTGAACGTGCCTGGCTCAGCATGCTCTGGGCATTGGGATTGTGTGCTAGCTTGGCTGCTTGCTAATACTTGCTGTAGAAACCTTTCAGCAAATAACGTGCAGACCCCATCTGAAGGGCAGACCCCAGCACGGCTTGTGGGGAGACTGAGCTTCTACCACTATGTCCTTGAGTATCTGTGGAAACCAAGATGGCAATGTGCATTCAGGCCGGAGGTGAAAGGTCAAAGGGCAGTGGCTTCAGAGTTGGAAGGATGTTGGTGTGAGAAATTTTAGAAATTATTAAAAATAGACTTACCATACAAAATGTTTGTCAGGAGGGAATGACTGAGTGAATGAAAGAATGATAAAGAAAGAAGGAAGAAAGAAGAAACAAAGAAACAAAGAGAAAAGAAAGAAAGAAAGAAAAAGTAGCAGGGCTAGGAAACTTTTTCAGAATCATGCCCTATACTATTGGCAGGTATTCGACATGAGGAATGGCTTTTAAGTTTTTATAAAATGCTTCCCACTGGAAAACCAAGGACATTGCTGCTGATCCTATCTTAGATCCTTCAAAAGATTTAGACATAATGGGACACAATTTCATTTTTGACTTATGAATTTCTTAGATACTCCTTGGTGTAGGTAGTTGTAAGAAGTATGAGGAATTGATGGGATATAGTAGTTCAACATTATTTTTCCCATTGTACTTGAAAGACATCAAAATGTCAAGATAAGATAGCAATGAAAATGGTGAGAAAACTGCCTAGATCCTCTTCCTCTGTGGCCTGGCAAGGCCGCATTGCCAGAGGCAAGTGATCAAAGAGCAGGCAACCGAGTTCATGACAGAGGCAGTCCCTGATCCCCTTACTTAGGAAGCTACATAGAGATAGAGCCACAATGAATAAACTGTAAAAAATACAAAATTTAAAAACAAACAACAACCAAAGCAATCTAAAATAGAAAAAGAAAGAGAAAAAGTGTAGAAAACAGGGCTTTTTGGTTATGAGATTGTGAAAGCAAAAGTCAGGAGAGAAGGTAGACTCTTTGGTTCCCATGCTCTACCTCAGAAATACAAAAGCTGAGGTCCAGAGAACAGAGCTGCCTATGGCTAGATTACCTATATGTAACTGAGCATGTGTTGAGACAGCATGGATGAAATGGGGAAACTAAAGTGAAGAAAACTGCTTTCAAGTTTTCATTGGTTTAGCGGTATCAAGCTAAACCAATCATTATAGGAAAACAGTATAGTCAGATGTCTTTGTATAGCTTCAGTTGAAACTTGATTTTGTTCACAAGTATGTGTAAGGCTTTGAAAGGGAAGCCATAATGTTTTAAGGGTTTAGGAACACTGAACTTTTGTTGAGCCACAGTCTCATGTAGCCCAGGCTACCCTTGAACTCACCATATGGCCAAAGATGCTCTTTAACTGCTATTCCACTTGGTTCTATTTATCAAGTTCTGGGATTATAGGCATATGCTGCCATGATCCACTTGTCCAGTGCTGAGTGCTGAAGCCAAGAACCCGAGGCTTTGTGCAGACTAAGCAAGCATTCTACCATATCACATGCTCTACCTTTGAATTTCTCATTCCATCCCCAGAATGACTAGTTCAGAGTCACACAGCCAATTAGTGTTAAAGTCAGGACTAAAATACATACACTTTATCTCCAGATAAGCAACAGCAATACCCCCTTCCTTAAACAGACAAAAACAAAAACAAAAACAAAAAAAACTAAAAACAAACAAACAAACCTAAAAAACACCATTAAACAAAAAATGATCTATAATGCAGCATTAAAACTGTATCCTATCCAGAAAGGCAGGGAAACAGGGAAGAGAAAAATAGGTCAGTCCTGGTAGAGAGGCACTATTCTGTCATATCCTTTTCTGATCCTTTAACATCAATGTTGACACAGCCTCACACCTGCCCATCCTAACCCTCATGGAGCCATCACAGCTTCTCCTTCTGGGGAAATCCCTCTGTGGGTCTACCTCACCATAGCAGGAAGGACCATTTTTCTCAGGAGTTCTTGGGTTAAGAATACCTCAGTTCTTCTAATTTTACTTCTTTCTCTGTGCCTTTCCTTTTTGACTCAGAAGCCTTTTGTATCTCCCAGCTGTAGTGTGTTTCAAGTACAGACTCCCCATCATCCAATACGTATGTCTTTCTTTTGGCCACCTCAGTCACCATTTTTCCTCTTACTCCAGAAGGCCACATCACACTCCACTCACTGTCCCCTATATATGACTAGTTTCTGGCTCTAGAGGATTTAGTTTTCTAATGTCTGACATTTTCTGTCCACCGGCCCTTTGATTACAACTCATGACCATCTAATCAGTAATCTCCAGAAGGCCTTCTGTGTCTCTCTAGACATGAAGTTGTTTATTGGTACTATTCACAAAGCACCAACTTTTCTTCTGGTCTTCTCTGTTGACTCAATTATTTGGATTATTATATAGCAGCAGGGAAAAATCTTGAATAAGCATATTTCCCATATGGCTGAGAGATAGGCAATCGAAAGCAGCCCCTGTGAGATAGAACTCTTACCTACAGCTAGCTTCTAAATTCCAACTATGCACAAGACTTATCTTTGCATATTTCTTCCACATTTCTAGAAGCACAGTCTTCTATTTTTTATCTTTATCAGCTCTTAGGAGACACCTAGTTGGAGAATAGATAGGATCTGCGGGAGGCATTTCAGAGTCAAAAGTAAAAGTGGCTTCTAAGTTCCTCTAGTGGGAAAGAACATTTTATTTTAGTAGGAATGTTTGTGCCTCAATTCCTTTGGCGAAAACTGAAAGTGAAATACACACACACACACGCACACACACACACACGCACACACACACACACACACACACACACACACATGAAGAATCAGTACAAAGGCACAGAACAAAAACAGTATAGAAGTGTCTTAATTTTAATGTCAAAACCAACAAACTGTACCATTATCCAGAACGCTCTAACATTATGTACCTATATTTGAATCTATAGGATAAATCTTTCTTTTATTATCCTTTTTTTTAAAAAATTAAATTTTAATTTTTTATATTAGTTACAGTTTATTTACTTTGTATCCCAGCTGTAGCCCCCTCCCTCATTCCTTCCCAACCCCACCCTCCCTTCCCCATCTCCTCCCTGCCCCTCTCTAAGTCCACTGATAGGGGAGGTCCTCCTCCCCTTCCATCTGACCCTAGCTTATCAGGTCTCTTCAGGAATGGCTGCAATGTCCTCCTCTGTGGCCTAGCAAGGCTGCTCGTTCCTTGGGGGAGTGGGAGAGGAGGAGGTTAAAGAGCCAGCCATTGAGTTCATGTCAGAGACAGTCCCTGTTCCCCTTACTAGAGAACCCACTTGGATACTGAGCTGCCATGAGCTATATCTGAGCAGGGGTTCTAGGTTATATCCATGCATGGTCCTTGGTTGGAGAAACAGTCTCAGAAAAGATTCCTGTACCCACATATATTTGGTCCTTGTGGAGCTTCCTGTTCTCTCTGGGTCATACTAACTGCCCCTGCATCCTGCCCAAGGTTTGGGTATGAGTCTCAGCATCTGTTTTGATACACTGCTAGGTAGAGTCTTTCAGAGGCCCTCTGTGATAGGCTCTTGTCCTGTTACTTGTTTTCTCCTACTTCCCATGTCAATCCCACTTGTCTTCTAGGTGAAGATTGAACATCTTACCCCAGGTCCTCTTTCTTGTTTATCTTCTTTAGGTGTACAGATTTTAGTATGCTTATCCTATCTTATAGGACTACTATCCACTTATAAGTGAGTATATACTGTATGGTTCTTTCTGTTTCTGGGATACCTCACTCAGGATGATCTTTTCTAGATCCCACCATTTGCCTGCAAATTTCATGATTTCCTTGTTTTTAATTGCTGAGTAATATTCCATTGTGTGAAAGTACCACAATTTCTGTATCCATTCCTCCATTGATGGACATCTGGGTTGTTTCCAGGTTCTGGCTATAACTTTGCTTTGAACATGGTTGAGCAAATGTCCTTGTTGTGTACTTGAGCATCTTTTGAATATATGCCTAGGAGTGGTATAGCTGGATCTAGAGGAAGCACTATTTCTAATAGTTTGAGAAAACACCAGGCTGATTTCCAAAGTGGTTGTACAAGTTTACATTCCCACCAGTAACGGAGGAGGGTTCCCCTTTTTCCACAACCTCTCCAGCATGTGTTGTCACTTGAGTTTTTGATCTTAGCCATTCTGATGGGTGTAAGGTAAAATCTCAGGGTTCTGACAACAGTGTCCTTTGCTTTACAGAAGCTTTTCAGTTTCATGAGGTCCCATTTATTGATTGTTGATCTTAGAGCCTGTGCTGTTGGTGTTCTATTCAGAAAATTATCTCCTGTGCCAATGAGTTCAAGGCTCTTCCCCACTTTTTCTTCTAACCGATTTAGTATGTCTGGTTTTATGTTGAGGTCTTTGATCCACTTGGACTTTAGTTTTGTGCAGGGTGACAAATATGGATCTATTTTCATTTTTCTGCATGTAGACATCCAATTGGACCAGCACCATTTGTTGAAGATGCTGTCATTTTTCCATTGTATTGGTTTGGCTTCTTTGTCAAAAATCAAGTATTCATAAGTGTGTGGGCTTATTTCTGGGTCTTCTATTTGGTTCCATGATCCACCATCTGTTTCTATGCTAATACCATGTAGTTTTTGTAATGATTGCTCTGTAGTACAGCTTGAGATCAGGGATGGAGATACCTCCAGACGATCTGTTGTTGTACAAGATTGTTTTGAAAAAAAAAATATGGAACGCTTCGTGAATTTGCATGTCATCCTTGCACAGGGGCCATGCTAATCTTCTCTGTATCATTACAATTTTAGCGTATGTGCTGCAGAAGTGAGCATTAGGATAAATCTTGAACAGCTGCCTGATCGATATAATCCTGGAAGTAGCACTCAGAGATGTGAATGAATGAATGAATCAATCAATCAATTAATCATTTACAAGACACAAAGAAGAAAAAATGGTTGAGACTTGATGGAGGGGTGTAGGGAGGAACTGTAGCAGCTTCTACAGACTGACCCACCAGACTGAGGTCATTTGCCTTTGCTTTTTCCCCAGTGAAACAGCTAGAAACACATTCCTGTTATTTCCAAGCAGTTCTTAAACTCCCCAGAACGTTCCTCAATGTTCCTTTGGAAAAGGGAAAAGTAGAACAATTCAGAACTCAGTTTGTACTCTTCTTCCCCACTGAACATTCTTCTGTGTCAACATAATAAAAAGAAGCCAATTCTGTTTTATAGGAACAGAAACCATGCAGAATAAGCTGTGCCCAGGAACAGAGAGGCTGGCCCCACTGCACTGATGTGATCTACAATTAGCCGTTAGCCATCCTCCCTGTCCTGGGTCATGATTCATCACTGTCTAGGTTTGTGCAACCAGTGCCAGCTGGCATTCTTGCCAACTCTGATTCCTTCCTGTGCCCATTTTGGGATGCATGGAGGGAGCCCATAATGTTGTTGTCACATAAGCAGATGGTGTGACAGTTCCAGGCTGGGCATTGGAGGAAGAGGTGAAGATGTCACTGTGACAGAGGCAATTATGGATGAAGGATGACCATAAGTGGAGGGAGAGCACATACCAGAGACATTATTTCAGTCCTTCTTCCCTCTGAATAACAGTCTCGTACAAGAAAGTGCATAGCATGATAATTGTACCACAAGGATTTGGGAGGCAGATGTCAGCAAAACCAGAAACCCAGCCTCTAATGGTTGATAGTGCAGTTTTTCTACCCAGATCTCTGCTGATTAAAGTAAATGTCACAAAGAATTGTAACAAGAGAGTCACAAAGCTGAACAAAGTAAACAAAGTTTAAAAGTTTAAAGTGATTGTAGATCACTGATTTATAGATGTGGCGCAAGCTGGGATATCAGGGCTGCAAGTAGTGACAGTGGTGTGTGTGTGTGTGTGTGTATGTATGTGTGTGTGTGTGTGTGTGTGTGTGTGTGTGTATGTGTGTGTGTGTGAGAGAGAGAGAGAAGGAGCAAAGAGTAAAGCTAGGATGAGAGGCCTAGTATCTGGTCTATCTGGTGTCAAGTGTAAGGGTGTATATAGTTGACAACTTTAGTGTTCTGTGCCAACCTTCCCAATTTTGGGGATCCTGAAGCACAGAATTCCATTGTAACCTTACTCAAGTCAATAAACATTTCCATTTCTAATGAGGTTTTGGGTTCTAATGTGGTCATGGACTACTAAAGATAAAAAACTGACAACTCTCCCTCTGAACTCAGACAAGCTCTTCAAGATTTTCCATACAATTCTGGTAGCACTTGTCAACACTAGGAGCAGATCATGTGATCTGTCACAGAGTGTCATCTTATCCTAAGTAGAATTCATGTAGGTGGCAAATGAAGTGCAAGGGAAGGGCTTAACAGAAGAGCAGAGAAGAAGCTGCTGGTGGGGAAAAGTAGGTGCAAAGAGAATGGAGAAGACAGCACAGTGTCTGCTTAGGAGACTGTTCGTAGGGCTAAGAGTTTAGGCTCCCTGCTTTTACTAGGACCTATGTTTTTATGCCTCAGTTTCTTCATTTGTAAAAGGAATTACTAATGGTCATACCTATTTCTTTAGGTTATAATGAGGATTAATGAAAAGTGTGTATCTTGTCCTGAGAAAACACCATTTTCTAGCATCATGAATGGAATGAGTGTGTTTCAATATTTCTCCAAAACTAGTTTCTCTCAGGTTAGTTTTTCAGAAACACTGGGTAACGATGAGTTGGAAGATGTCCTTTAGCAAGCCTATGGCTAAGTAGTGCAGACCTGCGTCTTTGAAGTAGCAGGGAATTAAGATGTAGTTGAGAAAGGCAACCTCCTGAGATAAGCGCGGAACATGAAATGAGATATTTTGCATATGTGAATTCAGCCCCTCTTCTTTTAGAATTACCAAGAAAGCCTTTCAGGTATGAACACATGATGGAATGAAACTGCTACTGTTCACATACTATAAGGGGAACAGGAGCTGTCTCTGACATGAACTCAGTGGCTGGCTCGTTGATCACCTCCCCCTGAGCAGAAAGCAGATTTACCAGGCCACAGAGGAAGACAGTGTAGCCAGTCCTGATGAGACCTGATAGACTAGGGTCAGATGGAAGGGGAGGAGGACCTCCTTTATCAGTGGACTAGGGAAAGGGCATGGAAGGGAAGAGGGAGGAAGGGTGGGTTTTGGAGAGGATGAGAGAGGGGACTACATCTTGGATACAAAGTGAATAAATTATAATTAATAAAAATAAATAATTTTTAAAAATAAGCCAAAAGGAAGACAATGATGTACAATCATCAACCAGGTAACATGATGACATAACTTTAAATGCACCATCTTTATGACACACTCACCCTATGAGTATAATGAGCTATTGTCTTGTAGAGAAGGTGTTTCTTTCCTGAGCTCTCAGAACCAGTGAATGGTAGAGCCTTGCAGGAGCTGAACCTCTAGTGCCATTTTACTACCCTCTTATACTTTAACACTTGTAATTAGCAAAGTGAGATGACATGTAGAAAATGCTTAGCACAATGCCCTGAACTTGTTAGAGGTTCAGTTCTTTTTCTTGCTTTTAAATATCTATTTTTTTCCTGCATGTGACTATAGTGTGAGAGTAGAGGTTGACTCTATTCTCAAAGCTACTGAGTTCCCTCTCCTGACACTTCTTTCAAGGGCTTTGTTTTCTTCTTTTTCCTCAGCCTAAGTCATAAATGATGGTGCCCTCCAAAGCTCTTTCCTCCACAACCCTGTAATTATCTTTCTCTTTTTATCTTCTGGAGGTTTCAGTTCTTTCTGTCACTTCCATTCTTGCGCCAACTCCAAATACCCTCACATCTCCATTGTTGCCTCTTGGTGATTGCCATCCTGGAAAAACAGTGTTCAGAGATACTGAAGATGTTGAAGCAATATTTTTCTTCTCTCTTTTGTTCTTTCTCCTTCTACATACATCCACCACTGCCTGAATCACATAGCAATATCAATATTATCTTAGGATCCTCCTTCCTTCAATTCATACCATATCCAGCTGGTAGCCAACTTTTATGATTTCAGGTCCCCTTTTATTTATCCCATTTTCTTTCATCACTTGCCCCTGCCTTACTCATGACTCATGTAATCTTATCATCATCACTGAAATTTGCCCTGTCTGTTCTTGCAATCTTTGGGATTTCAGGCCCTCTATACCACTTGCTGTTAAAGAATTAACATCCTCAGCCTATTGTTTGGCTGTGGGTCTCTGCATTTGTTAATATCAGCCACTGGATGAAGCCTCTCAGAAGACAGTTATGCTAGGTTCCTGTCTACAAGCATAACAGAGTATTATTAATAGGGTCAGGGTTTGGCTCTCTCCCATGGGGTGGGTCTCAAGTTGGGCCAGTCATTGGTTGGCCATTCCCTCAATGTCTGCTCCATCTTTATCCCTACATTTCTTGTAGGCAGGACAAATTTTGGGTCGAAGGTTTTATGGGTGAATTGGTGACCCCCTTTCCTCTACTGGAAATCCTTCCTGGCTATAGGAGTTGGGCACTTCAATCTCCATATCCCTCACTGCTAGGAGTCTCAGCTATGGTCACTCCCATAGCCTCCTGGGAGGCTCCCCTGTCCTCCCAGAGATGCTCCACCCAGCCAGTTTCTCTCTCTTGGTCCTTCCACCCATCCCACCTCCACTCTCCCTTCACCTGATCCTTACCCTTGTTACCCTCCTTACCCCCTCTCCCACATGGTTCCCTCCTTCCATATACTTAAGATATCTATTATTTCCCCTTTTGAGTGGGATTCAAGCATCCTCCCTTGAGCCCTCCTTTTTATGTAGCTTCTTTGGGTTCATAGATTGTAGTATGGTTATCCTGTACTTTATGGCTGATATCCACTTATAAGTGGGCATATACCGTGCATGTCTTTCTGGGTTTGGGTTACCTCACTCAGGATGATCTTTTCTAGTTCCATCTGCCTGAAAATTGCATTATGTCTTTGTTTCTAAAAGCAGAGTAGTATTCCATAGGAATGATTGTGGGAGGTGGATGGGTGAAGAACACCACAAAAAGACCAACAGAGTAAACTAACCTGAGCCTATGGGGACTCACAGAGAATGAGCCACCGACTGAAGAGTCTAAACAGGCTGGACCTAGACCCCTATACATATGTAGCAGATGTGCAGCTTGGTCATCAAGTGGGTCTGCTAATAATGGTAGTAGGGGCTGTCTCTGGCACTGTTACCTGCGTTTGGATCCATTTCCCTTAGCTGGGTTGCCTTGTCTGGCCTCAGTGGGAGAGGCCAGTGCTTAATTCTGTTACAACTTTAGGTGCCAGGGTGGACCTCCCCTTCTCTGAGAAGGATAGTGGTAAATGAAGGAAGGAGGACATGAGAGAAGGACTGGGAGGAGAGGAGAGAAGGTCCTGGGATTAGGCTGCAAAGTGATTAAACAAACAAACAAACAAACAAACAAACAAACAAGTGGGGAAAAAAGAGTTATCATCCTATCTTGCCTAACTATCATGCCTAACCCTAAGAGGCTGAGGCAAGGATTTCACCGTGAGTTCAAGGCCAGCTTAAGCTATATAGTCAGTCTGAAGTACTGCTTGGCTACAGAGTGAGTATCTGTCTTAATAAATACATTTGAACATAATTAACCTGCATGGGTGGACAATGTCATTCTCAGAAGACATTGGTTATTAAAGAAAAGCTAAAGTGCAAGGCATAAGCTATTTCCCTATGATCTGGGGCCAGGGAGCCACCACAGGTCTGCAAAGCAACATGAGATATTACCATTGCTCTTGGTTGGTCACCATAATTACGTGCTAAGGCTCTATCGTCAAAGATATCTCATACTTTGGCCGCAGGACATAGAGGAATCAATCTCAAACTAACTGGACAATTTCCTCCCTGCTGGTGGAGGAAAGGCATCAATGTTAAGCTAGGGGTAGTTGGTAGCTGCTGGGGGAGGAAGAATAAATCTTTTTGCAGGATGTGGCCACTGGCAGGATTCTAACGCTCCAGTTGATCAGCATATTTATGAAAAGAGACAAGTATATTCATTCTCTCTCTGACCCACCACCCATGTAAACATACAAGTAGTGACTCCTTATAAACCACCGTGAGAAACTGGACTTTGGTCTAAGACTTTCCAGCCTTCCAAATCAGGATGAAGAAATAGTTGCTGCTAATGTCATCTTTTATATAGTAATTTGTTATATAATATAAGCTAATACATGGCTGTTGAGATAAAACAAGCAATTCTATCTGTAGTAAATACACTAGGTTTTGTCTTTCACATATGTTTAGTAAATGAACCCCCCCCAAAACACACACACACACACACACACACACACACACACACACACACACACACACACAACAGTCTCGGTCAGCAAGTGCCATGATCCAACATTCAATATACACAGTGTAGCTCTCAATCCACATGGACACCCCTTAAATAACAAATGCAGCACTGGAGAGATGGTTCAGTGTTTAAGAGCACTCTCCCTTAGGACCCGAGGTCAGTTCCCAGCACCCATGTCAGGCGACACCCTATAACCTATACCTTGAACTCCAAGGAATCAGGTACCCTTTTTAGCTTGTCTGGGCACTCGCACACATGTGTGAGCGTATATTCACTCAGACATACAGGCACATGAATAAAAAATAATTGCTGTTTTAAATAAACCAAATCTAAAGGCCACCAATGGATCTTTAGTCAGCTGGCCATTTTTGTCTAGTCCATTGTGTTGCTTGTTTACTCTGCATTAACAGGGAGATTTACAGTTCCATCAGGTGAGGAATAAATATCAGGTAGAAATTAAAATAAACTGTCACAGGTTTTTTTTTTGTTGTTGTTGTTGTTGTTCTTGATATTCTACTACTAGAATTTTGTTTTATTTTTTTCTAATTCAATCACATGTACGGATACATAGACAGAATGCTGAATGTATAGTGATAACAAAACTGGCAGGCACAGCTTTCATTTGAGAAAGCAGCAAGAAAATTGGAAAGACTGTTGACCTTTGGGAATACTCATCATACATTAAAGCAAGGCCCAACAGCAAGGTCATGACAGTGAATAATTCAGGGCTTGGGCAGGCTGTGGTCTGAGATGCTCAGGGACCACGGTTGCCCTACGGGCAGTCTCAGAACTTAGAAAGGGCAGAGCTCAACGTGCATTACATGCATGAGAAAGTGAGAGCAATGAGAGTTGGCAGAAAGAGAGGTCTTGGAAAATACAGTCCTAGATGATAAATGTTCATTTTGCCTATTTTTTGGTAAAGGTGGGTATGGTAGTTTGGAAGAATGGCCTCCATAAGTTCATATATTTTAATGTTTAGTCATCAGTTGGTAGATTGTTTGGGAAAGATTAAGAGGTGTGTCCTTGGAGGAGGTGTGCCACAGGAGTGGGATTTGAGGTTTCAAAAGCTCACACCAGGCCCAGCCTCTTGGTCTCTCTCTATATATAAGGGGAAAAACTTCAATGGTGTTGATGAATAGCCTAGCACAGCTCCTCTGGTCGGCAGAAAATGCCAGGTTTTATTATTTTATTGACTTTTCCATATAGTCGGGCTTATATTTGTCTTCTTCCGCAGAAGTTGCCTGGCTTATCACACAATATCTATCACTTTCTTAACAAGCAGCATCTATTTAGTGTGAAATAATTACTTTTATTTCTGTTCTGATTAGTGACTTCAAAATTACTTATAGCTGCAGAGAATTTGACTGATATAAGATAAGCAGAGTAACAATGCTAATGAATGACTCTTTTTACTCGAAATCCCAGGAGATAGCATGATCAGTAACAAACATGCCATGAAGCATGAGGACCCAAGTTCAAACCTGAGGACCCACAGAAAGCTGTTTTGCATGGGGCTGGAGAGATGGCGCAGCCATTAAGATCTCTTTCTGCTCTTGCATAGGACCTGGGTTTGGTTCCCAGCCCTCACATAGTGGCTCTCAGCCATTTGTAACTCTAGTTCCAGGAGATCTGATGCTTTCTTATAGTCTTAACAGGCACTTCTCATATGTAGTGCAAATACATACATGTAGGCAATAGTATATGTAGTCATACATATAATATTAAAAATAGATAAATAAATGCTGGCATAGTAGCCTCAGTTTATAACCGAGATACTGAAAAGACTCAGAGAGTCTTTTGTAGGTGTTGTAGGCTTAGCTTATTCAGCAAGCCCTATTCCTTATAGGCTTGCTTTGAACAAATGCACGTTTCACTTTGCAAGCTTTTTGAAAGACAGAATGAATCCCATAAGCCTAGTGGTTAACATCATTTGAGATTTTCATCAAGATCATGATCTTACATATTTGAAAATTATATATTGAAACTCATAGTCACATGTTATCTTGCAAAACCAACTTCTCGGCCTATAGCTGACTCAATTAAAGGTCAATTCCAGAAACAAAATACGTCCATAAAGTTCTTCCCAAACTCTGCAGTATGATTCACAGATCGTGTATCTTACGGACAATTTGAATTCAGGACATAGAAAGTTCAGGATTATAGAGCTGCACCATGTGGCTGCCACCTAAACAACACTATGAAAGCTAATAGATTGCACACACAGGGAAGAATGAAACATGCATGCAAAGGGAATAGACTATGATGCCTGGAGAGAAAGCATAATTATGATGGTTATTCATTTGCTTGCTGCAGTGTATGGTGTGGTCTGTTCATACTCTTCAGATTTCATAGTACTTATTTTTGCTCTTAAAGAAATAATTTTTAGCTATAATTTTTAGCTAGGTTTATGGTATCAGGCATGAATCCCATCCCATTGAGCAATTAAGTCCAACTAAACCGTTGTTGGTTACCGCTGATAAAAGCGCTGTCATTGCACTTTCATGGCTGTCTTGCCGGTACAGTCTGTAGCCCTAGTCCAGTTCACAGACTTTACAGGTGAGGAGACCTGCTGATTGCTCATCTGCCTTGGCAGCTTGCATTGCATCTTCTTATACTATGAAAGCCACTCCTCGCGGAAGCGAGTTTCAGCTTGATTCCTCCACATCCTGCATCTGAAGTGCATGGTGACTTCATTTTGGCGCGGCTGGCTATCTAGTACACCAATACAAAGAGCCATGGAGAAAACAACCATTCTTGTACACGGAGGATCTAGGAGCAGAGGGATCTAGCTTGGGACCTGCTGTAAATCCACATATATTCTTGGGTTTTGATGCTTGGGTTCTTGCTTTGTAGGAAGGAGAACAAGGGAGTATGCTGTAAGGACAACAGAGGAGCCACAAGGAGGCTTTCTTGTTGGCCTTCTGATGGTGATGCCGCAGGTGGCCCTGTTCTTGAGAAGGGACAGAACAGCCTTTGATACATCATTAACTCCAACCAGAAATGTTGAAAACAATGATGAACTTTTAAAAACTAGCATGGTTACATTATTCAAAACATCAATCCCCATTGAAACTACAAAAGATCCATGCCATTTCTGATAGCTGAGACATCTGAATCAGAGTTTTTGAGTGAATAAGTAGTTCAAGGGGGTTTGAGTGAGCATAAAGAAGTCTCATTAATCCATGCAGATGAAGTCTTCTCAATTTTTAAAGGACCAGTTGAAGACACCACAGATACAATTTCTAAAGGATATGTAATTTTCTTGCCATCTTAAAACTTTCCCTCATTCATAATTGAACGAGGTTTTCAGTAAGAGAGCTATGGGCTTAATCAGCAGGCACAGCCAGTACTCGAGCAAAACCTGACTTTACAGAGGTTCTACAGCCTAGTACTGAATCATCCATGCAGCCTTTGCTGTCTGAGTTCCTAACTGACTTTGGGAAGACCAGTAGAATTCCGGCCTCGTGCGTAGCTTCCTGGACTCTCACTTGTCCTAACAAATCAAGTGGGAACTGTGTTATTACTTCTTATGGCTGGTTCATGTTGCAATAATAAATACAACAAAATTTTAATGTGTGATGTTGCAAGAAAAGATAACTTACTTACGGATTTCAATGTGGATGAATCCCTTTAGTCTGAAGATTGAATTTGACAAGTGTTCCTATTGGAATACTCTCAGGGCTTACTGGCATTGGGAAATTCCCAGAAGTGTACTTCTGCATACAACTTTTTCCATTTAGTTATTCTTTCACAAGGTGCAATTATTATCAACTTCCAGAATATTTATATAAATGTTTGGAAAACAGGATGATGCACAGAAAACTCTATCTCAAAACAAAACAAAAATTAGAAAAATCTCATTTATTCCTTTAATCAAACTTATACGAATTCATGTTTGTCATTCATAATAGGAATTCTTTTCTCATCATGAGCTTTTAAGTCTGAGAGCTATTTAGAAAACATTGCTCTGAGAAGTGATTTCCACATTGCAGAGAAAGCAAATCTAACTCTCAATATCTGGCATGCTGTGCGGAGCCAAATGTTAAAGACGACAATGCGAAGAAGACCATTAAGGGCTTGCATCTTCCCGTGCTTGCTTTAAACCAGCTTTAAACAGAAGCATTGCGACCATTTTAATTTCCCTGCAGAAAGGAGCAAGATTCTCTTCTCTCCCCATGCATTCATTGCTACCTTACTTGGAAATTAGGCAAATAAAAAGAAAAGGAAAAAATTCTTCTCCCCAGATCAACTAGTTTGCTTTTCTTTCTAATTAAAACAGGTAAATCTCCACATTTCAGAAAGACTTAGATGTTCCCATTTTCTTTTTTAAATGAGTATAGGTAAGGAGTTTTCTTATTTCCATTTAAAATTAGTCACTAGGTTGTGTCTTAGGTACTGTCACATCCAAACAGAGAAGATCTTCGATACAGGAGACTCTCACATCTCTGGAGCTGGCAGATTTCAGGGCTAGTCTGCACCGGCTTCTTTTAGGTTTAGGTTGCATCTAAATGAAGCCAATTATCCACAGAAAGCAATTAAGTGAAGACTTGAAATAAAAATTTCACTCCACAGTGTTGTGCTAGCCACACTTCATCTTAATTTATTTAAATCTTCGTAAGTACGTGGAAGCTAAGACAAAGTATGATGGCTTTCAAATAGCAGAGTGACACACGAACCAAGCACATATTTGACTATTTTTTTAAATTATAAAATATCCCAATACATAAGATTGAAATAAACCATCAGAATTTTACCCAGTGACCACAAATCATTATCAGTTGCTGCATATTTATTTTGCTAGACTTTCTATTTTCTCCATGCATGCAAATACACACAACCCACGCTAGCTTTAGGATATGTACATAGATACTGAAATTATGCCACCAGACAGTTCTTTTTTCAATATATTTATTTTTATTAATTACAGTTTATTCACTTTGTATCCCAGCTGTAGCCCCCTCCCTTGTCCCCAGCCACCCTCCTTCCCTCATCTCCTCCCATGCCCCTACCCCAGTCCACTGATAATGGAGGACCGCCTCCCCTTCCATCTGACCCTAGCCTATCAGGTCTCATCAGGACTGTCTTTCATAGTCTTCCTCTGTGGCCTGCTCAGGCTGCTCCCGCATCAGGGGGAGGTGATCAAAGAGCCAGCCACTGAGTTCATGTCAGAGACAGCTCCTGTTCCCCTTATTGGGAGCCCATTTGGAGACTGAGCTGCCGTGGGCTACCTCTGTGCAGGGGGTCCTGGTTATCTCTATTCATGGTCCTTGGTTGGAGTATCAGTCTCAGAAAATACCCCTAGGAACAGATTTTTTGGATCTGTTGTTGTCCTTGTGGAGCTCCAGACCCTTCCAGGTCTTTCTATCTCCCACTTCTTTCATAATATTCCCTGCACTCTGCCCAAAGTATGGCTATCAGTCTCAGCACCTGCTTTAATACCCTGCTGGGTAGAGTCTTTCAGAGGCCCTCTGTGGTAAGCTCCTGTCTTGTTCCTTAGTTTGACCTTCTTCTGATGTCTGTCCCATTTGCCTTTCTGAATGAAGATTGCGCATCTTACCCAGGGTCCTCCTTCTTGCTTAGCTTCTTTACCACCCAGACAGTTCTACAGAGTGTTTTGTTAACAATGCCCTATGACTATCTTTTTATGTCAGTACACTGACCTTTTTATATAGCTATATATATCCACATTTCTTTGCGTTGTCCACCCAAACATACCTTTGCCATATCTAGCTATGGAGTCCAGATTAATATGGGGATGTGCTAAGGGCCACAGAAGCCTATAGGATCACTGTGTTACATAGATTATTATCACTGTGTTACATAGATTATATTAAGTTTAGACTTAAGATAAAGGGTGAGAAGCAAATGGGAACTCAAAAGAGGATGTTTTTTTGGAAGACATAGGTCAAATTTTAATCTATATTTCAAAGGAAATCACCAAAAGATTTTGATCAGGGAAATAGATAGATGAGCTCCATCACTGACGAAGGCCAAACCTTGTAGAAACATGTAAAAAACTGAAACAGAGTCCTGGGGTAGAGAACTCAGATGTGGAGCAAAGGTTGCTTTTGGGTCTTCATACATCTGTGTTCTTTCCCATGCAGAACAAGCTCTCATTAACCTATTTAGGTCTCTCATATACAAACACGTGTAAGCAAAAGGTCCTGTTTTATGATGTTTTTTTTTTTTTTTACTGTTGTGAAAATATGAGGTGAATCATCATTAAGTTTTTTTTTCTCAAACTTCAAGTCTCTGAAGAAAGAAATTGAAGATCTCAGAAGATGGAAAGATCTCCCGTGCTCATGGATTGGTAGGATTAACATTGTGAAAATGGCCATCCTGCCAAAAGCAATCTACAGATTCAATGCAATTCCCATCAAAATACCAACTCAAGTCTTTACAGACCTTGAAAAAAAGATTCTCAGCTTCATATGGAGGAACAAAAAACCCAGAATCTCCAAAACAATCCTGTACAACAACAGATCTTCTGGAGGTATCTCCATCCCCGATCTCAAGTTGTACTACAGAGCAATAGTAATAAAAACTGCATGGTATTGGCATAAAAACAGAAAGGAGGATCAATGGAACCGCATAGAAGACCCAGAAATAAACCCACACACCTATGAATACTCGAATCTTGACAAAGAAGTCAAAACCATTCAATGGAAAAAAGACAGCATCTTCAACAAATGGTGCTGATCCAACTGGATGTCTACATGCAGAAAAATGAAAATAGATCTATATTTATCACCCTGCACAAAACTAAAGTCCAAGTGGATCAAAGACCTCAACATAAAACCAGATACTCTAAATCTTTTAGAAGAAAAAGTGGGGAACAGCCTAGAGCTCATTGGCAGAGGAGACAACTTCCTGAACAGAACACCAACAGCACAGGCTCTAAGAGCAACAATCAATAAATGGGACCTCATGAAACTGAAAAGCTTCTGTAAAGCAAAGGACACTGTCATCAAAACAAAACGCCTGCCTACAGATTGGGAAAGAATCTTCACTAACCCTTTATCTGACAGAGGACTAATATCGAGTATATACAAAGAACTAAAGAAGCTGAAAAGCAGCAAACCAAGTAATCCAATTAAAAAATGGGGAACAGAGCTAAACAGAGAATTCTCGACAGAGGAATATCGAATGGCAGAGAAACACTTAAAGAAATGCTCAACCTCATTAGCCATTAGGGAAATGCAAATCAAAACGACCCGAAGATTTCACCTTACACCCTTCAGAATGGCCAAGATGAAAAACTCAAGGGACAACACATGCTGGAGAGGTTGTGGAGAAAGGGGAACCCTCCTCCACTGCTGGTGGGAATGTAAACTGGTACAACCACTCTGGAAAGCTATCTGGCGCTTTCTAAGACAATTAGGAATAGTGCTTCCTCAAGACCCAGCTATACCACTGCTAGGTATATACCCAAACTTTGCTCAAGTACACAAAAAGGACATTTGCTCAACCATGTTTATAGCAGCATTATTTGTAATAGCCAGAACCTGGAAACAACCCAGATGTCCATCAACGGAGGAATGGGTACAGAAATCGTGGTATTTTTACACAATGGAATACTACTCAGCAATCAAAAAGGAGGAAATCATGAAATTTGCAGGCAAATGGTGGGATCTAGAAAAGATCATCCTGAGTGAAATATCCCAGAAGGAGAAAGACAAACACGGTATATACTCACTTATATAGACCTATAAGATATGATAAACATACTGAAATCTATACACCTAAAAAAGATAATCAAGAGAGCGGACATGGGGTAAGATGATCAATCCTCATTTAGAAAAACAGATGGGATGTGCATTGAACGTATGACAGGAGTCTACTGAGTGCATCTGAAAGACTCTAACTAGCAGTGTTTTCAAAGCAGATACAAAGACTCATGACCAAAACTTTGGCAGAGTACAGGGAATCATAAGAAAGAAGGGGAGTTAGTCTGATGAGGAAAGGATAGGAGCTCCACAAGGACCAAATATATCTGGGCACAGGGTCTTTTCTGAGACTGACATGCAACCAAGGACCATGTGTGAATGTAACCTAGAACCTCTGCTCAGATGTAGCCTGTGGTAGCTCAGTAACCAATTCGTTTCCCATAGTGAGGGGAACAAGGACTATTTCTAACAGGAACTCAATGACTGTCTCTTTGGCCTCCCCACCCCCCAAGGGAGGAGCAGTCCTGTTAGGCCACAGAGGAGAGCTTTGCAGCTAGTCCTGAAGATACCTGATAAAACAGGATCAGATGAATGGGGAGGAGGTCCCCCCCTATTAGTGGACTTGGCAAGGGGCACGGTGGAGATGAGGGAGGGAGGGACTGGGAGGGAATGAGGGATCGGGACACGGCTGGGATACAGAGTCAATAAAATGTAACTGATAAGAAAAAAATAAAATTAAAAAGAAGGTTTTTTTTTTCTCAAGGATTTACTACATAGCAATTATCAGGGTATTAGTAATGCACAAAGTGGTGTCTTTTCAACTCGGGAGACACTGTACTAGTAGATCCGAGGCTAGGTGAGGAGAATAAGCTTAATTACAAACCTAAATTTTGAGATGCTCCTGACAGAAAAATAGCAATAGTTTGGAATCAACAGAAACAGAGATGATAAAGCATGTTATGACACCACCCTCCTTCCACTATTCCAAAGAGCATGCAGATACTTCTTGGGACTCTTCCTGATCATCTGACATCTGTTACTCTAATCATCGCCAGGTGATTAGAATTGGCCACCCCTGAAAACACACACTACCACATATTAAAATTCATAAACATGTGAGATAGACTATCATGGGGCTTTAAAATAATTCCTGCATGATTCCTGCATTCATTAAGGTACCCAATTACCCAAGACAAGGAAGCTCTGATTCCCCATTAACTTCTCAAGTGGAGAGACAATTAAAGGGCAAGCTAGCATGAACACTGTCAGGAACTTGCATACCAATGGCTACTCTAATTTTGAAAGGGCCAGATGACTTCAGAAGAAGTCATCTTTGGCTATCTTTTGCCACAGGTAACTCTCCAAGTCTCTTGAGTTAGCACTGGTGCTGTATTGTAAAATTTGGTGCACTCAATGTGACTTTACCAAGTTGGAAGCACTGAATGAAGCAAAGGTTTTTCAGTTAACTTTATTTAGGTTATACTGTCCCCCAATGAACTTGGTTAGGAGATGTTATGCCTACCTAAGATTCCTTAACACCACTTTTCAGATTAAGATTTGGTCAGAGAGAGGCCCTTTTCACTTTCTTGTGTTTTGAAAAGATGCCAGGTCTACCACAGGAATACAGAGCTTGGCATCATTGAATGGTTTAGCGTTCTCTGGACACACATGGCAACTTCTTAATGTTCTTTCTAAGTTGAAATAAGATGAAAACAGGCATTAAGCTGCTTAGCAATCTGAATTAGACAAACAATTATCCTAATACACATGATAGGGAAAAGCTCTCTGCGACAGAGCCCATAATCTCCCTATTCTTATGAAAAAACTGTCACTCTAAGGATAGCTATGCTTGATTGGAGGCCATGAAAAAAGTGTTCTGAGCTTCTCTGTTATCCTTGAGGATTGATGTGTGTTCCTTTTAAGAATGATTGTTCCACTTTGAAACTTTCTGAGCATGGCCCAACACATAATCTGTTTTATTTGGCACACTAAACATTCTGTCATTCTGCTAGGATTCGTGCCTCGTCCGTGGAAATGTATTCAATGGAATGTGAAATTACTTTAGAAGGCACATTTAGAGCATCCAACATAGGCCAAGCATGCCAAGCAGAGGAGGTTCAGGAAGTCATGAGCATTTTCAGATAATTGATAATGTTCATTTCACAGGGCTCCCTGTCTTTGCAGCGTTAGAGCCTTGTGCATGCCAGGCAAGCACTTCTGTGCTGAGCTTCACCCCAAGCCTGCTGTTCCTGCCTTGTGATCTTTCATAAGGGCATCAGAGGGTCAGGAACTGAGTATGTCAAACCATTTCAGAGTGTCTTTGTATTTTCTTACATCTTCCTGTCAAAACTGTCCTAGAAAATGCAGTGAGGGCCTTGGTCTCAGCTCCAGTGACTACACCTGACAGCTTGCTCTCCCCACTTCTCTCCCACTCACTACCTGTCACAGGAACATGCACCTAAAGCTCTCTCTACCTATTTTCTTCATCTGCAAAATGGTGACATTAGCACATACCATCAAGGGCTAACGTGGACACTAAGCTGTTTACCTCCCGAAAGCTTAGCTGTCCTGTCATGGAGTAAGCACTGTCAATATGCTCTTAGCACTTAGCATCCTCGTGGCTTGCGCCAGTGAAAAGTCAGAGGTTGATGCTTTCTATGTCTATCCTCCTAACCACAGGAGGGTAAGGCATCTGAGTCATTCTTCTGAAGACTCTGTTTTCATTTACCTGTGATTCCTGCTAGCCAGTGTGGGCAAGAAGTTTTTAAGTTCGCCTCAATGTCTTCCTCATGCTATGGAATAATCTATTCTCTGTATGACATATAAATAGACATTTATTGCAATTTTTGTCATCTGAAGGTTATTTCTCCCTAGATTTCAGTATTCATTGAGTTATTTTCACTTGTATATTATTTTTAAATAAGGAACGCATGTACAAAGCTTACAGTCCAATAATGATTTATAGCTTCAAATCGTCAAATACAATATTGTTCTTATTTTTCATTTTCCATTTTTTTTATTATAATGGAAGTTGACAACTCACAGTTCCTTCCCTCATATTTAGAGAACTATTAGAACTTCCTACCCTTGTTAGAAAGCTAACTGGGAAGTTGTTAACTGTGCTGTGAGTCCCTTACAAAGCGGTTACAGCCTCAGTAATGGAAGGCACTTGAGAGACCCAACCTCTTCTCTTGTTACAGAGAAGGGAACAAAAGTTCAGACAGTTAAATGGCTAGTTTAAGGTGCCAGACCAATTAGAGACAGATCTTGTGGGATCTAAGACTTGATACGCATACAGGAATATATATGTAGTGTATGTTAGACACACAATAAAATGAATCTGGACATAACACCCAGTTTCAGAAGCAGAACATCATCAAAGAATTAGAGGCGTCTTTATATGTATATGATGTATGTGTTTATTACATATAAGCATGATTTTATGTAGATGTGTATGTGTATGTATGTGTATTTGCATATGTATCACTAACCTTTGTCTACTGCATCTTTCATATCTCCTCAAGATGTCATCATTTTTCTGAATTTTATTCACATCATTTATTTTCACATTATATGTCTCTTTAGATTGACATATAGATGTATGAGCATGTATGTGTGTATGTATACATACATGTATATACTAATGTACATGCATACCTCTATCTATCTATAAACACACAAGAGAGAGATTGAAAGACAGAGGTAGAGAGACAGGGATAAAGACAGTGTTTCATATATTCCATGCCGGGCCCCAAATGGTATGTAGTCTAAAATGACCTTGAACTTCTGATCCTTATGCCATTACCTTCCACATGCTGGTACTACAAGTACATAGTACACCTGGCTTGCTTGGGGCTGAGGATAAAGACCATATAATTACACACACACATACACACACACACACACACACACACACACACACACACACACACGAACTCTTTTTATACATGTATTCATGACTGTGCTTGTGTGTGTGTGTGTGTGTGTGTGTGTGTGTGTGTGTGTGTGTGTGTGTGTGTATGTGTGCATGCTTCATCAATCACTCTTCTGCATATATATTGAAGTAGGGTCTCTCAGTTGAATTCAGAACTCACTAATCTGGCTAGTCCAGTTGGTCGGTTTGCTCTCTGACTCTACCTCAATTGCTCAGGAATTACAGAGAGGCTGCCGCACACTAGTGCGGACTGAGTAAAGGGAACACTGGCAAACTGCCACATCCGTACTGGGTACTGGAAATTTGTACTTAGGTCCTCATGATTGCATAGCTAGAAGTTTGCCCATGGAAACCTATATCAAAATTTTTGTATCACAGTTTTATTTTTTCACTCAATATGTTTTCTAACATTCACCTACATTTTTACATTTAACTGAGGTTTATTCATCTTTTATTGTTCATGCTGAAGTATTTTTTTCTTAGTGTTTCATTTGTAGAGATAAAATGCTATAAGTAACCTCTATCATGTCAGCTGAGGCTCTCCTCTAACCAGACAGAACACCTAGTGGAGGGAGGGAAACACTAACTCACCCACAAAAACATCAACCCAAAATTTATTCTGACTACAAGATGTGCAGGGCAGAGATTGAGGGAAGGTCCAATCAATCCCTGGGCACACTACGAGAGAGAGCCAGACCCTGACACTATTAAAGACACTCTGTCTTGCAGACTGGAGCTGCCCTCTGAGAGGCTCCACCGGCAAAGGATGGAAACACATGCTGAGACATACAGTCAAACACTGCGTGGAAGAGTGGGGGGAAAGACAGAAGGACCCAGGCTGGACAGGAGAGCCACAAGAAGACCAACAGAGCCAACTAACCTGGGCCCAGGGGGCTTGTGGATACTGAAGCACCTACCAAGGACCATGCTCCCTACATGTATGTTTCCGATGGGCAGCTTGGTCTTTGTGTGGGCACACTATTAAGAGGAGCTGGGATTGTCTCTGACAAGGATTCTGTTGCATGCTTTTTGATCACTTCCCCTTGTCAGGCCACGGTGAAAGAGGATGTGCTCAGTCCTGATGCGTCTTGAGGTGCTGGAAGGGGTAGTGGTGATATCCCCTTTTGTGAGGGGTAGGGGAGGGGAGATAGGGGGAAGGGGGAGGGAGGGTGGGACCAGTAGAAGAGGATGGGGCTATGTTTAGGATGTAAGGTAAAAATTAATTAATCAATTAAAAAATTAATTGATTAATTAATTTAAAAACTACAAAAAAAATCCCTAACATGTGTATAAAATAATCCATTGCTCAAACACTGGGAACAGTTGACAGACGGGAATGCTTCAAGCCACCAGACACAGAAAAAGTCATGAAAGTGCCAGCTGTGGACTACTTTCCCTTCTTGGGGAGCCTTTCCACTTAGTGTATTTTTCTCCTCTTGAATTGTAAGCAGTTTTACCATTACTGCTTCTGCAAATATCTCAAATACTGAAAGCAAACAACACATAATACAGAAATAAAGCCTTGCTGTCATTATTCTTGTTCCTAAGGGTATCACCCAGTTTGCTCTTTCTCCCCTGCAGATCTACTCAGGAGATGCTTTAGTTGGGCTCTCTGGTCCTCTGAGATTCCTTTCATTAAGGTCATCAGTGACCTCAATGAAGAGTTCTTGTTACTTTCCCATACTAAGCTTATTTGACATGGCTGCAACAGTCAACAGTTCTAGTCAGGATTCATCTCTGCTCCTGATTCTCTCCTGTGTGCTGCTCCTTTTTCCATTTCTCAGAATTTACCCTTAAGCCTTGTGATGGTTTAAATAAAAATGGCCCCCATAGGATCATAGGGACTGGCACTAGTAGTAGGTTGGCATTGTTGGAGAAAGTGTATCCCTGAGGGTGGGCTATGAGGTTTCAGATGTTCAAGTCAGGCCCAGTGTCACTCTCTTCCTGCTGTCTGAACTGTAGAACTCTCAGCTACCTCTCCAGTACCATGTCTGCCTACATGCTGCCATGCCTCCTACCATGACGATAATAGACTAAACCTCTGAACTGTAATCAAGCCCCAGTTAAATGCTTTCCTTTATAAGAGCTGATGTTATCATGGTGTTTCTTTACAGCAATAAAACCCCAACTAAGATAAACCTCTTCTGCCAGTTGTCCTCAGGTGCAGACTTCAAATAGTGGTGGTATTTACAGGAGCTTACCATTAACTTTGTGTTCATTTCCTGATGTTTGTTCAAGAGGAACAAACATTCTCTGAGAAATTCAGTTGTCTGTTGGGTGGTGAAATCCTTATTTTGTACATGAAGACTTTCCTAGGCTCTGGGGATGACTTTATAGGGAGCTTCTCCAGTAGTTTCAAGTGCCAACTGCATCTTGACAATCGGAGGATCTACACTGTAACCCAGAGCCTTCTTCCATACTCTAAAGACTAGAATATGCAAACGTATAAGTCTAGAGTCTAGACTTTTATTTCTGAATCCATATGCAACACCTGTCCCAGAGGTTCCTTAAGCAGTGTGTACTCACGATCTTCCATTCTGAATCAACTTGTCTCTTCCTTCTACCTACTGAAAGCCCTTCTCATGCAACATTTCCTCTGAAAAATCACATTACTATAAATACATATTTTTTAAGCCAGAAAGTGGAACATCGTCCTTGAGTCTTCTTGTCCTCTTCCCCTGACTCCGTATTCAGCCAGGGTCTGAGAAGAATCCACCTTTCTGCTTCCCACCCCCTCTAGGCAGCTCTTGTCTTTGCATCCTGAGTGCAGGGCGCATGCACTGCTTGGGTTCTCTACATTGTCTCTAGGCTGTTCCTCCTCCTACCAGCTGCTCTTTGCTTCAAGACGTCATCACTTCCCTACAACACTATCAGGCCTTTTGTTCAGATTACTCCCTTTCAGTCTCTCATGTGTTTAGAGCATGTGCTTTTGAAGCACTTTTAAGCCAAAGCATACCAAGAACCACTTTCTAGAGGTTACGAACAACCCACACTCTAGCCATACCACCCCAACTTCTCACATGCTGGTTCTCTTCCCAACTAGTGACAAGTCACACATTTCCATTGAAGGCAAAGTTTATCTACATATGTCTTACTCTGTGACCATTTGCATATTTTTTCTTCTGCTTCAATTTTTTTTTCTCCTCTTTCGTTGCTCAGTGTCCGTAAGGCACAAGGCAGGTGTTTGCAGGTTCTGGGAAACCTTTCTTTTCTCTAGGCAGCACTCCGTTAGAGCCTCATTTTTCACTGCTTATATGAGTCATCTTTACTGCTGAGCTGCTAGTACCTCAAGAAATATGAGCAAGTTCCATGTATCTTAGTAATCTCGCCATGCACAGTGAACACTTAATCAAGGTCTATGGAGTCGATCAAGGTGCATGCCTGCCTGAGAGTCTCTTCTGAAAAGCATGGGCTTCCTTGGCCCTAGCAACTGTTGTAGACCCTATACAGTGATTTTATGCTTGCACCGAGGATGCTGAGCTGATATTGAGTATCCGATGTGATACTGCCCAGTGCTAAAGGTACAAAGGGAAAAACCCTAAAAGAAGAATAATAAGTGAGTATATACTATGTGTGTCTTTCTGCTTCTGGGACGGCTCACTCAGGATGATCCTTTCCAGTTCCCACCATTTACCTGAAAATTTCATGATTTCCTCATTTTTCATTGCTGAGTAATATTCCATTGTGTAGATGTACCACAATTTCTGTATCCATTCTTCAGTTGAGGGGCATCTGGGTTGTTTCCAGCTTCTGGCTATTACAAATAAAGCTGCTACAAACATGGTTGAGCAAATGTCCTTATTTTGTACTTGAGCCTCTTTTTAATATATGCCTAGAAGTGGTATGGCTGGATCCTAGTTGTCTGAGAAAGCGCCAGATTGATTTCCAGAGTGGTTGTACAAGTTTACATTCCCACCAGCAGTGGAGGAGGGTTCCTCTTTCTCCTAACCTCTCCAGCATGTGTTGTCACTTGAGGTTTTGGTCTTGGCCATTCTGATGGGTGTAAGTGAAATCTTAGGGTCCTTTTGATTTGCATTTCCCTGATGGCTAATGAGGTTGAAGATTTCTTTAAGTGTTTCTCTGCCATTCGATATTCCTCTACCAAGAATTCTCTGTTTAGCTCTGTTCCCCATTTTTTTAATTGGATTGTCCCAGAAGCAGAAAGACACACATGGTATATACTCACTCATATAGACATATAATGTAGGATAAACCTACTAAAATCTGTACATCTAAAGAAACTAATCAAGAGGAAGAACCCTGACTTAAATGCTCAATCCCATCCTGAAAGGCAAAGAGGATGGACATCAGAAGAAAAAGAAAACAGGAAACAAGTTAGGAACCTGCCACAGAGGGTCTCTGAAAGGCTCCGCCCTGCAGACTATCAAAGCAGATGCTGAGACTTATGGCCAACTGTTGGGCAGAGTGCGTGGAATCTTATGAAAGAAGAGGGAAATAGTAAGATCTGGAGAGGACAGGAACTCCACAATGAGAGCAACAGAACCAGAAATTTTGAACACAAGGGTCTTTCCAGAGACTCATACTCCAACCAAGTACCATGCATGGAGATAACCTAGAACCCCTACACACATGTAGCCTATGGCAGTTCAGTGTCCATGTGGCTTCCATAGTAATGGGAAGAGGAACTGCCTCTGACATGAACTGATTGGCCTGCTCTTTGTTCACCTCCCCCAGAAGGGGGAGCAGCCTTACCAGGCCACAGAGGATGACAACACTCCTGATGAGATCTGACAGACTAAGATCAGAGGGAAGGAGAGGGGGACCTCTCCTATCAGTGGACTTGGGCAAGGGCAGGTGTGAAGAAGGGGGAGGGAGGGTGGGATTAGGAGGGGAGGAGGGAGGGGCTTATGGGGGATGCAAAGTGAATAAAGTGTAATTAATAAAAGTTAAAAAAAAAAGAAGAAGGAAACTAACATTATGCCCAAGGAACAATGATGAAATAGAAATTGCTTATGTAAGGCATCATGAGGTGAGTTAAAAACAAAATCAATAGTATCTATTCCAATAATACGGTATAAGTCTTCCTCTAACAATATAGAATGATGATAAGTCAGAGAAAATAAGTTCTTTACTGCTTCTCCCAGTGAGATCTGGAGTCTGATTTAACGTCACATGCTTCTCCAATGGCATAGAGCAAAAGGCACACTGCCAGACTTTCAGGACCAAGTTGGCAGATACCTTCCAGCTTCTGCCTCTTGGAATGCCTCTTCTTGGGATGTCTACACTCCAAACCCAGCTATTGTTCTATGAGAAGCCCAAGGCATAAAGAGATGCAAGTAGATGCTCTATTAGTGCCAGCAATGTCTTCTTGACATCATCAACCTCAGTGAGAAGCAAAGCCTCCTGGACATTTACTTAGCCTCAGAGAGCTTTCAGACAACTGTGGTCACAACTGACTTTTAATTGCAATCGCACAAATACACAAATAGCAACCTTTTCCTGCCCTTTCTCTCCCGTTCTCCCTTTCTTCCCTCTCTCTCCCTTCCCCACCTCCCACCCCCATGGCTCACACTCTCTTTCCCCCTCCCTCACTGCTCCCAATAAACGTGCATTTATGTAATATAGCTTTATTTCTCCATTAGCTCATTTTGTTTTATTTAATCAATCATCTGGTGCCTGTGACTCGGGGGAAGTTGAGCCTCACAAACTGGACTTCGTGGGGCCACTCCCACGAAGTTCTCTGCCCATCATCTTCAAACCCGGGAGAAGTTCAGTACCCAGCCTGGTGACTCAGGGGCAGCAACGTGGGGATCAACTGCGTCAGTCCTCCCACCGCCCTCTCCACCTGAAGCAACTTGGGATTCAGTAAGTGCCCTGTCCCCCAGCTGCCAGCAGGTACCAGGTGCCTCTTCCAGTGTTCACGACCCTTCCCCCGACTCTTCTGTTGAAGATGTGGCCATGAGAGAGGAGTTGTCAGGAACAGAGCCAGGCCTTTGTTCCGAGGTAATCTCATGTTTCAGAGACGTCTGTTCATAGATTATCCTCACTGAACCTACCGATCCCAGAATATTGATTTGGGATGCCACTTCCATAATCTTGGGATTCCAGCAAAGGCTGGGAAAATGGGTGCTTCTGGGTCTATTGATCCCCAGACAACTCTTGGATGCCTTTGGGAATTTCCCAAGCTATCTGTCCAGGTTTTCTGGAAGGCGGGCTTTCACCCCTCCCCCTCCTCCACTTCCTGAGGCTGTGTCTGCACACTCAACTCCAGGTTCCCCCCCACCAAATCCTCACTCTATCCCACGACACATGCAAAGGTGAAGACGGCAACAGGCAGTGGCTGGATCCGGTGCTGCGGCAACACTGATCCAGTTTTAAATTTCCAGCTGCAAGCCGAGCAGCTTAAAACAAGGCTGATCGCCATATTGATTTTGGTGTCAAGGGGGTGGAGCTATGGCTTTGTAGCCATCTTTTAAACTTTTGCTGTTCAGTCTGTAAATGAGGCAGTGTGAGAGGATCAGCAGGGATTACCAGTCTACGAACTGTTTCTATGATGTAAAGTTTTCCTTTGATTCTAGTTCAGGAATATATTTATAGTCATGCTAAAAAAACTGTTTAAGCTTTACCTGGTCTCTTGTTTTATGTTTTCAAGGTTAAGCCTAGGTTGGGTAACTATACAATCAACGTTTGTTTGGCTCAGCTATACTTAATAGGTCCTCAAGCCTGTCAGAAAATCTGCAGAATAGTACATTTAAATGCTTAATAAGAAAACTTTACAGTGACAGAGATCCCAGCTTCCAGCAGTGTCTTCAAGGCCTCCAGGAAGATTTGGGCACAGTGACAGATGACTCCACAACCATTGAGCTACTGGGGAAGCCTGCCCTAACTTGTATGCTGCTAAAGCCCTGCCTGAGCTGTGGACAGACATGACACACAGAGAGATAACTGTCCCAATTTGCCTAGACAGAGTAAGGTCTGCCATTCCCCCAAATTCCTCTTCTACATAAAGGCCTTTCAGATTTGCTGGGTCCAGCACACAAGGACTGATGCTGTGATGCTGCTATCCTTGGACTTGTGCCCACAAGAGCCACTGACACCACAGGAGCCTGACGGGAAAGCCCTCTGGATAATGGGTGAGCCTCTGTCTTATTAATCAATACATAGGCCAACCAGATTATGCTTCCTGTGGTAATTTACTCTTCCCAGGTCTCTGATAGTTTTGAAGATCAGTTTAATAGCAGTTTAACCAAGGGTTCAGCAGCCCTCTGAAAAATGTACAGTTTATGTAAGGTCTGAGCTTCTGATAAAGTATCTGAGAAAGTGTTTTAAGGTTGGTGATAAGAAAGTAATTTCAGGTATATAAAAACTCTCCCCCCACTATGCTACTGTTTTTGTATTAAGGCTGTTCAGAATTTTAACATTAATCAGATTTCAAATTGTCTCCCAAGCCAATTTGTCTGCTTTTGTAAACTTATAAAGATTCTTGTAAGCTTCAGGAGATCCTCTAGAATCCATAGGTCGCACTCCAGGTAAGCACTGCCAATCAGCAACCTGTTTCCCTGCCTGCCTATTCCAGAGGGTGGGATTCCTCCCCTGGTTTTGGGACTCCCCTCCCAAAACTACCAAGACCAGGGGCCTAAAAGTCCATGGGCCTAAAAGTTAAACTCCTTAACTGTTATCTTCTGTCTTTAACATGTATATGCTCCAGCATCCTGTTTCTTCAAGAGCTGCACCTAGAACTCAGGTGCTCTGGCCTAAACCTCACAGACTTCGTCAGCTGGGTCTGCAGATTCCTGGTCTCACAGGTCCTGGACAGCAAATATAACAGCCTGCTCTTGCGACTTGGCCAACATGTCAGGTTTTTGCCCCACCTCACAAAATCAATGCCCCCAATGTCAGGTGGAAGTAGCCAGAAAGATTCTTTCCCCTTATCCATTTATTATCAGCAAAAGGCTGGGATGTTAAAATCCCTACCTGAGCAGGTGCCTGGCTGCCACACCTGCCTTCCACCTAGGGGCAGGGCTTCTCTCCCAGAGGCCCTTTACTGTATAACCAGGCATCTTGCTTCTAGTGCCCCTTTTTCTGCCCTTTCTCCCCCCTTTCCTCCTTCCTGCCCTTGCCCTCCCATTCCTACCTCAGCACACATTCCTCTTCCCCCTCCCTTACTGCTCCCAATAAACCTGCATTTGTATACTAATAAAAATGTAAATAACAGCCAACTGGACAGGGTTTTAAATTCCAGAACCACAAAATAGAATGTAATGATTTTTAAATGATAATTTTTAAATAATTAAATGATATATTTGCTATACAGAAATATAGAATAGTGTAATAATCATACACAGACATAGACAAGTGACCAGATAAGAAGAAATCATTCCAGCAAAAACTGGGCTGTGATGCTTATATCATGCTTCAAAAAAGGACCTGATTTCCATTTGCTAAGAGTATAGCTATTAGTTGGTAGCCTCCCTCTGTCCAGGGTCTCTCATTTATAAATGTGAGCTTACTTTTTACTTACATTTGTTTTAGTGGCCAAGTAAGGGCATGATAGCTAACATCACATTCTTGCAGTGTCCCAGTTAATGGGTAAAGCAGATGGAGTAAATACAGTAGACATTTCTGTGGATCTTTTAATGAGCACATCCTCCTCTAAGGCTCCAAGTGTCCTGGCAGAGACTTCATCTGCCTGTAGGGACTGATGTCTTCCAGTGCTTTCACCCCGAAAGAGGTGATGGTCCCCAATCCATTTGCTTCATACCTCCTTCATTTCAGTGTCTGCTTCCTCTGGAGCATGACATGTACACGGCCTTGCATTATCGTAGGAAAATGATAGCAGGGTACCTTACAATTTTTTAAACCTGTAAAACAAGCCTATAAATACTAATACGGTTATTACTAACACAGTCCTAGCTACTGGTGGCGTAAGGATTTATGACTGATTTATGATTGCTAAAATAAAATGCGGCAGTGGGCTTCATTAGCAGCTATATAGACACTTCCCAAACTAGGACTGTTAATTAAAGGATGGGATGAGTGGGCTACAGATAGTTCTAGGAAGTCCCAGTGGAACAATAAGCATCTCACAGAGATGCCATTGGTCCTGGAAGACATTTGTTGTTTTACAAAATCCTCAGGCCAAGTTGACCAATTCTGAGATTGCTTAGAGAGAGCAGAGCAGAACACAGGTGCTATAAAGGACAGAAGGAATGGAAAAAACAGATATGTGGGAACTTTCTTGGGGGAAAAGATAAAGAGGGTAACACAGAAAGAAAGGGAGAGAAGAGAGATAAACAACATAAATAATGTTTTAAAATGCTACAAAGAAATCCATTATTTTATAATTTTTAGAGAAAATACATGTCACACACACACAAACACACACACACAGGAAGAGAGTTCCCCCATACATAATGATAATGCCCCCCCCCCCATGAAGCATAGACTAACAAAAAGCCAAGTGTCAGGCAAGGGCTACCCCTCCTTTCTAGCTGTTGGAAGAGGAGGAAAGAAATTCTTATTTATTTATTTATTTATTTATTTATTTATTTATTTATCTATCTATTTATTTATTTATTTATTTATTTATTCTTTTTAGTTACAATTTGTTAATTCTGTGTCCCAGCTGTATCCCGCTCCCTCATTCCCTCCCCCTCCCCAACTCCCTCCCTGGTCTCCTCCCTGCCCCTTTCCAAGTCCACTGATATAGGGGAGGACCTCCTCCCCTTTCATTTGACCCTTTTTTATCAGGTATCTTCAAGGCTGGCTGCAAAGTCCTCCTCTGTGGCCTAACAGGACTGCTCCTCCCCTGGGGGGGGAGGTCAAAGAGCCTGCCCTTGAGATCCTGTTAGAAATAGTCCTTGTTCCCCTTACTTTGGGAAACTACTTGGTTACTGAGCTACCACGGGCCACATCCGAGCAGAAGTTCTAGGTTATATCCATACATGGTCTTTGGTTGAGTGTCAGTCTCAGAAAAGACCCTGTGCCCGGATATATTTGGTACTTGTAGAGCTCCTATCCTTTCCACATCATAATAACTCCCCTTCTGATAACATAATGAAATCTACACACCTAAAGAAGATAATCAAGTAAGTGGACATAGGTGAAGATGATCAATCCTCATTTAGAAAGACAAATGGGATGTGCATTGAATGTATGACAGGAGTCTACCGCAAAAGGCATCTGAAAGACTCTACCTAGCAGTGTTTCAAAGCAGACACTAAGACTCATAACCAAACCATGGCAGAGTGCAGGGAATCATATGAAAGAAATTCTCAAAACAATACAGTTGGTATTGTCACTGCTTTTAGGTGGCTGGCATAACTTGAGGATAAAACCTTACTGCTGAGCATCTCACATTTTGGTCAGAAGACTTGAAGAAATCAAGCTATACAGTACAGGAGGTGCTGCGCAGACTTTCGGGGGAGAGGAAGTTAGCAGAGGTCCCGCCCAGTTGTAAGTCTTGCACATTACAATAAGAACGCACCCGGGAAGATAGGGCTGGCGGTACAGTAATGTCAGTAATGTCCGGGGCGGCCAAGAACTATTTAATTGGACTTAAGGCCTGCTCATTAGGAGGCCTTTCTCGTCATGTATACATAGTCAAGAACCAATTGTAGAGGAGAATCTACAACCATCATGTTACTGACATAAAATACTTGGAATTGCCCTCCAAGTACACATCCTTATACCCAGGATAAGTACATCTGCTACCTCTAATCAAAGAACCTTTTTTCCCCGTCAGATGGAGGGTATTTTAGAGATCCACAGCTAGTCAAAACGAAAAGTATAAGGGACTGTCGAACATCCACCTACAAACGGGACCGCTATAACAGAATATCTACACCTAAGGCTCTGGGAACATCACTGAAGTGGGCCAGAAAGGTTGTAAGAGGCAGAGGACTGGGAAGATTGCTGCAAGATAGTGTCTTCTGGATATAACAGGAATGTGATATCTATGAACTGTCACCAATATGGCTACCCCACAAGACCACACCCATTGACATGCCAACATTATGGTTCCATAGACACCACCTCTAGTTGAAGAGCTACAGAAAGTCAGTAGATTGTGTGTGTGAATGGATAGATAGATGATAGACACACACACACACACACACATATAAGCAATAATTATAAAAAAGAGGGTACAAATTTGAGAGGAGGGTATGGTAGAAAGGGAGATAGGAGTTGAAAGGTAGAAATGGAGGGATGGCAATGATGTAAAGACAGTGTACTTAGCTATGAAATTCTCAAAATTTGTGAGTAAAATAATCATAGTTAGTTATTAGTCTGGCAGTCAGTAAGAATTTATAGTCATTAATGAAGGGAGTCCTGATATTGGATCTTTTGGGTAGCATTGAAATGATACAACCATAGAAACTGACTTTGCCTCCTGTTTCCTTTATAGGGAAAAGTTGATAAAATTTAAAGTGGGCTATGGTGAAAATGAAGAAAGGGGGAAAGGAAGGAGAGAATATCAGTTACTTCATCATTTTAAAATAGAAATTTAATAACCTATTGTGTTCTGCCCTTTGGTCTCACATAGATTATTTACCCTTTCTCTGATAGTTGACATCACCACTCCTGGGGGAGTGAAGACTGTCACGAGAAGGGCAGAACTCCTGCGTTTAAATATTTGAAGAACTAAGAGGAATGAGATTCATTACAGTGAAAATTCTTATAGCAGCTACAGGGTAGAGACGGCTCAATGACTAGAAGCTGGACACTAAAATATGTGCATTAACTGTTATGAAATCTAATATGGTGAGGGGGTTCCATGGCCCACGCTAAGGTGTGCCCCTGAGAAATTATGCCATGCAATAGATCTGGTATAAGGAGGTTTATTGGGGGAAGGGAAAAGAGTGAGGGAGGGCCTGGAGAAGGGGGAGGTATTAATCTTTCAGGAACCTAGCAACCTCTGACACCATTACCTGCCACCACAGCCAGATCAAAAGGAACCACTCCCTTTTTCTCTCCCTCTCTTATGCTCTCCCACTCTCCCATCTCTCTCCTCCCCGTGCTGCTCTCTCTCTCCCCACTTCCCCCTTTCTCACAATAAATCCACTTCATACAAGACCTGTTGCATGGCATCTTAATCATTATTATAACAGTAGATGCAGACGAGTGGACATATAGACAGGCAGAAAGACTGGAGCAGAGTCATGGGGGCAAAGAACAAGAGTATGTAATAGAAGGACAGAAAGTGGGAGAGACCATCTGGAGAGAGAGAGGAGAGAGATGGGGTGGGGGCAGGTGCTTGTATCTCCACCCACACCTGGCCTGGCAGGTGATGATGTAAGCAATTGCTAGGTTCCTGAGGGCAGGCTAGCGTGATTGCCTGTACCAACATTAACTTTCTGAAGAACTGTTCAAAGATGCAGTGGGCTGCTTTGATGGGTAGTGTACCCTGTGCCATCGGGGAAAGCCAAGCCCAAACCTGACACTTACATATTAGAGAAGGCATTAGAGGGATCCAAGTAATTCTTTAAAAAAGCCGTGCAAAACAAAAATGTATAAATATAAAAGAAACACGTAGACAGATGTGAAGACATTTGAAGAGCCCTTCTCCCTTCCAATACAAATATGACAGGAATTACATGTAACCAGATGCTAGCCCTGGTTTCCGGATTGTCAGGTAGAAAGCTGAGCTCATACCTTTATTGCTTCTCTAATAAAGCCAGCCAAGCTTAAAACAAGTTCGTGGCTATTTCAGTAAAGACTAATAGGGGAAATTACACTAATGAGAGGCTAATAAGGCAGACAAGATGACCGGAGATGAAGTTGGTGGATGCTGAGTTGCTAAATGAAGGCATTAAACTCTTCTTTTTTGTAGGAAAGGTTTAGGGGGATTTATCATCAGGGGGCATTGGTACACTATCAACGGGAGAATCCACCTCAGGCACTAAGTGTGCTTGGTAATTTTGAGCACTTTAAAACTATCAATGTGCATCTTTCTGCTTCTGGGATAGCTCACTCAGGATGATCTTTTCCAGATTCCACCATTTACCTGCAAATTTCATGATTTCCTTGTTTTTTATTGCTGAGTAATATTCCATTGTGTAGATACACCACAATTTGTGCATCCATTCCTCCACTGAGGGGCATCTGGGCTGTTTCCAGCTTTTGGCTATTACAAATAAGGCTGCTACAAACTTGGTTGAGCAAATGTCCTTATTGGGTACTTGAGAAACTTTTGGATATATGCCTAGGAGTGGTATAGCTGGATCTTGAGGAAGCGCTATTCCTAGTTGTCTGAGAAAGCGCCAGATTGCTTTTCAGAGTGGTTGTACATGTTTACATTCCCACCAGCAGTTATGGAGGAGGGTTCCCCTTTCTCCACAACCTCTCCAGCATGTGTTGTCTCTTGAGTTTTTGATTTTAGCCATTCTGATGGATGTAAGGTAAAATCTTAGGGTTGTTTTGATTTGCATTTCCCTGATGGCTAATGAGGTTGAGCATTTCTTTAAGTGTTTCTCTGCCATTCGATATTTCTCTGCAGAGAATTCTCTGTTTAGCTCTGTACCCCATTTTTTAATTGGATTACTTGATTTTTCGCTGTTTAACTTCTTTAGTTCTTTATATATACTGGATATTAGCCCTCTGTCAGATATAGGGTTGGTGAAGACCTTTTCCCAATCTGTAGGCTGTTGTTTGTTCTGAGGACAGTGTCCTTTGCTTTACAGAAGCTTTTCAGTTTCATGAGGTCCCATTTATTGATTGTTGCTCTTAGAGCCTGTGCTGTTGGTGTTCTGTTCAGGAAGTTGTTTCATATAGACATATAATATAGGATAAACCTACTAAAATCTGTACACCTAAAGAAACTAATTAAGAGGGAGGACTCTTGCTAAAATGCTCAATTCCTATCCAGAAAGGCAAAGAGGCTGGACATCAGAAGAAGGAGAAAAGAGGGAACAAGTCAGGAGCCTGACACAGAGGACCTCTGAAAATCTCTGCCCTGCAGACTATCAATGTAGATGCTGAGACTTATGGGCAACCTTTGGACAGAGTACAGGCAATCTTAGGAAAAAGTGGGAAACAGTAAGATCTGGAGAGGACAGGAACTCTACAAGGAGAGCAACAGAACCAAAAAATCTGAGCACAGGGGTCTTTCCTGAGACTGCTATTCCAACCAAAGACTATGCATGGAGATAACCTAAGACCCCTGCACAGATGTAGCCTATGGCAGTTCATTATCCAAGTGGGTTCCATTGTAATAGGAACAGGGACTGTCTCTGACATGAACTGATTGGCCTGCTCTTTAATTACCTTCCCCTGAGGGGGAAGCAGCATTACCAGGCCACAGAAGAGGACAAGGCAGCCACTCCTGATGAGACCTAATTGACTAGGATCAGAAGGAAGGAAAAGAAGTCCTCCCCTATCAGTGGACTTGGGGAGGGGCTGGCATGCAGAGGGTGGAGGAAGGGAGGGATTGGGATGGGAGGAGGGAGGGAACCACAGGGGGGATACAAAGTGAATAAAGTGTAATTAATAAAGAAAAAAAAGAATTTTAAAAAATAAAATAAAAAAGAAAAGAAACATTAAAAAAAAAAAAAACTATCAATGATGCCAAGCAGATAGGAAAACTTTTTCTTAGAAAAATGCACATAGAAATGTCATCTGTTTACAGTGAAATTTTAGAAACTGAAAACAAAGCATGTGCATGTTTGTTTTTCAAGATAAATGAAAGACGCCAGAGGTTTACATTTTTTTGAGAGTGAGACTAATATCATAGTGACTGCAGATTCAGCATTTCTCATCTCATGAATCAAGTAAAGAGCTGAGTTTGCATGGCAGTAAGCTAGCGTCTGTAATGCTGAGGGTTTCCATGTAAAGAGGACAATCAGCAGTTGTCTCTGTTAGGAAAGTCCCCAGTGGAACAAAATGCTGGTCTGTTTGTCTAGTTCCCCTTTTACCTGGGTAGGCAAGGTCATACAGGTATGAAATGAATGAGGCAAAACTAAAAATTTCCAGCTTGTAATACGCAGAATCCAAGCGTCACCTTTCTCCTGCCATCTCCATGGATAAAAAGACACTTCAGCACTAATACAAAGCATACACACCATTTCCCATGACCATCATAACAGTGTGATGTGTAGATAAAATTATGGGTGAGTTATGACATTTTATAGAAAACCTTGATTTTCCAGATTCTCTGCTCTCGACCCTCAAGAATATTTTACTTCATATCAAAAAAGTTATACTTTCAGTCAATAAAATGTGAGAGCTGAAGAAACAACAAAATAGAAAGATCCATGAAAACATACCCATTATGGACTTCTCTGATTCAGCTCTGTAAGATGCATCATTGATTTGGTATGCACTAGGTGAAGTCTTTCTAAGTAAAGTAAATTTGTTTTGACCTTTGGTACTATCATCTGAACTTTTGGCATATGTGTTTCTAGTTCATGGAAACAGACACACATTCACATATATGTATATTTCAGCTTAAAAGTTCTTGCAGAATTCATCTAAGAGGTAAAATTTTATTTTATTTTTTAAAGAAAAATATACTTTAAGATACACAGATGGAAAGTAAATCCCTGAGGACACAGAATAGTGGGGACAGCAATGAAGGGAGGCCATCTGCTCTGTATTTTTAATACTGTGAATTTGGATACAGCGAGTGAGGAAGAAAGGAGGGAAATCAGTGAGAGGGTTCCTTGCAGTGAAAAAAGGCAGGCGACTTTCCAGATGATACAAGACTTTTTAGAACTGAAATATCTAATTACAAAACTTTAAGCTATTTAACGGATTGTAAGGAGGGATTCCCTTTGCTTCATGTTTTCTAAAAGTAACTGAAGTCTTGTGAATGGGTTAATTTATGGATAAAATAGTGTGCAAAACAATAAGAGAAAAGCAAGTTCCATGTTGACATTACAGGACAAGAATGGAAATTTTAATATCAAGGAAGCACAGAAAGATAACATAGAACTAACCTAAATACACAGAAGCAGGGGAATCAAAATAGACCAAATGGCGAGAGCATAAGGCCTTCTATTTATTCTCTGCCAACTGCTTCTCTCACTAGAATCCAAATGTTGAGCAGGACTTTGGACTTCTGAAGGTCTGCAATGAAGGGTGAGTCAATATTACAATGATTTAAGGGGTCAAACAGACTTAACCAAGATTGTAATTAGATGATGCTGTCCTAAAAATAGTCTTTTAAGACCTCTTTAAACACATGGTCTTGCCTTCCTTATTGTAGCCACAACAAAGTTGTTCTGGTATATTCCCAAATAACGGGGTCCTGATATTCTGGTCTTGATGCTTCCCTTAATCTATTTTGCTACAACAAAATAACCTGAGACCAGGTAATTTATAGTCAGCAGAGATTAATTGGTCCTCAGCCTTGGAGGCTGGGGAGTTCAATATCAAGACACTAGCAGTAGGCTAAAGAGGTCAAATTATTTCTTTACAACACCAGTCCCACCTCTAGAGCACTTAGGCCTATTTACCTCCTAAAAGTAGTGGTGACATTGAAATGTTAGTAGACTCTGAACCTCTCTGTAAAGTCATAGATGCAATTTGGTAACCAGGGAACTAGGAAAGTAATGGTAAAACTGATACCATTCCAGGGCTGGAGAGATGGCCCAGTTAAGAGTGCTGGCTGACAAATAATATAAAGTATCTTGGTTTGACTCTACCCAAGCAAGTGAAAGACCAGTATGAAAAAAACTTCAAGTCTCTGAAGAAAGAAATTGAAGAAGACATCAGAAGATGGAAAGATCTCCCATGTTCATGGATCAGTAGGATTAACATAGTAAAAATGGCAATCCTACTAAAAGCAATCTACAGATTCAGTGCAATTCCCATCAAAATACCAATACAATTCTTTATAGAACTTGAAAGAACAATTCTCAATTTCATATGGAACCCCTGCTCGGATATAGCCCACGGTAGCTCAGTGTCCAAATAGGTTCTCTAATAAGGGGAACAGGGACTATTTCTGACATGAACTCAATGGCGAGCTCTTCCAGTCCCCTCCCACGAGGGAGGAGCAGGTTTGCTAGGCCATAGAAGAGGACATTGCAGCCAGTCCTGAAGAGACTTGATAAGCTAGGGTTGGATGGAGGGGGAGGAGGTCCTTCCCTGTTAGTGGACTTGGAAAGGGGCAGGGAGAAGTTAAGGGAGGGAGGGTGGGATTCAGAGGGAATGAGGGAGGGGGCTATGGCTGGGATACAAAGTAAATAACCTGTGATTAATATAAAAAATAAATGAATTTAAAAATAAATAAATAAATAAAAGTTGAAAAAAAAAAACAATAAAAAGAAAACCCAAAAAACCCAGAATTGCTAAAACAATCCTGTACAATAACAGATCTTCTGGAAGTATCTCTAATATGATCTCAAGCTGTACTATAGAGCAACAGTAATGAAAACTACATGGTTCTGGGGTAGAAACAGAATGGTGGATCAATGGAATTTAGTAGAAGATCCAAAAATAAATCCACACATCTATGGATACTTGACATTTGACAAAGAAGCCAAAACAATATAATGGAAAAAAGACAGCATCTTCAACAAATGGTGCTGCTCTATATGGATGTCTACATGTAGAAAAATGAAAATAGATCCATACTTATCACCCTGCACAAAACTAAAGTCCAAGTGGATCAAAGACCTCAACATAAAACCAGACAGCTAAACCTGCTAGAAGAAAAAGTGGGGAAGAACCTTGAACTCATTGACACAGGAGACAACTTCCTGAACAGAACACCAGCAGCACAGGCTCTAAGAGCAACATTCAATAAATGGGACCTTATGAAACTGAAAACTACTGTAAAGCAAAGGGCACTGTCATCAGAATAAAACAACAGCCTACAGATTGGGGAAGGATCTTCACCAACCCTATATCTGACAGAGGGCTAATATCCAGAATATATAAAGAACATAAGGTGTTAAACACTAATGAACCAAGTAATCCAATTAAAAAATGGGATACAGAGCTAAACAGAGAATTCTCTGTAGAGGAATATAGAATGGCAGAGAAATACTTAAAGAGCTCAACGTCCTTAGCCATTAGAGAGATGCAAATCACAACGACCCTGAGATTTCACCTTACACCCATCAAAATGGCTAAAATAAAAAACTCAAATTTCAACACATGCTTGAGAGGTTGTGGAGAAAGGGGGACCCTCCTCTATTGCTGGTGGGAATATAAACTTGTACAACCACTTTGGAAAACAATCTGGCTCTTTCTCAGACAATTAGGAATAGTGCTACTTCAAGATCCAGCTATTCTACTCCTAGGCATATATCCAAAACATGCTCAAGTATACAACAAGGACATTTGTTCAACCATGTTCATACCAGCTTTATTCATAATCGCCAGAATCTGGAAACAACCCAGATGTTCCTCAACTGAGGAATGGATACAGAAATTGTGGTACATTTACACAATGGAATACTACTCAGCAATTAAAAACAAGGAATCATGAAATTTGCAGGCAAATGGTGGTAACTAGAAAAGAACATCTTGAGTGAGATAACCCAGAATCAGAAAGATACACATGTATATGCTCACTCATAAGTGGACATTAACCATATAATATAGGATAAACATACTAAAATCTATACTCTTAAAAAAGCTAAACAACAAGGAAGACCCTAAGGAAGATACTTAGTCCTCATTCAGAAAGACAAACATGATAGACATTGGAAGCAGAAGAAGACAGGGAACAGGATAGAAGCCTACCACAGAGGGCCTCTAAAAGACTCTACTGATTTGAAGCAAAGGCTGAAATTCATAGCCAAACTTTGGGCAGAGTGCAGAGAATCTTATGAAAGAAGGTAGCGGCGGGGGAGGGGAGTGTTATAGAAAGCCCTGGAGGGAACAGGAGCTTCAAAAGGAGACAAACAGAGCCAAGAAATACATGAGTCCTAGGGACCCTGAAGATAATAATACCCCAACCAAGGACCATGCATGGAGAGGACCTAAAACCCCAGCTCAGATGTAGCCCATAGACTCAGTCTGCAAGTGGGTGCTCTAGTAAGGGGAGCAGGGGCTGTCTCTGGCATGAACTCAGTGGCAGGCTCTCTGATCACTTCCCCCTGGGGGTGCAACCTTGCCAGGTCACAGAGGAAGACAATTCAGCCAGTTCTGATGAGACCTGTTAGGCTAGGGTCAAATAGAAGGGGAGGAGGACCTCCCCTATCAGTGGACTAGGGGAAGTGCATAGGGAGGGTGGGATTGGAAGGAGATGAGAGAGGGGGCCATGGTTGGGAACACAAATTGAATAAACTATAATAAATGATAACAATAAAAATAAAGAAAAAAATTTCAAAAAAAGTGTTGGCTCTTCTTCAAGAGGGCCCAGGTTCAATCCACATGTTGGCTCCTAATGCTCTGTAACTCCAGTCCTAGGAGATCTGACTTCTTCTGACCCTCTACAGACTTAACGATGCTAAACTCTAAGGAGGACCCTAAGGAGGATGCTTAAATTTCATTCAGAATGGCAAACAGGATAGACAACAAAAGCAGTAGAAGAGAGGAAACAGAATGGTGGCCTACTATAGAGGGTCCTCTAAAGGATACACCTAACAGGGTATCAAAGCAGATGCTGAGACTCAAGATCAAACTTTGGGCAGAATGAAGGGAGTCTAATGGAAGAAGAAAGGGGTGGGATTAGAGGGACATGGAGGGGACAGGAGCCCCACAATGAGACCAGCAAAGCTAAAGAATCTGAGCCGAGGGGGACTTGCAGAGAGTGATGCACCAACTGAGGACCATGCATGGAGAGGACCTAGACCCCTTGCTCAGGTGTGGCTGATTGGCAGCTCAGTCTACATGTGGATCTCCCAGTGAGGGGAGCAGGGGCTGCCTCTATCATGAACTCGGTTGCCTGCTCTTTGATCACTTGCTTCTGGTGATGAGGCCTTGCCAGGCCAAGGAGGAATAGGATCCAGGCAATCCTGATAAGACTTGACAAGCTAGGGGCAGATGGCAATGGTGGAGAACTCCTCCTTTCAGTGGACTAGGGGAAAAGAATGGAGGAAAGTAGGGGGGAAGGGTGAGACTAGGTGGAGTTGAGCCTTCAATATGGATATGTAATGAATAAATTATGAAAAAATTAAAATTAAAATTAATAAAAAAAAAACCAGAAAAGAAAAAGAGTGGCCAGGCCACAGAAGAAGAGGATCCATGCAGTCCTGATGAGACTTGATAGACTAGGGTCAGATTGTAGGGGAGATAGCCTACCCCTTTCTGTGGCCTAAGGGAGGGGGACAGAAGGGAAAGAGGGAGGGTGATGGACTGGGAGGAGATGAGGGAGGGAGCTGCAATCGGGATATAAAGTGAATAAATTATAAAAAATAAAAATGAAAACAAAACAAAACAAAAGTAAAGAAAAAGAGTGGGAAGGTACACATCTCAGAGAAAGAAGCAAGAACAGAATTTTAGGATCAGAGTCCTCTCTGAGCTTGCTGCAGGCCAAGACACTGGTGTTCTGGGATGTTTTGGTTCACCTAGGACAGACAAGCTGCTTCTGCAAACAGGGGGATGATGAAATCTGCATCGTGTATGATCTTTTTATTTACTTTTGAAAGTGTAATGCTTTGAAGTGCTTGTTTTAAATATGACACAGTTTGATGATCAAAAATAGAAACCTGGAAGAAGATTAAATGTGTAAAACTGTAGGAAAGAGAATGAGAGAAATCAGAGGATGAGTCATGAGTCAGAAGAAACCTGGCATCTCTCGTTCCTAGAGTAACAGAGAGGGAAAAATACACTGCTCCACTCACAAGTAGAGCAACAGAGTCACAAGCACTGAAAACAGAATAGGGGACACCACATGTTTCTCTGAAGTGATTGCTTTATTGTGGTAACGCAAATGAATCAATGCTTCGGTGTGTGTGTGTGTGTGTGTGTGTGCGCGCGCGCGCGTGCTGGGGTCCAACTTATTTCTTCATTAACCTTACTTTTTTTCTTTGTATTTGTTTGACTACAACAGGGTCTCATTATACAACTCAGGGTGACCTTGAACTCAAAATGCTTCTGACTCATCTTCCTGAGTGCAGGAATCACAGCGTGTGTTGCCATACATATACCTTCTCAGGGGTAAGAATTCTTCAGTTGCCTTTTGTAGTCACATCTCCAAAGCTGCAAAACACTGGACAGATCTGGGAGAAAAATGTCAACACTATTGTTCCACAACAGAAAAAAGTCATGGTAAGACTAAAACAATTCAATAACAGACTTGAGAAATTTTACTAAAGTGCTGTGTAATTGCTTTCAAGGTTGTTTCTGAAGAACCCAGGAAAAGTAAACTCTTGCAATTGAGAAATTTAGTCAACTCCCTGTTTCCTATATATGGCTTAACCTTCTTTTGGGCACGCAAAGAAAGCAAAACTAAACACATGTGGCCTGGTGTTTGGTCAAGCTATTAGGCCCCTGAAGCACAATCTTTTTCTGTGTTTGTTGTTTTGTTTTGATTTTAATGAAGAGCACTTTTTTTTGTTTTTTGTTTGTTTTTTTATTTTTTTTTAATTTTATTTTTTTCTTATCAGTTACATTTTATTAACTCTGTATCCCAGCCGTGTCCCACTCCCTCATTCCCTCCCAATCCTACCCTCCCTCCCTCATCTCCACCGTGCCCCTTTCCAAGTCCACTGATGGAGGGGACCTCCTCCCCATTCATCTGATCCTGTTTTATCAGGTATCTTCAGGACTGGCTGCAAAGCCCTCCTCTGTGGCCTAACAGGACTGCTCCTCCCTTGGGGAGTGGGGAGGTCAAAGAGACAGTCATTGAGTTCCTGTTAGAAATAGTCCTTGTTCCCCTCACTATGGGAAACGAATTGGTTATGTACCACAGGCTACATCTGAGCAGAGGTTCTAGGTTATATTCATACATGGTCCTTGGTTGAATGTCAGTCTCAGAAAAGACCCTGTGCCCAGATATATTTGGTCCTTGTGGAGCTCCTATCCTTTCCCCATCATACTAACTCCCCTTCTTTCATATGGTTCCCTGTACTCTGCCGAAGTTTTGGTCATGAGTCTTTGTATCTGCTTTGAAAACACTGCTAGTTAGAGTCTTTCAGATGCGCTCAGTAGACTCCTGTCATACATTCAATGCACATCCCATCTGTTTTTCTAAATGAGGATTGATCATCTTACCCCATGTCCGCTCTCTTGATTATCTATTTAGGTGTATAGATTTTATTATGTTTATCATATCTTATAGGTCTATATAAGTGAATATATACCATGTTTGTTTTTCTCCTTCTGGGATATTTCACTCAGGATGATCTTTTCTAGATCCCACCATTTGCCTGCAAATTTCATGATTTCCTCCTTTTTGATTGCTGAGTAGTATTCCATTGTGTAAAAATACCACAATTTCTGTACCCATTCCTCCTTTTGATTGCTGAGTAGTATTCCATTGTGTAAAAATACCACGATTTCTGTACCTATTCCTCCATTAATGGACATCTGGGTTGTTTCCAGGTTCTGGCTATTACAAATAAAGCTGCTATAAACATGGTTGAGCAAGTATCCCTTTTGTGTACTTGAGCAAAGTTTGGGTATATACCTAGCAGTGGTATAGCTGGGTCTTGAGGAAGCACTATTCCTAATTGTCTTAGAAAGCGCCAGATAGATTTCCAGAGTGGTTGTACCAGTTTACATTCCCACCAGCAGTGGAGGAGGGTTCCCCTTTCTCCACAACCTCTCCAGCATGTGTTGTCACTTGAATTTTTTATCTTGGCCATTCTGATGGGTATAAGGTGAAATCTTAGGCTCGTTCTGATTTGCATTTCCCTGATGGCTAATGAGGTTGAGCATTTCTTTAAGTGTTTCTCTGCCATTCGATATTCCTCTGTCGAGAATTCTCTGTTTAGCTCTGTTCCCCATTTTTTAATTGGATTACTTGGTTTGCTGCTTTTCAGCTTCTTTAGTTCTTTGTATATACTCGATATTAGTCCTCTGTCAGATAAAGGGTTAGTGAAGATTCTTTCCCAATCTGTAGGCAGTCGTTTTGTTTTGATGACGGTGTCTTTTGCTTTACAGAAGCTTTTCAGTTTCATGAGGTCCCATTTATTGATTGTTGCTTGAAGAGCACTTTTTTCCACCTGATCTTTTCCATTCTTCCGTGGTCATGGCAATAAAAGGATGATGCTTGTGGCAGGTGTGGAGTTTCTGGCGTAGGAGCTGGCCAGTGCAAATCCTTGCTCTTCTGTGGCAGCTGTGTGAGTGTGGGAAAGTCCTCCAGCCTCATAAAAAAGCAATAAAATAAGGAGGGGAATTCCTAACAGGGAAAGGAAAAAATATAAAAGGGTGAAGACTGATGCTATCTGTGAGACCTCCTGCTAAGAACCACTCCAGCCACAGACACTTCCACCTCTTTTTTATTCAATAGATACAGAATAGAACAGGAAAGGACAGAGAGTACAGCAGCATTTACAATGAAACTAAATGAAAATCCAGAACAGAGACACGAAAGAAAAATAATAAAACATCCTTTAAAACACTCCTAAAAAAGGTGTGGCATTTTATTTTTTAATTTTCAGCTTTTGCTTGGTAGCATTGACTTCAAAGAGATCTAGACATGGAACACATTTGGCCTACTAAAGGTTTCAGAGTGGTGTGGGGCACATTAAAATAATCCTTGTTATTCGAGGCCAGCCTGGTGTACAAAGCAGTCCAAGACAGTGACGGCTACACAGAGAAATCCTGTCTCAAAAAAGCCCCCCCCCCAACAAAACAAACCAAACAAACAAACAAAAATCCTTGTTACTTCTAAATACAGGTTTATAGCATGTGGCTAAGATGGGCTTCCTAAGGATTGAACCACACAATTGGATGGCCTTACCCCCTCAACCCCAGGAAACCACAACTGTTCCCACATAGAAAGAACAGACTAGGACACAAGTTTTCTGTGGTATCTGCCTCCCAAGATGAAAGTAGGAAAAAGGAGCTGAGCCACATGTGCCCAGTTCTTTCTTTCTTGCCTGTCACATAAATTAGTCCATCTCAAGAGAGATGCTTCCCCTCTTATTGGTTTTTCTCGGCAGGCTCAGAAATAGCAAGCACAGAAAATGTGAAAATCCATTGTCTTAATTCACTCTTGCTCTACAGAATGAATGGGGTTTAACAATAATTAAATTTATTAAAAGAAACAGAATTCTGTATCAATAGTCTTTAATGTTTAAACACTGCATCTTGATGAATACATTTCTGCTTTTATTCTGGAATTGACTGAATGAGATATGATGATATATTTGGCTTTCCCTTCTCCTCCTTAAATCTTTTAGTGCATTTAATTTGCAGACATGACTGGATTGGTTCCAGGAGACAGAGGGGAGAAATGTGAACACATCTGTAATGATCTCTGACAGCATGACGTGGGGCAATGGTTTTTTTTTTTACAGCAGTAGTCAAAATTACGGTAATTAGAGAGAATATCTACATCTTTATAAACAGTGTTAACTGATTCAAGAGGGACTTAATGAGAACTTATGAGAGGAAGAACATTTTTGCCACTGACTATTAAACATTAATTAAAGTCAGAAGGCAGCAGTGAAATTGTCTCTGGACTTCGGTCACTTGGCAAGTCGCAGAAATTGGAGTCCGTAGAATCTGCTGACATTGCTTGCTGACTGTGACCCTCCAAATGGGTTTTCTAAATTTGCAGGCAGTTTCCATGTCCAATTTTACTTCCCTTTAAAGACCTTCATTAGGTCTTGCTGCAGAAATCCAGAGTTGAAGGCTTTTAAATGCAAATATTTTACAATAAGGTGTTTTATTTAAATATCCTTTTTTGTGACAGAACAGTAAAGGGAGCCTTCTATGAAATATAGCATGATCCCAATTATGAAACAAAATGTACAGGGAGGATGCTGAAAGAAATGTATAAGCTTATTGTGAATTATTTTTAAAAAATTATTGGATGACTTTTCTGCATTCCATGTGCCTTCAATTCATAAACACCTGAACTTCTGTTTTTGAAATGTATCTGGTATTATCTGTATACGATCTCTATTTTCATGTCAACACAAAGCCACCGAGGGTTGATCCAAAGACAAAAAGACACTTCTCAGAACAGATCTGGTAGCTTATTCATTCTGAGCTTCCCACTGGATGGTTTTGACAGCCTGGTGAGAGAAGTGCCCAATTTGGTAGGTGAATCTCCTGGGGAGCTATGACTACTACTCCGAAGTAAACGATAGAGTGAGCTGAGGCGCTTGTTTTGTTTTGACTTTATTTTGTTTATGACTTAGGGTGGTCACTTGGTGGGTTTACTCCGGCTCATTGATTTTGACGTTCTCCCCTTCGGGTTTGCATCGCCTTCCTGTTGTTCTGACTCGGCCCACTCACCATCCATGGAATTAGTTGCCACCTGTCCAGTAACTTTTAACTTTCGTATAAATTTACTACTTTATTCTTTTATAACATGTCAGCCCCTTTCCTGCCCAGCACTTACTTTGAGCTCAGTTGGTCCTGCTCTTAAATCCCTTTTCTTCAGTTTATCCCATCACCAGAATTCCATTGGAATTCACTGATAATGTCAATCTCTGTCCAAATGTTCTTCTTTTCTGTTTTCATTTAGTAATTACACATTATTCTTCCTACTACTTTTTATTTCCTCTGCCTTTAACTCCATATTGTTTATTTCATATTATTGATTCTGCAGTTTTTTAAATTTTTAAAAATCACATTTTAATGAAGCCTATCACAACATACACAACCCCTATACCTAAGGCTCAGGGAACATCTCAGAAGATAAGGCAGAACAATTGTGAGCGTCAGAAGCCCGAGGGGACCTGCAGTTAAACAGTGTCTTCTAGATGGAATCTGAACAATATGGCTGCTTAAACAAGACTTGCATGATGACTCTTGTTGACATGCCATCATAGATGAGAGAACTCTCAGAAGGCCCCAACCTTAGATGAAAAGCTAGAGCCAAACAATGGCTACAGAGAGAGAGAGAGAGAGAGAGAGAGAGAGAGAGAATAAGACTTCTCTCAAAATGAGTTCTTTAATAGGTTATCCAATATGAAGTGGTCAGCTTGAAACACACATACATATGAGCAGCACTAAATAGATCCAATAGGTTCCACATGTGATATAGATATATATTTATGTATCATATATATAAGTAACAATAATAATTAAGACAAGCTCATAAATTTGAGAGGGAATATGGTATAGACATTGGAAGAGCTGCAAGGGGCACAGGGAGAAATAGAAATTCCTTAAATACAAAACTCATGTATAAAATTCTCAAAAAATTGAAAAACAGAACAGCTTTTCAGAAGAGACACATTTTTCTTCTTTCTGAATTAGGTCTGTTTGAAACCTGGAAAACATTACCTATTGATTGCTAAATGGAATTTATGCACCATAAAATCATAGGGGATACCACAAGCCTGTATATATATCTAAATCTTACCACACAGGATCCTAACAAAGAAATTGCTCAATTGGGTTGATGAAAAAAAAAAAATAAGGAATGATGCATTCTTATTAGTCTCCAGATGCAAATAACATATCAAAGAATGAAACTAAAAATGAAGACGTGTAATACAGGGAACACAGTCAGTAAAGTGCTTGCCTTGTAAACACAGGTCCTGAGGATAGTGAGAATTTTGGTTTCTTAAAAACCCAGTTATGTTGTTTAGCTTCTTTAGGAGTATATATTTTAGTATGTTTATCCTATATTATATGGCTAATATCCACTTATGAGTGATTATATATCATGTGTGTCTTTCTGCTTCTGGGATACCTCACTCAGGGTGATCTTTTCTAGTTCTCACCATTTGTCTCCAAATTCCATGATTTCCTTGTTTTTAATTGTATTCCATTGTGTAAATGTACCACAATATCTGTATCCATTCATTCATTGAGGGACATCTGGGGTGTTTCCAGATTCTGGCTATTACAAATAGAGCTGCTATGAACAAAGAAGACCCCAGGGAAGATGTTCAATCTTCATTCAGAAAGGCAAACGTGATAGACATCAGAAACAGGAGAAGACAGGGAACAGGACAGGAGCCTACCACAGAGGGCCTCTGAAAGCCTCTACTGATTGAGGTATCAAAGTAGAAGCTACCTACCAAACTTTGGGCAGAATGCATAGAATATTATGAAAGAAGAGGGAGATAGAAAGACATGGAAGGGAGAGGAGCTTCAGAAAGAGACAAACAGAGCTAAAAAAAATCTGAGCCCTGGGGTCCCTGAAGAGAATGATACCCCAACCAAGGACCATGCATGGAGAGGATCCAAAACCCCAGCTCAGATGTAGCCCATAGACTCAGTCTCCAAGTGGGTTCTCTATTAAGGGGAACAGGGGCTGTCTCTGGCATGAACTCAGTGGCAGGCTCTCTAATCACTTCCTCCCTGGGGGGCGCAGTCTTGCCAGGCCACAGAGGAAGATAATGCCACCAGTCCTGATGAGGCCTGATAGGCTAGGGTCAGATAGAAGGGAAGGAGGACCTCCCCTATCAGTGGACTGGGGGAGGTGCATAGGGGGAGAAGAGAGAAGGAGGGAGGGATTGGGAGGAGACAAGGGAGGGAGCCACAGCTGAGATACAAATGGAATAATTGTAATTAATGATAATAATAGTAATAAAAAATAAAAAAGCCAGTTATGTTATGCGAATATGTTTTTGTTTTAATTCCAGTTGCGGGATATGGGCTGCTTCAGATTGTCCACAGCCATTAACTATGATTGTCTCATGCTCTAGGAGGGGTGTGCTTTTATTTTTTGCCAGTTGCAAATAGTTTAATTTTGGGGACTTTGGAGAGGGTAGTAATGGGAGTGTCCCAAGAGGGCTTGTGACAGCTGCTGCCTTCGTTGCTGCTGTTGGACTGCTACTGCTGACTCCTGCTGCTGTTTAGAGATATTCTGACAAGGAAGATTAGACTTTCTCCTAGGAGCCTGATGCCCTTGATCAGAAGGAAGTAGTCTAAAGAGGTCCGTGCCCCCTTTTCACTCTAGCCTTCTTTCTCTCCTACCTACTATTGGAACATTGGAAAGGATTAGGGTGGATAAGGGTTGGGAGGGTTGTAGATATAAGAACCCAATAAAGTAGCCCCATAAGTATGCCAACCTCTGAGTTCAAGGCCCTGGACCCACATAAAGATGGCAGGCATGCTGGTATGCAGCACTGGGGAGGCAGGAATAAGAGCATCCTTATTGCTCATGTCCTACTAGTCTAGCTTAACTGATGGGTTCCAGGTCAATGCGAAATTTTGTATCAAAAGAAGTGTGGCTGGAATACTAAGGATGACATATGATGTTATCCTCTGCCACACACATGCACAGGAATTGCATACATATGAACATATAGAGAGAATTAAAAAAATAGAGAAATTGAACCTATCACCTTCATTTCAAAGTTCAGTGTTGGGGCTCTGTTCCCCCACTGTATGTTTGACAGGCGTGGTCAGTTATCTAAAGAATGACTGTAGTCAGGTCAACTTAAGTTAGGCATGGAATGGACCCGAAGATCTGGCAAAGACATTTACACAATAATTTTTCTATTATCTTGATTTGTTTTGCCAATATGTGTGTGTGTGTTTCCTCACAGAGCCAAGTGCTTAAAATGTACTAGAAAATCAGCTTGACTTTGTTAAATTGATGTGAGTTAAAAGTGTAAATAGCAACAATGTGGAAAATCAAGACAATAATTTTGTGCTCGTGCTTTTCATCAGGTCAAGGTCAGAGTGAAGAGGTTTTTAGAGGATGGCTGATCTAACCTCAGAATGAGAAGGTGTAGAACTGCTGACCTACAAGCAGCTCTGAGCATCTTCTGAAAAAAATGTTACAAGAAAAGCTTCAGCTCAGATGGTGGTGTTTGTGCATTTACTGACATCTTACATTTCTGTACCTGGGCTGGCTCCTGAAATACACTGCAGAATGAGGCACAGGCTCCATTTGTAATGATCTATCCAAGTCTAATAGAGATGGCAGTTGTATCAAAGCAGAGAGTCAAGTGCAATTTGACATGCATTTACAAGAGACAGAAATAGCCCCGAGGGCATGTCTGGTCAGGAAAGGCCTCAAAGGACAGACAGAACTCCATCTCATCACAAATCATCACCAGCAAATTATTAATTTTGAAGCTGGGTCTTTTTCTACACTTGCAGAAAGAGTTGTTTGGTTTTCATTTACTAAGGCAAATGTAATCCTCACACCTGTGCTTTAAAAATACAAATATAGCAGGTGCAAACCTCAATTACAAACTAGTATTTTTTAAAATCTTGCTTCTTTATATTTAAATCCATTTATCTCTGTCGTTGAACTACAGTCACACTTGGCCACAAGAGCTTGCTGGAAACTAGCTGCTTTCAGATGCTGGCTACCATGGCAGTCCCTGCTGTGTTACTTATGCATTTCCTTCAAGTTCCAGAGGCTTTGCTGCTTCCATGCCAGGATAGCGACACAGACATCTACTGAAGCTGGGTTCACCCAGCACCATAGTCCTGTCTCTTTGGGGGACACACGGGGTTATCATCTTTTAATTCTCACCCTTTCTCAGCAGAAGCTCACTTCTTTGTCAGGACAGTCCAGTCAATGTTGGCTTCCGGGCAGGAACAGAGTAACCTTGAGATCAAAGGTTCTGTTTCTTTCAGGAACTGCTGCAGCACTCAGGGTGAGACCTGTGTGCTAGGAAAGGCTCCTGGTCTCACTGGGGGAAATGGAAATGAATTTTCCACTGGGTGTTACCTTTAGCTTCCTTAAATGAGATTGATAGTATTAGACAGCTATGGAAACTCCGGGGTTCCAACGGTCTTTGGTGATACTGCAGTGTTACAGCTCTTTGGTTAAACTGCTGTATTAATGGCAGGAGTGCAGGTGAAAGCCCGTGCTTTGTTGGCTCAGTGGGCTGGAAGGCAGGTCCAGGCCCAGGGATAGCTTCAACAGTGGTCAGCATTGAATTTGAGGTGGCTGGTCAAGGCTCCAGTGGTGACAGAGGCAGCTATGGCCAGTTTGACTGGCAGCCAAGCCTGGGTGAGTTCAGCTACGAAATTTCAGGAAGGAGGGGAACCCTTCCTTCCCCCAAGCAAATGACAAATCTCAGACAGTAGTGGTGAAAAGCTGATGGTAGCTCACAGCACATGGCATTTTTGTTTCATGTGAAACCAGGGACTTACAAACCTTGGGCAGTGGGAGGAGTTTTGAGGGTGAATGTGTTTGATTTGCTGGGGCTAGAGGTACCAGGGATACTTGATTTATATGTAGTAACACAGTCCTATCATAAGAGGGGGAGAGTAATACTTAATTGTCCTATGGGTGGGGAAAGAGCTATAGGGATGGTTAAAAGTCATTGGTTGAAAGTCATGAAACCAAGCCATCTCATTAGCATAAAGTGGGGTGTTTTCAGGAACCCCCAGGTGCTTACAGAACAGCTTTCTTATCAGAGAAGGGTCTGGCCTTTAATCTTCCCTAAGGGCTATGTGATGCTCCTTAGAGGATCTGGGATTCCCCAGATCAGGTGAAGGGGGAACCTAGCTGGGAAATGGAATCCTTCATAATATACTGGGCTCAGAGTCTATCTGGAAATGCCAGACTTAAAGCTTAACAGAAAACACAAAAGGATCTATATATTTACAAGACGCTTTAATAGTTACCAAGTCATTTGGCATAGTCGCATTATGTTGCTTGGCTAGGCAGGTACATGTGAAGGGTAGAGATGTAGAGCTTCAAGTGACTGCTGTATTTAAGCTAGGAGTGACAGACAGGCTATATCCAGAACACTGGACCCCTACATGCTGCTGTGGGTCCTGCTCCATGACTTCTCGGCATGTTTCAATACTGCATTTAGCTGCACAGGCAATTTCAGTAATCAGGATATGAAGTTCTGGGAATCAAGAGTTTGTGGGTAAATCCTGGAACAATGGTAGCCTGGAAATTTGAGTTAGCTGTGTGGGACCAGACTGAGATAGTCCCGCTCACCAAGGTGAGGTATGAATTTCGTTAAATCTGACCTCTATGCATGCGTGATGCAGTGTGAGCAGGGACAATATTCCAATCTACAAATGGCCCTTAAGAAATTTTAAAGATATTGTGTGCTCTAAAGAAATTGACTTAATATTTTTTTTTTTTTTTCACTTAGGAGTGGCATAAAATTCATTCCTTAGAAAAACCCCAAATGACAGATTCCTGGCACATGTTCAGGCCAGACAAACTAACTCTGACTTCTCACCCCCTACATTCTTCCATTCTGTCACGGAACCCCAAGAGTGGCCTCTATGTCCTCTCAAAAGGGTCTGCTGTGTACTCTTTCCCAGGATGCTGTCTGTGTAGGGAAGAAATAATACGTTCCTTCAAAGGCTGAAAGAAACCTGAGGGACAGCAACTCTGGATTCAATGAGAAGAAAAACAAACTCAAAATCACCAAAACGGAAGATTTTAATTACATTCTTCACTGAACTTCTTGGATGCTTAGAATGGAATTGTTGATCCTATCTTTGTTGATATGGGCCTGGAATACGCCCTCTTTTTCTCCCTGCCAGATCATTTTTAAGTGTTGTTGGTATATAACCATTAACAAAAGCAAAGACCTTCGCTGCCTGACTTATAAAGAAAATCCCTTTTGTAAAATCTCTCAGATTCAGCTTCTTACATGGTCAACTGCTGGAGGCTATAGTATAATGGGATTCTCTTATTTATTTCTCACAACAGTGGGAGGCTGAAAGGGCTGGATACTTCAACTTTTCAAGATGAGGACGATTTTAGCCCCAGACACAAAGCCACAGCATCATTAACAGAAACAGGAAAGGCGCAGGCAAATATCTGATCTCGTGAAATGTTTTGTTGAAAATTTGGGCATTATAGTCTCAACACTGACTAGTTGTTTCTGAACAAACACTGGTTTGGTTAAATCCACTATCATGCATAAATACTTCATATGAATATATCCATGCATAATTTTGTTTATATGGACACGACAAAATTGTTGCAGTTGATACCAAAAGTATCATGTCATCACTTCTCAGGAGGCTCATGTTATCTCAGAATACAGAATACTTTCCCTAATCCCTCTCTTAAATTCATGCCCTCGTACTCTCAGGCAGAAGTCTTCAGATGCCTCTTCCTGCTGCTAGTCAAACAGGATCATGTGAAGACGAAAGACACTGGTGATTTATCTGGAATTTATCACCTGGCAGTGGTTCTCAACCTTCCTAATGCTGTGACCCTTTAATACCATTCCTCACGTTGCGGTGACCCCCAGCCATAAAATTACCTTGTCCATACTTCATAACTGTAATTGTCTACTGTTAATAGATCACAATAGAAATATCGGATATGAGGGATATCCCATATGTGACCCCTGTGGGGGTCACGACTCATAAGTTGAGAACCACCGTTACCGGTAGGTATGATAGCAGAAGATTTTGTTCTCCTGTGAGGTGGGGTCTCAGATAACACATTGCTATTATTGTTCTTCTTCTTATTATTATTATTACACATTATTATTGTACACCAACCAATATGCTCCCACATCAATTCAGGGGAATCCTGCCACACCAGCTCATCACCTCTACACAGCCCCTCCCCCATCTGATGACTTTTTTTAGGACCTGCTTTACTGAGGCTAGCTCAATTGCCAGAGAGGCAGAGGCACTCTTCCCTCCAGGACCACACTGTAAGCCCTTGTAATACATGGAATGTGGTCTGTAGCACGATTTCAGAGCTCGCATGTTAGAAATAGACTCAAGTGAAGGAGCCTCAGTATGCTGGTGGAGGAAGAAGCAAGCCCCAGTCACGGAAGTCTGCCCCTCCTGAGAAACTCAACTGAGAACAGGCTGTCTGCCAAACAGAACAGTTATACACACCTGCCCGTTTTTTATGTGATACCGTATCTACATATTATGGATAATGGCAAAGAAACGACTTGACTCCTCCATCATAGGCCTTCTAAAGGTTATATAAGTTTGAATGGCACTATATGCAGAAATTGATTTGGGTGGGGTATTTTGTTGTTGCATGTGAGCATAGCTAAAAGCCATCTATTCTGCCAAAGAAGAGAGAGATCATAGTATCTATGGTGTGAAGAACACACAGAAATATTTTATCTTCTCTAGATAACACAGGAATGAGGAAATGTTCCCAGCGTTTGTTTTGTTTGGATTTTAGCAAAAGCCATGCTCTTGCATATTGATACACACCATTCTCCAACAGGAACTTCCCCAGGGTGCGGCAGCCTAGGGCAAAACTGACATACCTTACACGGGGCTGTCACGCACAGTGCCGAGTGCCTGATTTCTCAGGTGTTACATCAATTCCCAAGTTGCTGCAGGGCTGTCCAGGCTGCGGTTAGTTTCTCTGGGGACTTGATGTCACTACCTAAATAAGTCACATACTGTACGCTGCTTAAGAAAGTCTTTCACGTTGCAAATAGATGCTGTTGTTAGTGCTGTTGAAGCTGGCTTCTTACAAGCTTTCCATGCTTGTAAGGGGCACAGCTAGGGCACCTCGCATTATACAAAGGTTTTATTCTTTTTCTATCTCTTCCTCTTTCCATTCACTTACTCCTGGAGAAAAGGGTTCATACTTTTCGTTATCCGAATACTACTGAGCACGTTCCTTGATAATAGATTTTCAGTAAATGTACATTTATGGTAAGTACATATGCTCCGGAGGTGTTCACTTTAAGTAATGCCAAAAACATAGGCTTTAGAGTAAAAGAGCCATCAGTTTGAATTCATGTTCTGCTTCTTACAGGCAATTGGACACTGGAACATCATTGCACTGCTCTGAGCTCCCATTTCATCATCACAATGCGATATGATGGAATAAGCTATATATAACTAGCACAGGAGATAAACGATGCTCAAACCAAATAAGTTCCCCACCACGCACTTGAAGAAAGAAGTCCCCAAGCCACTGGTATGGGTTCAGGCTGACTCTGCCCCTTGGGGGGCATCACTGAAATCCAGAGTTACTCTGGCTTTTTCACGGGGCAGTTGGGGAGGACTCTGCGAGAACATTGGCTAAGCTATGGATCTTGGTCCACCACATTTGTCTACTGTGTAATTGTCTACTAAGGAATTTCCACAGCTTCCAAGCAAAGGACACAGCTGGTCTATGGAAGCTCTCGGTGAGTGGGGAGAGGGTACTGCTAGTGCTGCGTAGGCAGAGGACGCGCGTGCACTTATACCAAAGCATATTAGCCCCGCCCTCCTGCACCCATCCCTGCACCTTCTGCCATCTTTCCCTCAGTTTCCTTTGACAAACCACTTCTCTTTGTTTTGGGCTCTATAATTAAGAGGCATTCTTTCTGTCCAAAGCCCCATGCTTGAACCTCGATCAGCTAAGCCATTCACGTTTGACCTTCTGTCTGCAATGGCTAGTTTAGAGATGGACATATGCTGCAGTGAGAGTCAATGAAATACTTTTTTTGGAGTATCAGAGAAACAGAGTTGACTTTTTCTTCTGGAGCTATCGCAAGCGTTTCTTTTATATAGTGATGAAATATGACGTCATAAGACCCGAGCTACTTCTACAGTGAAGGAAGAGTCTGGATCTATTGTCTAAGTAGACAAGCTGAGAACTAAGAAAGGGAGCTAAGAGGTCAGGAGTGGTGAAGGAGTGAAAGACCCTTAACCAAATGCTCAGAACGTCTGACGTCAGCTTCAGGTAAACTCTGCCTATGTCTGGACTTTTCAGTTATGTGAACCAATCAGTCTATTTTCCTGATATTACCACTAATCAAATATGTAATATTTGACATAGCCTAAATTTCCTCAGTGAGCAAAGGGGCTTAATAACACAACCCTCTTATATCTGAGGCGATGAATACCAAGGTGATTCATTTATAGCGTTCAGACAATAATACCATGCAGAAACTGAGACCAACGTTGCCACTCAGTGACCATCTGGCAATGACAGGAGATATTTTTGGTGGTCACACATGGAGGAGAGCTGTTAATGACATCTAGCGGAAATCGAGGAAGCTGTTACACGTCCTGCAATGCATGGTGCACCCCTTCCAACTGCCCCAAGAGCTACCCAGTTCAAACTGCCAAGAAGTCCAGATCATGAGGCATGCCCGCTGATAGCAGTAGGATATTTAAACTGCATCTGGAGCCATATTATTTTTGCCAAAACACCACACAGAAGTGGAGAAGGGAAAAGGGCACAATGGATAAGCCCACCAAATGAACTGTAGGCAAGGTGGAAGGATTTTCTGCCTTCTTCAAGGGCTAGGGGAGTTTTGCACTTCATCTGCTGATTTAAAGTAAACGAAGATAATGGCCCTGCCTGGAGCTCTATCAAGCACACACTTGGGTATCCATCAGGACTCACAGCAGCCAGACATACAGTGCTGCTTAGAGGGGGATGGAGCATGGCAGTGTCCCTGGTCTGAAATGCCCCCTGCATCTTTATTGTTTTCTTTCTGTATCTTTAACTACTGTGAAGGGAGGCAACAGCTGAGCTTCTGTCGCAAGGAGCAGAACAGATTGATTCCGTTACCCAGCTTCTGTCTTCTGAAGGTTATACATGGCTCTAAACTCTTTAAACCCGCTGCATCTACCGCTCTGTGTTGAGGATGTTGGCGCATCCCAGCACGGTGAGGAAACCGATCACTGTCTAAAGGAGAGTCTCAAGGGAACAGAGAGGCTGGGTCGGATGGCCCCACCAATCACCGTCCGGCTTTTGGGGACAGTGATAACTATCAAAAAATTTCAGAATGCTTTTACATTTGGATGTTAAATGATTTTTTTTTCCTCATAAGCTTTCCTGGCCACACACAAGGGCAGTGCATTTGGCATCATGTGCCTATGTCCCATGTCCCATACCTGGGCTCTTGCTTAGGGAAGGCCCACAGAGCACCCTTCTCCCTAGTATCCAGTGTGGCCCATTCCCCTGCCGTGAGAGCCAAGCCCTGGATCAAGGAAGAGCTTTAACAACAAAGCTTGTCATTCCTGCACTGGGGAGAAACTGTACAAAGAAGGGCTGCCACAGAGTGGCTTAGCGACTGTCCTTCCTTCTGCTCCGGCTGACTTCACTAACTCCCCGCAAGGAGTTCTGTGGGTGTGTGTGTGGATCTGGTGGCAGCTTCAGTTATTGATGCTCATTAGCATTCACTGTGTTCATTCCAACTGTCTCTGCGACTCTGCTTAGCAACTTATTTTAAGGCATCTCAGCATTCCTTTTATCTATTGGTGAAGCCCTTGAAACAGTGTTTTTGTTACCTCTGCTTTAAAAGTTTTGACTTTCTACTTGTCGAAGTTGCTGTCATCTTCGCCATGCCATTTTAAATGGCAGCTGTGAAAAGCTTCAACTGTGCAAATAACATCTGAACTAAAAACAAACTTAATTTTTCATGGCTCTCTAATAAAATAGTAATAACACGAACAGGAGATACATTTAAAATCCGAAAGCACTGTGGTGTGCCGTGCGGAATATGCTTTCATTGCACTCTCATGCACTTGTTAGACAGATAGTACAGCTCTGTTTACATCTCTTTCTACAAAAGGATGTCTGTCAGAAAATGGTCCACGAGTAAACCTGTGTGAGGAGAATTTTTGAGAACCTGTGAGAAAACGCCAAAGAAACAAGACAAAAGACTTGTAATGTATTTCTCCATAGCATGGGTGGTTCTTGGAATGTGCTTTCATGCCCCTCCCAGGAGTAATAAATAGGAGTGGTTTTACTTCAGATTATCCATCATTTATCATTGCTATTTAAATAATGTTTCCCAGCACAAGTTCCCTTTGCGACTTTATACAACCTAAACACATGCCCTTGTAACTGCACACAAACTGAACTCAAGTGAACTTTGCTCTCGTGACCCTGCTTAACCCTCAGAATGCCCCCAGAGTAGAAGTTTTCTGATGCCTTGAATAAAGTTGGCTAATGCATGAGACTTCAGCCCGGATCATGTTTTTAGGCTCCTCTCTTCCAGGTTCACAGAGCCAAACAGAGCAGCAGCAAACGTAAGAGCCTTGGAGAGAGGTGGTGACATGTCCAGGTCATGACAAAGGTCCAGAAATGAAACTCAGATACATTTCAGCTGTTGCCTCTTTGGTTCCTGTCAGTATTCATCACCATATTTGCCGAAGCACACACAGCCAAGTGACCATGAATTGAGCCCTCTGAAAGTGTGAGTCAAAAAATATATCCTTCTTCCCTTAACTTGTTGCTGCAGATATTTTAGCCACGGTGATAAAATGTAGCTAATGTATGCAATCTTCCTGCATCTGACTTATTTTACCAAAACCAACACCTAAGTAACTCAATAACAAAATATCAAATAATCCAGTTACAAAATAAACTATATGTGTGTGTGTGTGTGTGTGTGTGTGTGTGTG
>NW_026589732.1:5287085-5362840 GCF_907164565.1 Psammomys obesus | reverse complement strand
GGGGGGGGGGGTTAGCTCTGGGCCGTAGTCATTTGGCACTGGCTGTTTCTTTACAAGAGTGACTCTGCCTGAGGCTTTGCAGAGGCTCAAGTCTTAACACAGTAAAGCTGAAATAATGCAGAACCTTATAGGAACACTTCAGTATTCCTGGCACTTTGTTGGGATACCTCATATTTTAGGCCTTCAGGAAGTCTCCATCCAGAAGTCTCCAGTGTGAGGATCTGATTTTAATGCGCCCTATGTTCACCTCATTCATTTTCCACTCCTCTGCTTGGTCTAAGTTTCTGGGATCGCCACCCAGGTGAACTCTTTACATTTAAGTCGCTGTTTTGGAGGCATATAATGATGCTAAGTCACCACATTCTATACATTATTTACGTTAGAGAAGAACTGAGGTCCTTATTTCCCTTGGAATTATTTCATAGAACTTGTTACTTCTTATAGAATGCAGGTTTAATGATGGATCCAAAGGTAAAAATTTCATGCACCTGGTACTTGTTTTCTAATAGAAAGAGTCCACATACAACCTCCAAACACATTGGACAGGATGAATGGGTGACTTTGCATCTTTTGCTTGAGGAGTGGGTCAGAACTATCAATGTTTATATTCAGTTGTGTCAAAATAGACTAATCTCTGTAGAATGCCAACAAATCATATAGGTAGATTCGGTGTGTGCTATCAGGTTGATAAATCAGCTCTACGGCGTCAGGGGCTTACTACACAGAATCCTATAAACAATGTTTCCTTGGACCAAACTGGGTCACTGGGGAGGGGGTGGGGGATTACAAGAAAAGAACAAGCTAAATTGAACTGTGTGATTAGATGTCTCTGGGGCTTTGCCAAGCTGATAAATGCTGGGTCTTCACACCATATGCTTCTTGTTAGACTGGTTGTGGACCAGTGGTTTCTGACACTCCGCTGGCCATGGATTAAATATTTTTAACCCTCAAAACAATCCAGAAAAACACATCTTATTGCCCTCTTATAGATGAGAAAACTAGGGCCTACTGAAGATCGCAAAGCTATTCTGCCAGATGCTAAAACCAAACATGGCCCATGCTGTTCTCCTTCAGGGTTGAATATTGAGCATAACAATATTTCAGTTTCAAGATGGTTTGTCCTACACAATGATGCAAACTGAAAAAATGTCTGCTGAAAAGAACTTACAATTTAACAATAAAGCGTTGGAATTCTTCTTAGACGTGCAATTGCAATGTGTCCACTTATTTTGTAGTTATTGCCCCTGAAACGTTACCTCCTGCTAAGAACTCCTCCTTCCACTAGAAGTCATAGCTGGTTGGAGGGTGGCCTCTTCAGTCTCCCTGACCCTGCTACTAGAAGTATCAGCTAAAGTCACTCCCATATCATTCCAGAAGCCTACCCTACTCCAGCTGGTCTCAGAGATGCCCCTGCTCATGGTTTCTCCTCTGCAAGCCTTTTGTCCCCCTGCCCCCAGTCTCCCCAAATCTGATCCACACCCTCATTTCCCTCTGTCGCCCTCTCCTATCCAGTTCCCTCTCTCTATCTGCTTCTACTGTCTATTGTTTCCCCTTCTGAGTGAGACTCAAGCATCCTTCCTTGGGCCCTCCTTGCTTCTTAGCTTCTTTGGGTTTGTGAATTTCAGTATGGTTATCCTGTACTATAGGTCTAATGTCCACTTATAAGTGAGTACATACCATGTGTGTCTTTCTGGGTCTGGGTTACCTCATTCAGGATGATCTTTTCCAGTTCCATTCATTTGCCTACAAATTTCATGATTTTCTTGTTTTTAATAGGTGAGTAGTATTCCATGTGTAAATGTACTACATTTTCTTTATATGTTCTTCGGTTGAGTGATATCTGGGTTGTTTCCAGTTTCTGGCTATTATGAATGAAGCACCTATGAACATAATTGAGCAAATGTCCTTGTATGGTACAGAGCTTTCTGATATATTTCTAGGAGTGGTATAGCTGGGTGTTGAGGAGGAGCTATTCACGTTTTTCTAAGATAGCACCAGATTGATTTCCAAAGTGGTTGTACAAATTTGCACTCCCACCAGTAATGGAGAAGTGTTCCCCTTTCCCCACATCCTTGCCAGCATGTGCTGTCATTTGTGGTTTTGATCTTACAAATCTGACAGGTATAATATGGAATCTCAGAGTTGTTTTAATTTTCATTTCCCTGATGACTAATGACACTGAACATTTCTTTAAATGCTTTTAGCTATTAGAGATTCCTCTGTTGAGAATTCTCTTTTTAGCTCTGTACCCCATTTTTAAATTGGATTATTTGGTTTGTTCATGATTAATTCCACCCACAAAAACTTCGACCCAAAATTTACCCTGCTTACAAGATGTGCAGAGCAAAGATTGAGGGATTGTCCAACTAATACCCAGCCCAACCTTAGACCCACCCACGGGAGAGAGCCAAGCCCCTACTAATGATATTCTGCTATGCTTGCAGACATGAGACTAGCATAGCTGTCCTCTGAGAGGCTCTACCCAGCAATGGATCCAAACAGATGCTGAGACCCACAGCCAAACATTGGGCAGAGCACAGGGAGCCTTGTGGAAGAGTGGAAGGAAGGACAAAAGGACCCAGAAGGAACAGAAGCTCCACAAGAAGACCAATAGAGTCAACTAAGCTGGGCTCCAGGTGGCTCACAGAGACTGAAGCACCAACCAAGGACCATCCATGGGCTGGATCTAGGCCCCATACACATATGTAGTCAATGGACTACATTTGGTTTTACGTGGAATCTTTAGTAAGCAAAGCAGGGACGCTGTCTCTGACATGGATTCTGTTGCCTGCTTTTCAGTTACTTCCTCCTGGCAGGGCTGTCTGGCCAGGCCACAGGTAAAAAGGATGCAACTACATGAGCTGGGGAAGGTGGGTATGGGGGGTTTTCCCCTAAGGAGTAGGGGAGGAGGGATAGGAGGAAGAGGGAGGGAGGATGAGACCAGAAGGAGAGGAGGGAGGGGGCTACAATCAGGATGTAAAGTGAATAAAAATACACACACACACACACACACACAGAGAGAGAGAGAGAGAGAGAGAGAGAGAGAGAGAGAGATGAAAGGAAGGTATAAGTAACTCCAGTAAATGGGTAAAATCACTTCTTTGGGCTGTTTCATGGTACAATGTTGGGTGAAGTGATGTTTATTCAAGTTTCCTCAAGTAAAGTCACACAATACCATTCAGAAGTTAAAACTTAATGGCCAATTTGACAGCACTGAGAAGTAAGACCTTCAAGGGACAATTAGACAATGACAGTGCTTTTCTTTTTCTTCTTCTTATTAATTAATTCAATTTATATCTTGGTCATAGGCCTCTCCATCCTCTCCTCCCAGACCCACCCTTCCTCCTGGATCCCCTCTCCCATATTCCTCAGACTAGGGGAGCCTCCCTACCCGGACACTCCAGCTCATCTAGTCACATGAGGACTGAGTTCATCTTCCTCCCCTATGGAAGTCCTAGCAGGGGGAAGTGATCAGAAGGCAGGCAATGTAGTCCATGTCAGACTCCCCTAACTAGTGGGCTGAGAGTGCTTATGTGTCCACTGCGCTTATTTTCTTGGGGCCTGTGCGTTGCAGGATGTCAGTGCAAACTTGTACAACCACTTTGCAATTCCGTACTTTCTCAGAAATCTGGGAATAGCCATATCTCAAAACCCAGCCAAACCACCCCTGGGCATACACCTGAAAAATGCTTCAACATACAGCAAAGACATTTGCTTAACCATCTTCATAGCAGGTTTATGCATAATAACCAGAAACTGGAAATAACCCAGATGTCCCTCAACCAAACAGTGGATACAGAAACCCTGGTACTAATGGAATACCACTCAGCAATTAAAAAAAAAATCATGAAATTTGCAGGCAAATGGTGGGAACTAGAAAAGATCATCCTGAGTGAGGTATCCCAGAAGCAGAAAGACACAAATGGGAAATACTCACTTATAAGTGGATATTAGACCTATAATATAGGATAATCGTACTAAAATCTGTACACCTAAGGAAGCTAATCAGGAAGAAGGACTCTGGGTAAGATGCTCAATCCTCTTTCAGAAAGAAAAACAGGATAGACATCAGAAGAGGGAAAAAACAGGGAACAGGATAGGAGCCCACCACAGAGGGCCTCTGAAAGGCTCTACCCAGCAGGGTATTAAAGCAGATGCTGAGAGACTCATAGCCAAACTTTGGGCAGAGAGCAGGGAATCTTATGAAAGAAGGGGGAGATAGAAAGACCTGAAGGAGACAGGAGCTCCACAAGGAAAGCAACAGAACCAAAAAATCTGGGCACAGAGGTCGTTTCTGAGATGGATACTCCAACCAAGGACCATGCATGGAGATGACCTAGAACCCCTGCTCAGATGTAGCCCATGGCAGCTCAGTGTTCAAGTGCCTTCCCTAGTAATGGGAACAGGAACTGTCTCTGACATGAACTCAGTGGCTGGTTCTTTGATCACCTCCCCCTGAGGGGGGGATCAGCCTTACCAGGCCACAGAGGAAGACAATGCAGCCAGTCCTGATGAGACCTGATAGGCTAGGGTCATATGGAAGGGGAAGAAGACCTCCCTTATCGGTGGACTGGGGGAGAAGTAAAGGAGGAGAAGAGGGAGGTAAGGTGGGATTGGGAGGAAATGAATGAGGAGGCTACAGCTGGGATATAAAGTAAATAAATAGTAATTAACAAAATAAATCAATAAAAAAACTGTGGTACATTTACACAATGGAATACTACGTAGCCATTAAAAACAAGGAAATCATGAAATTTTCAGGCAAATAGATGGAACTAGAAAAGATCATCCTCAGTGAGGTAACACAGACCCAGAGAGATAGACATGGTATATACTCACTTATAAATGGATTTTATTCATATAGGACAGTACTTTTTTATCAATCAGATTAAGGAAGTTTTTTGCATTATGTCAGTGAATGCACAGAAATGATAACACACACAAAAAAAAAAACCACCTAAACTGACTGAGTTTTAAGGACGCTATAAAGCACAGGGATCTTGAATTTAACAAAGTCACCTTAATCACGTATCTTAAACGTCTTTTTAGCCCTCCATTGTCCAAATCTTATCACTAATTCAGCTGGAAAATTTTCCAGCTCCAGCTATATTCTCTTCTTATTTTGGAAGACCTCTACAGTGAATTTTGAAACAGAGGTATGGATACAAGTACTTTATGAAATTATCCTCAGAAAGACATGAAGGATGGGAAGGGAAGAAAAGCTAATAAGATGATCAATGAGCAGATTATACTATGAGCAATTGTCATTCTATCTTGCTTGGGACCTTGTAAGAGGCTGTAGCAGATTGTCCTACCAAGAAACTGATCCACCATCATGCTTTCTTCTTTGGTAAAGAGTGCTCAGGCCTCAGCCCCAAACCACTTACTCAACCCATAGGCCTAATGTGGTTTTACAGCCAGAGCAGCCTTAGGATGAAGACCCATTCTGCATGATAGTTGTAGACACTGTGAGCATCCTTAGGATGGGTTCAGGAAAACAGGCAGGGGTACTGTCTGAACCTACTACATACACTGTTATACTAATTCAAAATGACTTTATTTAGTTCTTAAACTTTGCAAAAGAATGACCTACAGAAACAATTTAGAAACTGTTAATATAACTTCTCTCCTTTCCATTCTGATGAAGCACAGTGTTTGGGTACAGAAACCCAAATTTTAACTAGCTTACCAGTCACTCCAAAATAGAGATGTCTCTAGACCAAGTGTGAAAATCCTGTTTTAGTGAGACTCAATTTAACCCCATACAGGACAATCAATGTCTTAGGGAGAAGACCATAGACATATATCATTTTATATGCTCTATTCTGAAAATGTAAGCTGCTCTTCTTAAAGACAATACAATGAGTGTGTGGGTGAATTAACGTTGAAGGTCTAATTCTGAAAACTCACTTAGATAGATAATCATTTATTCATCCAATGGCTGATACATCAGTACAAAAATGATCAGATACTCTCACATTATACTGAACAACACAAGTTCTGCTAAAGGAGCAAGCTTTGAAAGACTGCAGGAAATTTGACTCTGGGGTAGAAAATGAAGTCTCTGCGCTTTGAGTTAAGTTGCCATTGATTATGGCAGGATCAAGGGTTACAAATTTGGCCGTCAACCTTGCATGTACTTAGTTGTGTGATGTCACTTAATCTCTGAGTTTCAGTTACCTTATCTGAAAAATATTTGGACCAATGACTTGTTGAAGATGTTAAGTTAATGCTTTCATCATTAACTGTAGAAAGGGATGTTTATAATACTGTAATACGCAGCCGAGACTGAGGGTCATAGTGGGTACCTTAGCCAGAGCTGCCAGTTGGCTAGAAAATGATAATTACACATGTGTGTAGGAAATGCGGTTCTAAAACTGAAAATAAGTAAACAATTGCTTACTTTACATAATGAACAATTTAACATATTAACCTATAATCAAAGAAGAATCTAAAATACTCAAAAAGACTTTCAAAAACAAGACCAACAAAGGAAGCAGGATTATAATTATTTAGAACAATACCCACCAGGGATTAGCATTGATGAAGGACATGTAGAATCAAGTGTTAGAAAGAATAATTCCCCCCCCCAAAAAAAAAGAAAGAAAGAATAATCCCCACTATTGCTTCTGTGAGCTCTTCCATGAGAAATGATATAAGACTTTGTGGATTTTTGTAAATATAATTAATTTTCAACTTTCAGGAAACATAACCATTTTTTAAATAAAGAATTTCATTGGGAAACATCAATAATAATGTAATCTCAAAAAGTAATCAATATTTTTTCTGGCAAAAAGTAATATACAGTCAAGAAAAACATATACTTTAGGTCCCAATATCCAGGGGAAAACAGTAACTTCTGTGCATTGCTTCTTTATAAGCACACATGCATATTTCCAAAATGGTACAAAAATTTAAATCTGTGCTGCTCCATTTGCATGAATGATTATTTGGCTAAGAGTGTAGTGTTTGGTGCCACTAATCTAATGGACAGAGGGTGTCTGAGAGGTTAATATGGCCTATCAGCCTCAAAACTCAGTTTCTGTGAGTGAATGTACATGACAAACACAAGGAGAATTGAACACAAGGAGAGACAAGACACGCCCATTTTCAGTTTTGGTTCTCCAACAAGTACATAGTTTTATGCCTGTGTCCTATGAAAAGGAGGTCTATATGCAGAAGTTCAAGATACAATGCCCAGGCTGGATGGGTGGTGCACGCCTTTAATCCTAGCACTCAGGAGGCAGAGGCAGTGGATCTCTGTGAGTTTGAGGCCTGATCTACATAGAGAGTTCTAGGCCACTTAGGAAGACCATGTCTCAAAAACAGGGGAGGGGTTGAGAAGACTCCTTCATATGTGCAGACAGAAATCTCAGGAACTCCCGTGGGACTGTTGGAATCCTGTGTTATCAGATGTCAGCAATGGGTAGCAATGTTGGTTCATGTTGATACTGTGGTGTCTGCCATTCATACTCACAGGCTGGCATAGTGTGGGAAAGTCAAATCTCAACTATTCTGAATTCATTCCCCTCCTGATTCCTTGAAGTATGTGATCCTACTATTTCCTCATGGGATTACCTATTTCTTACAGTACAATTTTGATAGATTCACACTGTTTCACTAGATGATGGACAAGAATCTTCAAATACACCCGTTGTGCATTAATAATAGGACTTCTGATTTTCAGCATTACAGACTACAGTAAAATAATAAGTCATCTTGTAGCAAAGTTTGTTCACATTTATGATTATTTCAGGAAGACAGATTTATATACTTTGGGATTTGCAGCACACTAACAAACTTCTTTGTTCACAAACATATTTTAACAACTCTTTTAAAAAGTGAGTATTTCTGTTGTCTATTTTTATGGGCTGGGAGATCTAGTAGATGTATTTTGGGTACTTCTTGGATATGTATGATTCTTGCACAGACAGTCATCTTTGAGCTGAGGGGTGCTTGGAGTCTGAAGGGTGTGCTAATTTAGAGTCACCTCTTTAACCTACTACTTCATGGAAACTTGTTTCTGCTTGAGCAAAGGGATCGCCTACATAAATAATTTTAATGGAAAAAAAATCTCTGCAAACATTTTTCCGTGTCTTATTAACTAGAACATGGCCAAGTAAACCTGTATCCTCCAAATAATGCAGAATGTCATTTGTAGTGGGAAAAGAACCCACGAGGACACTTAGTGATAAGCCATTTGGGTTGTGAAAGACCCTCTCTCTTTCCCCCATTCATTTGTATGTAGGATGTAAATCTACACTCCCTTAGAAGAGGGAAATGGCTACAAGTTTGAGACTCTGGCTAATGTTAGTAGAAATGACATATCTGACTAACTATTAGCTTTAAAGGTCAGTTCTATGAGTCTGCATGCTTGTTCCCTTTACTGAATTAATCATGGAACCACACTGTGATGGAGGCTCCAACAGTTTGGCTCCGAAGAGAATGAGATGAACAGAGAACTATCAACAGCATGCCTGGACTTGAGTTTAAGAAAGCAGCCTGTGTGTCAGTCGCGCTACTAACACAGTGAGTTCCAGTGCAGAATCTATCCCATACAGTGAGGGTCAATAGCTTGGGCTGATTTTTATACATTGCCTAATCTTTTATAAAGTTATAACTATGCATACAAATGTGTTAGGTGCCTTAACAGTGAAAATATAATTGCTTCCATTATTTTGACATATTAAGGCACAATACAAACTAATGTGTATTTACAAAATTATTTACATCTTACAGAACTGGATGCTCCGAACTTAACCTGGTAGTTATCTCTAAAGATACAAAAGAGAAAATGAGATCATGTAGGATCATGTAAGAAAGAATACACGAACAAGCTAGAAATCTAGGACAATGGAAACTCCCAGGAATCTATGAGGGTGACCCCAGTAAGGAATATGGAACATGCAATGGTTACCTCCTGTAACCAGGAAAGATTTCCAGTGGAGGGAGGGGGATACTAACCCAGCCACAAAACTTTTGATCCACAATTTTTCCTGCCTGTAGAAGGTGCAGGGATAGAGAGGGTGCAGAAAATGAGAGAACGGACAACCAATGAATCTTCCAACTTGAGTCCCATGCCATGAGAGAGCCAACCCCAGTCATTATTACTAATGTTCTGCTGTACTTGCAGACAGGAGCTAGCATAACTAGTGGCTTCACCCAGCAGCAGATGAAAATAGATAACAGAGATCCGCAGTCAAACATTAGGCAGAGCTCATGGAATCTTATAGAAGGGGAGGGGGAGCATTAAAAAAGCAAGAGAAGTCAAAGATGCCACAAAAAAACCTACAGAATCAACTAACCTGGACCCATAGGGGCTCACAGAGACTGAACCACCAACCAGAGGGCATGCATGCATGGGACAAACCTAGGCCCTCTACACATATGGAACAGATGTACAGCTTGGTCCTCATGTGGGACCTGTAATATCAGGAACAGGGGCTGTCTTTGGCTCTGTTGCCTGCCTTTGGATCCTTTCCCCTAACTGCCTTGTCTCCTCAATAGAAGAAGTCATGCCCAGTCCTACTACAACTTGCTGAGCCATGGCGGGTTGATATCCATAGGGGGTCTCCTCTTCTCTGAGGAGAAAGGCAGTGGACATAGGAGGAAGGGAGGGAGAGGGAGGGCCTGAGAGGAGAGGAAGGAGGAGAAATTTCAATCGGGATGCAAAGTAAATAATTAATGAATTATTAATTATTAATAATTCATTAATTAAATGAATTAATGAATAATTCATTAATTAAGAGAACACATGGGAGTTTTGGCTGAATCAGGTAAGTCTTATTAGTATTATATTTTAACTCCAAACCAAGTAATGCCAAAATGCTGAAATTCTATATAACTGAAAGACTTTGGTGATTATTTTTCTACTATATAGAACCTAGTAGAAGTCACTCAAAATACCTTAAAAAACAACAACAATGTTATATTGGGGCTGGAGAGACAGCTCAGTGGTTAAGAATCCTGCTATTCTCTCAGAGGACCCAGCTCAGATCTTAGCACCCACATGGCAGCTAACAACTGTTTGTAATCCCAGTTCAGAGGATATGGTGCCCTCTTCTAACCTCTGCAGGCAGCAAGCCTGCATACGGTGTACAAACATACATGCAGGCAAAGCACTCAGACACATAAAAATAAAAGTAAATCTTTTTAGAAAGAATGTCATTTAACTAATCAGAGCTCAAAATGTTTTCTGAGTCTCATCAGTCAATATAAATCGCCATCAAACCAAATGATTTTCCAAAGGTCTCTAGGTAGTTAAAATCTATCTGGATCAAAATATAAAAGTGCTCTTTAGGCTCTTCAAGGATGATAGATTCTAGGAAGAGAAGTTCACATTTACACAGTGCTGTGTATCTTCATTTCTGGCCTCTGAAGACATGAACAAGGACTTCCTTTCTCTAATGCAATGATTCCTAATGCTATGGCCCTTTAATATGGCTCCTCATGTGTGGTGCCCCCATCCAAAATTATTTCATTGCTACTTCATAACTATAATGCCACTATTGTTATGAATTGTAATGTAATTGCTGATATGCAGGCTATCTGATATGTAACCCATGTGTTGTCTCAACTCATAAGTTGAGTACCACTGTTTTAATTAGTTCTTTACTGGAGCAAGTTCACCTATTCCATGTAATAGTGATGTATATACATATACAGTGAAGGAAAAGAATATTTTAGTTTATATTACGAAACTCTGAACTTTAATATGGTGATTTTTGTTGCCTTGGGAAAGTCAATTGGCTTCTTTGTACTTCCGATTTTTCATCTGAACTTAAAATACGAAGACAAATTTCTGTTACAAGGATCAATATTGTCCTACTGATATTTTAAACATCCAGCTTTAAAGTCGTATCAGATTTTCCATTATGATCTATTTGGTGATGGAATATAGTATCTGTGGATTGGAAGTTGCTGAGATGTCTGAAGGGAATTATACATTTTATTAACATGCTGATGAGAGCACAGGTACTCTGCCACTGCTCACTCCTTTCCTAGCCTCCTCTACATTACTTGTGAGGTTGAATCCATTATTTATATAGTTTGTACAAACATCTACCTTCCCCAGGAGCTGCACGGGATTCTTATTCTCTTCCTGCAAGTGCAGGAAGGAGAACTGACCATTGAGGAAATCAGGAGGAGAAGGTGGCCAGATTTTCAACCCCACACCTTTGATTTAGGGTCAAGTTAATCGACACTCTCCAAGATTGTTACCTTCTCTCATGGTCCCTTGGCCTCAAGACAAGATCATCTTGCCAGTCCTCACTTCTCTTACTTTGTGAGAATTGATTTTAAGTGGGTCCTAGACCCTGAACATCCTGCTCCTAGAAACAAAGTGCTGAGTAGCAGAGGAGGTTTCACTCGCCTGGAAGAAGATGTGAAGACAAGGATGGATCCTATCTTTAATACTAGTCTGCAAACCTTGATACTTACAAAAACGGACAACTGAATATTGATTGCACTAAAAGCATTATTCAAATGATGTTTACACACAAAAATACAGTCCCAAAACGTTATCGTTAATATTTGTACTATCATTAATATCAATGTAACTTAAAAGTCATACAATTTTTATTGTTCTGTTATCTATCACACTCTTGAAGTTTCTCAACAAAACTATTTAAGCCCCAAAGGTTCATATATCAGGGTAGGAAATTACTCAGAGGTTGTCTTCTCTGTCAGTGTTTGGTGTTCATGTGTGTGTTTGTGTGTGTGTCGGTGGGCACGTGTACATGTGTACACGGGCACACCTGTATAGTTGGATTACTTTTATCTTTGTGTCAGCACTGTTACTTTAAAATTATTCTTATCAAGCACATATTTCTTAGCAAGAATGCTCAGGTGCCTCACCTCATTAATTTTTCAAAAGCTCCCATGATGCAGTTCTATTTCTTTCTATTTAACAAAGTAAATGAAATCTTAAAGGACAAACTCAAGTTTATATCAGCAACAAACGATAGACCTAGGACTTGGAGTTAGAAAACTTCAGAACAAGTTACATTTTTTCCATTACATTGTAGATGAGGAACTAGTAAAATCTGATTAAAAATTTTACACAATATTTTCAATATGAATTAGGTTTAAAAATGTAAGAGTCATCACAAATGGGATAGACATCTGAAGCAGGAAAAACGGAATAGAGTCTCTCAGAAAGCCTCTGAAAGACTCTACCCAGCAGGGTATCAAAGCAGTTGCTGAGACTCATAGCCAAACTTTGGGCAGAGTGCAGGGAATCTTATGAAAGAACAGGGAGATAGAAAGACCTGGAGGGGACAGGAGCTCCACAAGGAAAGCAACAAAGCCAAAAAATCTGGGCCTAAGGGGCCCTGCACAGATTGATACTACAATGAAGGACCATGCATGGAGATAACCTAGAACCCCTGTACAGTTATAGCCCATGGCAGCTCAGTCTCCAAGTGGGTTCTCTAGTAAGAAGAGCAAGGGTTCTCTCTGACATGAACTCAGTGGCAGGATCTCTGATCACCTCTCCCTGGGGGATGCAACCTTGCCAGGCCGCAGAGGAAGACAATGCAGCTAGTCTCCTGATGAGACCTGATAGGCTAGGCTCAGACAGAAGGGGAGGAGGACCTCTCCTATCAGTGGACTAGGGGAGGAACATAGGGGGAGAAGAGGGAGGAAGGGTGTGACTGTGAGGAGAAGAGGGATGGTGCTACAGCAAGATACAAAGTGAATAAATGTAATAAATAATAAATTTTAAAAATTTAAGAGCTAGAATGTGAGCTGTTAACACAGATAGTTAACACAGCTAAAGCTAAGAAGCTGCAAGCTTAGGCTAGAAAGGTGGGTGAAGAGGCGTCTTCCAAAACCAGAGGTCCTTAAGACAATGCAGACATTGATGGCACTTGATATTCAACAGATGTGAGGTTTCACCCCAAAGAAATATCTCAGAAACATCAAGTTCTTGCTGAACATCATATTATTTATCCCCAGGATGTGAATTATCATTATCATCTGGTAGGTTCAATTTGAGAGAAATGAATTGTCAGACACAGGCAATAAAAGTTTCACATAAAATCAACCATCAAAATAGAAAAAAAAAAAAAAAACCCTGTTTCATGCATATATGTCAAGCCTTGACTGCATGCATCATGTGAAGGTTTCTAGGCCCAGTAAAATCTTCTGAGAGAGCTTAGGTCCATATAAACTTTTGGACTTAGCACAAATATATTTGAAAAGAATTTGATGGTACAGTTAATGATTTTACAGAGAAGACAATAAAATTGTCCTTAGAGAAATCTATTTGTATGTGGATAAATTTGTCTAAAACAGATGTCTATTTTCTGCAAGGGAGCATGGAAGAGCAAAAACAGCACACACTGTTATTGTTTAGACTCTTGAGACAGCAATTTGAGGCACTTCCATTAGGGAAATTGAGAGTCTTTCTATAGATTCTCAAGTCTGAAATGTGTGGCTGAAATAACAGATAAAGAAAGAAAAGGCAAGATAAAGCAGGATTCAGAAAAGCAGGAGGGTACAATGAGAACACAAAGAATAATAATTTAGAACACAGAAAAACTCCTACTCCTTTGTCACAATTTTATCTTTTTTTTTTTTTTTTTTTTTTTACCTATTACGTTCTAAGTCCTGTGTCTTGAGCCCCCAAAATATCATTGACTATAAGGCACAGAAACAAAGCCTTTGTCTCCTGTCAAAATGAATTTTCTTTCTCCTACTCCATCTGATTTCTCCAGCTTTTGTTCCGTCCAGCACTTTCTACTTTTTTGTTTCTTCTACTGTAATCCAAACAGTGAAGAGCTAAAGTCTATTGGTCAGAAACAGTACAATGGATCATCTTGGGATTTTAGAGATTTCTGGATTTCTCTTTCAGTGGTGCTAAAACCTTTACGTTCTAGACTCTCAGGTCAGTATCCACCCGTCAAGCTTTCAGTGTCACAGCCTCTGGTCAGAGACAAACTCACTGGCACTGAGCGGTTACAAGGATTCACTCTGGATGCCCAACCTTCCAGGCCTTGGGTTCCAGAATACCCTGACTTGTCGACTTTCAGCATGTGTCTTAACTCACCCTCCTTTCTGCGTAATGCTTTGCTTCTTCTCCTTTTGCTCTATTCTTACTTTCTACATGTGTCCTTATAATCTGTAAACCCTATCCCCTCTCATTTTTTTTTTTTGTACAATTCCAGAACTGCTAAGGGCAATGCTGTTACTGCCATGAGACCTTTAATGCTGCTTACTACAGCATCAGGCAGCACCCCAAGCGAATTCCAAGCAAGTTCCTGCTTCACCAAGAAATTTGAATTCTAGACTTCGGTTCACATCTATTCTCCTCACCAACTACCGGGAGTAAACCAAACATACCCTGTTGTGGATGTAAACATGTTTATGTTTTGGTCCCAGGTGTGGGATGTGGAACTGATTCAGATGGTCCACAGCAGCTGATTATTTGCTTTGTTTGGGCTCTGAGAGGAGCTCTTTGCCAGCTGCAGATAGTTTAAATCTGAGGACTCTGGAGAGAGAATCAATGCCAGAGCCCACAGAGTGTGGAGCTCAGAGAAAGAACAATGCTGCTCTTGCTTCCCCCTTGCTCCTGGTTGCTGTTGTGAGATGAGAAGTTGGAGATCTCCTGAAACAAACATAATACCCAAACATAATACCCCATGAATCCTAAAAGAATCTATCTATGTGAGCTATGGCAGCAGACACAACAAATAACAGGACTAATATCAGCACGTAATTCTGAAAGTATGTAAAATTAAAGAAAGCCAAAGCTATGAAATAACACTATGAAGTAGGAAGTTTAAAAAAACAGAGAATTTATATAAATTAAATAGAAGCAAGATGAGCAAAGAGGAGAAGTGTAGAAAGAAGTAGAAAGACATAGGATACAGAAAGTTGTTAGAGTGAAAAGAAAATGGAACACTGCTTAAGTGTTCGCTGTTGGGTGACTTTTCCTGGGGGAGGGCATGAGCAAACATGCATTCACCCAGAGAGCATTAATGCCAGATGAAAAAAAAAAGGGTTTCTCTCTATTCTAACTGAGTGAGCCAGTGACTTTATTGGGGTTACTTACAAGAGCATGGGTGATGCGAAGGCAGCTAAATCACTGGAAAGCCCAGTCAGGTCTGGGTGATGACTCATGAGAGCTGTATCCTTGCAGCTTTCTTCACCATCTATATCAGCCAGCGGGGCAGTCCCCAGAAATTGTTTTACTGCTTTTATAATCTTGAAGAGGGACCTTGTGAACCTTGTTAAGTTCCAAGAACTTTCTAACCGTTGTAACTTTTGTTTTTTGAGTCTTATGAGCCCTCCTCTCCCTCAACAAGAGAACATTTTAATCATGATGATATAGTTATATGTCATTCATAGTGAAAACACAAAAGGAATCATAGTGGCAATTCACACTTAGAAACTGGAGCACACCCAGGCAAAGGGGGCAAATACTACAATCAACTGAAAAGAAAAAGTAGATCACCTGTTGAAAAGAGTAATGCTGGAGGAGTTTGCAGCAGCACTAATAAAGTCAGGGAGCAGAATAGTGTTGATTGCTCCAGCCATGGAGACACAATGCCAAGTAAAGTGACAGTCCCTTAGTTAGCACAATAGAAGCCAACGTCAGGCAAGTATTAAGAATCTTTGTGATTTATGACTTCTGAAAAACCCGCTAAAGGATAAACTAAAGATTAAAACTATTTGAGAGGTCCATTTCACCCCAGTCAGAATGGAATCATCAGTGGACCAAATACCAACAAGTAGCAGCACAGAAGTGAGGAAAGAGGAACTCTTTTTCACTGTTGGTGGGAGTATCACTATGTGTCAGTATAAAATTCAGTGTGGAGGTTTCTCACAGAGGTAGAAATGGAACTACTGCATGCCCAAGCTACACCTCTCTTGGGCATATACCCAAACGACTCAGTAGCCTCCATGTTCATCACTGAATAATATCTAGAAAATAAAAGTCTAGATTTCCATAAGCCAATAAATTGATAATTAAAATGTGTTACATATCCACAGTGGAATTTTTATCAAGCTGTGCAGAAACACAGAAATATGGATTTTGCAGGTAAATGGATGGACCTAGAAAAAAATATGCTGAGGTAACCCAGGTATAGAAAGACAAACATCACATGTCCTTTCTCAGATCTGCACCCTTGTTTCAGTCTTCATATTTGTGTATTTAGCCTGGAGTACCTGTAGAAGCCAAGAAACCAGAAAAGGTCCACTGGGATAGAGAATGCCATCATGGAAGTATGTTGTTGATTATTAATATTTAATGTTGATTTCTCTTTTAGTTAAACAGTGGTTATTCATAAACCAGCTATATACCCAAATCACCACATAGAGAGTAGGATGTATTTAGCTAACCTAGAGCACAATGCTGGGCAATGATTTCTCCATCCTAATCCTTCAAGCCTGCATAGTTTCCTACCATTCAGATTTACCACATTATACTTGCTTTTAGTCATATCTAAGGTCCTGTTAGTCTCTCTTAGTGGTTCCAAGTCCTCTCCTGCCCATCTTTCCTCCCAGATTCCTTCCCACCTTCTTCTTCCTCCTCCTCTCCGGACCACGATGTCCCACCCTATTCTCTTATCGCTCAGCATTGGCTGGTTGTTTTATTGAAAATACAGAGAACAAATGGTGGCATGTTTACACAAACTTGAGGTAGAATAAGCATCACAAGGCAATGTCGGGATTGAAATCAGATAGTAGGGGAGAGAAATCAGTATTTGAATGAACAAAGTAAATTGTATACATTCCACAAGAACTTTATACCAACAGAGGTCTATAGTAGAATGCATGTGATATGAAACTAGAGAGGGGAATACTGCAACAGAAGGGTTTAAATTGGAATGGGAGGTAACCATAGAGGTAGGGTTGGCTGAAATGAAGGGTGTATGAAATAGACAAAAGGAAACCTATTCGCAATCCAATTAAAAAGTGTAGGTGCAGAGAAACGTGCTAGAAGGTGAAATCATGGATATCTGGCAATGCTGCCCCAGTACTAGGTGTTGGATATCCTCAGCAACTATTGATCAACAGTTGATCAGGGAGGCCTTCAGGCCCACAAAACAGTACTCTTGTCACTTGTCTTGCTTATTTGCCAGAAATAATTTGTAAAACCATTTTGCTGACGATGCAGCACACCCCGGATGACTTGAACAGAAAGCTTCCTCCCTGCTGGTCAGCCTTCGTAGTACCAGACCGTGCTCTACAGGCTGCCGGTGGAGAAAAGACACTAACGGACTTCACTAGAAGCCAACCTTCTAATCTACAGCACCAACCTGCCAGACAAGATGTACTCACATGCAACAGTGGCATGCCTGTTAGGAGGGTAAGTAACTGTCTCTGACTGGGTTAGAGGCTCATTCCACAGGAGAGAGTTCACTGTAAACCCAACAAAAATCCTATGGCTGAAAAGAGAAAACTTACTACTGTTGTTTAGCTAAATCGACATGGCATCAAACTACCCTCTAAATATTTAATTTTATACACAAAGGCAAATGCTGCCCTTAGCCTCTGTCAAGAGGAATTTTTCTTTGCTTTGTAAGGCAGTGTGCCTACAGAGGAGAGCTAGTCTCTCTCCAGAATGAACCCCCAACTGGTTGTTCACTGCAACGTAGTCAGCTTGAAGCCATTCGTACACAAAAAACAAAAATAAACTCTCTAGGTTGCATTTATATATTTGTAAAAGTGTGTGTGTGTGTATAAGTAACAAAAATAATCATGGAAGAAATGACTATCAATTTGAGAATGAGGGGCATGGAAGGAGTTGGAGGAAAGAGCTGGATGGAGGAAAGGGAAGTATATTTTTAATTAATAATGTATAAAAAATAAAAGGTACATGTGGATCATATTCTATGTTTTAAGACTTTGGCCACATCTGCAACATTTTACTTTCTTTCAGCAAAAAAACAGAAACAAAAACAAAAAACATTTGAAGCAAATATGGCAAATTTATAAGTTTTGCCCTTACGGGGTAGGTTTTTGAATTTGTTTCCTTGTGCTTAATGTCTTTCCTAATTAAAAAGCAATATTCACTGATGCAATTGACATTTTAACCTAGTGATTTGTGCTGTGTTTTCTGATACTCTTGTTGCAGTGCCTGGAAGAATTAAAAAAAAAATCTATTTTTTAATGAATGAAATAGATGAGACTCAGGGGAGCCACCTTAAGGTTCTCTTTCTTTTATTTTCAACTAAGTTCTGTACCTAATCCCCACCTATCCTGCCTATTCTGAAGAGACTACTGATACACATTGAACTCCTGTACAAAATAAGAATGGATCTGGGGTGGGGGGGGGCGAAGAGAAAAGAATGGACCATTTTTTTCTTTTCCAGGTTTCTAAACTCAGATTTATGACAGCGCCAAGGGGAACCACAGAAGGATTAATTTATCTCTCTCTAGCTTCTGCTTGACCCAGCCAAGCTCATCATTCACACATTAGAGAGATAAAAGCCTTTGAAAGGTACAGTTTTCAGGAATAAAGTATCCTTTACTTTGAGACGTGGTTCCTGTTGGATTTGAGGGTGAATCTGAAATAAAAGTGTGCTGGGAGAATAAACACGATGACCTGATGACCTGTGACCTGTTCCCCAGCATCCTCTAGAACACTATCAATTTTATTTTTAACAACAAAAAAGAAAACAATATTCTCTTTACGTGTTTTGCATAAGCAGCAAGAAAAAAAAGAAGAGCTCCTTTTATCAATGACAATTTCAACAAGAAGAGGTAGAACCCACAACTCATACACTCTGTTGTACTATCTGACCAGTGGTGTCCATGACATTGTAAGTTAAAGGTAACGTGTGCATGTTGGAGAGATACGTTCTTTGTCTATGCTTCCAGAGTTTTAGCCTAACTAATTCTATATGAACTTGACCTTTTCCCCACTAGATTCTGTAACGCCAGCACGCACGTTCACAAATATCAACCAGGGAACAAACTGCCAGGTAACACTAAACTGCCCCAAAATGATCACCAGGTAAAACACACAGATCAGAATGGCTTTAAACTTAAAAAGCCACTATGATTCATAGGCTGCACATAAAAAGTTACAGCTAGGTGTGGTCATACTTGCCCATAATAGTACTCACGAGGCTAAAGCAGGAGGATTGCCGTGAGGTCAAGCAGTCTACACTAAGAAGGGAGATTCTGTGTCCAAAGCAAAAGAAAAGCAAGAAAACTATTGCTGCTCACAGTTACTGAAAGTCTGATGTTGTTACCGTAGGTCATAGTTTAGCCTAAAAGCTCGTTTTCACACATAATAAATGTATCAACATAATAATCCCTAGTCAGACCCCAAAATGTACAATATAGAAGATGCTACAGCTAGCCCTTGAAATGAGGCAACTATTCACACAGTTATCGAGACTAGATGGATACCCAGGCACTTTTCCAGCTCTTTCCAGTTCATATTTTAAGCCTTATATTTATGATAAAATAATCCCTCATATGACTTATCTCAAGAATACCAAAGCAATGATATAGAAGGAAAATCTACATTTTACTCTCGGATAAGTTTGGAAATACTCTTTCAGCCATATGACCCCCAATTTTCTCAAATGTCGACATTTTCGTCTTCTCCATAGCAAATACTCCATAGAGAGAAGGGCCGTGGGGTAGGATGTTGGAAGCTAGCAGAACAGATGCAGGAGAAAAGTGGAGCAATTCAGAAATGCATGACAAGAAATATATCATCCAAACTTTCCTAACACCACAGGGAAAAATGCATAGTGGAAATGGCCAATTCTGTTCTATCTATCCATAAACTCCAGAGGCAAAAGACCACCAACTAGCAACATTGGTACACTGCCGTATTGAACTTCTGGAAAAGGATATTGATTTTTAAAGAAGAACTTAATTAAAGTGCTGCATTCACTTTTATAGCTAATATATTCACAGAAACATTGAAAACAAAAGAAACAGAATAAAAACGTACTCTGTTCCAAAGACACAGTCTCAAAACCTTATTACTTCTGGTTTCTTATTCACTAAATGATCTTTTAAAATTATCTAAGTCCCCTTGTGCCATCAAAATTTGACCCAATCATTAGTAACTTCATAAAAGAATACATGTTCCCAGCATGACATCTGTTATTACAACTTGTTCATAGCTTTAAAAATATACTTACCTCAACAAATATAAAACACGGAATGATGGAGTAACTGCGTTGAGTGTTGTTTCCTACAGCCATGTCTCAAACCATGTGGTGACACTACTCCGTCTGCGACTGTCCAGGCTGAAACGGAAATAGATTGCAAGGTGTAAGAACTCTGTGTCGAGAAGTCCCGTGAGCAGGTATACAAAAACGCCAGCTACTTTCTAGATGTGCAGGCTCAGTGCAAACAAGGCAAAAACGTTGATCTACAACGTACGTGAGCTAGAACCAAATACATGCCCAGCTGTGGATAGATAGTCTTAGAGGAAAACTGACCGCGCACAGAACTTCTCAGGCAAACAGCTGCAGCAAACAGGGTTCTCACTGGGGGCACTGCACTGTCTTTCTTAACCCAGTAGACTGCTGTCTTGCCACAAAACACGGCTTCTGGCATCAAACTTTTCTTGTTTGTCATCCTGCCAGGAGTTCTCCTACCTGTATCTAATTCTGGTTTACAACCTCGTTTGGTCTGTTTATTGCCTCTGCCCTTTCCTCTACAGACAATAATCTTTCCGTTCTTTCCTGAGTTGTAATTATTTGCTCTTGCTCTGGACTACACAGTCTTCAGCGCTTCGGGTTAATACAGCACTGACTTATCTTTCCAGGTGCCCCCTGACCTGTGTATACGACCCCAACATGAAACATTAAAGCAATAATCCATTCTCTATACTTACAAGAATGGAGGAACCAGGCAGTAGCAGATCACTCTTAAATATTTTATTAGGTCATCTCTGTCCTGCTCTGAACTGAAAATTTTCTTCTATTAGGAAATAGAAGATTTTTAGATTGAGATTTTGGACTTTTATGAGACTTTCCAGATTAAAAAGAAGCACTCCACGATATGTTTTATTCTCTTTCCCAAACAATGCTGCACGTAGGTCACGAATGCTCTAAGCCAGCTACTTGTTGCTCTTCACTTACTCTGTTTCTAGGTCATTAAGACTGTCAGTTCTTGGAAATTTTGATATGAAAGTTATATGAGAACTGCAGAACTGCTTGAATAGCCAACTGCATCTACTACTGTCTTCATTTAGCTAATTTCTCTTTTTTAAGTTGTTTTTAAGGTATACCTTACCTGTTTGCAAAGTAAAGCTTTAAAATAGATTCTGTCCTCATTTTAAGATGCCATATTCTCAATTGTTAATTAAAATTTTCTTTGATCAAACATAATTTATATTCTTTGGAATCTTTATTCATCAACATATACAATTTAAAATCTCTGGCACCTTTTAAAAATTTAAATGAACATTATTTGCTTTGAAATAATGTCCATAATATAGCTATTACTTTTTCATTCAACACTGGAATTTAGGAATAACTAATACTGTCTTTATTAAGAAAAGAACACACATCTATCTTTTACACATTGAATTAATAGTAACATCTTGTTTTGTTCAATTTTACTTTCTTTAAATATCTTAAAATTCACTCATAATTCTTTATAATGCAGATGTGATCTTCTGATAGCATTGGCTAACTGTAATGGCATAAATATAAAACATTTAAAAACTGATCACATTCAAGTAATAAAGATTACCAGGGGAAGCAAAGGTATGAGATACATAGTATTTTAAGTAATTTTTACATAGAATTAATAAATAGCAACAAAATGAAAAAAGAGACACTATTCTTTTTTATTCTTTTTTTAAGACACTGTCTTATAATTGTAATTATGCCCTTCCAAATTTGTACCATGAATAGATCAATATTCTCATTTCTACACATCCTCAATATAGCATTTTTCTGGTCAACCTTTTTAATTATAGTGATTCTAGTATGAAAAAATATCTCACTGTGGTTTTAAACTTTTACTTTACTGATAATAGATAGCTCTGATCATCTTTCTATGTGTATACTACAACTCCTTTTGTAAAATGTCTGTTCAAATCTTGCAACCTTTGTGGTTGGCTTGTTCACTGTATTATTTTCAGGGCATAATTCTCTTTGTATATTTTGGACATTTGTCATTTATTAAATATATGTTTCATAACTATTTTCTTTCCAACTCTTGCTTGATTTTCAGCTCCTAAAGATACATTTTATATGCACGTTTTGCTAATATAACAATTTTAATTAGAGAACTTAATTTCAAAGACCATTAAATACAGAAATTTATTACCTTATTATACTCATCCAGATTTTCAACTGCAATTTTAAAATGTGGAAGATATAAATCAATGCTGAGATAAAATAAGTGTAAAAATTTTTTAGAAAAGACTAGCAACTTAGATGAAGTATAGTAAATAAATAAGCTGTAGAAGGAATTCATATCACCAATGAAATGAAAATATCTACAAACTTACTAATTCAGGTTATGAAAATGAAGGCAAATAACATGGAAATACTTCATATCTCTAAGAGCAGAATAAAGGGGCAAGTTTGTGCCTAACGGAGCAGGGGATGCTGTTCTCACAGCTGGTAGGAATAGCCTTTGAAGAGTGAATCAATGAATGGCATTAAAGTAAAATATGCTCCATACTTCTCCACAAAACACAACCCTCAGAAAAGTCTCCCATCACAAACCATGTTGCATTTCTGTTACACTAGCAATGAGAGATATGAAAAACAAGTGAGAAAACAGTTCTATTCATAATAACATCCTTACACTTAGGAATAAGTGAAATAACTCCATGCTAAAAATGACAAAACACTCATGAAGGAAACTGAAGAAGATACCCACAAAGGGAAATGTTAATGGATGCAAAGAATAAATATATTTAAAATGTCCAGAGTAGCTGGATGTGGTGGTACTCACCTTTAACCCCAGCAGAGGCACGTGGGTCTCTGAGAGTTTGAAGCTAGCCCGGTCTACAAGCTAGTTCCAGGATAGCCATGGCTATTATACAGAGATACTCTGCCTCAAAAACAAAGTCCAGGCTACCGAAAATAGTCCAATTCCTATCAAAATTTCAAAGGCACCTTCCATTTTCTATTTAAAAATGCAATTCTAAATAATACATCATGTTGGCATTCCCAAAAGTCTGGGTTCTTATAAGGTTCAGGTTTTTATTGAGTCCTGTGTCTTATCATATATTTTCTGATACTCCAGTAGGTGGAGGATGCCAGCAATACTGTCTTATGAATGGGAAGTGCAGGTTCTCTGGGGACAATATAAAGTCCGGGCTTCCCAGCAGATTCCCCACCCACTGAAACTAGACTTCACTGAAACTGGACGCTTTCCAATTAGGCATCATCTGAGAGTCTCTGAGAAGCAAGAGGAAAATATTTTTGTATATAATATGTTCACGTTTATACCAAATCAATTATAAAATATAATTTTTTTTTCTTTTCATGAAGAAAGTAGCTTAAAGATGCAAAATGGCTTTGGGCTCTTATGATAATAAGGCAGCCCTAGTTGGAATAAATGTGGAGAAAGATGTGTTAAATGAGATGGTTGTTCTGATTGGTGAAAAAGAAAGTAGGCATTCTCCTGTCAGGCAACAGAGGGAAGAATTCCAGCAAAGCTTTTCGAGCTACCAATGCTTAAGAAGGACACTGGGCCCAATACAGGAAATTCAAGAAGGAGACATGGATGCTGTCACTAGACATGTACTTGCTGTTCATTATACATAAAGTCTCCACGCTAGAATACCTCAAGGCCACAACCTCAGGATTGGGTATTTACATATCAAATGGAAACACAGTAGGAAAGGAGGAGAATTAATGTCGACCGGCAGCACCCTATCTTGTTAATTAGCTCAGATGAAGCATTTCATCTCTAGGTAAGTTTTACTATATTATGAATCATACCCCAGTAGAATCTCAATTCAGTGTCCTCTGATGTGTTTCCACTGAAATTTTCATGTCATTTCCTCTTGTTCACGAGAAGTATTCCAATTTGTTTTAAACTCAAGACAAATTAAAAACAACTACACAAGATCAAATACCCACTTAGTGATACTAAAAATGAATGAGGGCATTCTTGGGAAGAACAAGCTGTTATTACCCTCATTTACAAGCTGTTTGAAATGAAACTAGCTGACCAGTCTGGGAAAGCTTTTGGGAACAAATATGGCCTTGGAAGTGAGGGTCCACAACTTAGCAACTTTTGTGTCTAACTTTGATGTGAGTTAAATTGTTCTTAGACAGAATGTACATTAAACTGATTTTGCCAAGATGGCCCTGGTGCTAACAAGAAAGCTACCAAAAGTCTTAACTTTCTGTGTAAGCCCAACAGCCTCTACTTTGAAACCACATTTATTTAGAAAAGTTTCTCAGACTTATCACTGTTGACTCTTTAGTCTAGGGAGTTCTCGTGGTTATCCTGAGCATTTCTGGGTGCTTAGCCCTATGGACAGCCTCTGCATACAAGATGCCAAACAAGGCAGGCATTCTCTCACCAAAGGGTGATGACCAAAACTAACCCCAAATGTTCCCTTCAAGTGGGGACATTGTTTTCAATGTATAGCTGCTTACAGTATCCATGGGGGATTTTGCATTCATCAATGTCAAAGAATCTGGAATATGATTTCTTGCTTGAAACAATAAAAGAATAAAAATACAGGCAGTCCTTTCCCTGAGATTTTTCTTTCCTTTCCATAGAAGTTGCACTTTTACACTTTCCTGGTTCTATAGGAACTACAAGTTAAGCACATATATCTAAAGATAGTGCTAAGATCCACGTGAATGAGAACACGTGCCATTTGTCTTTCTTGGTCTGAGTTAACCTCATCCAGTATAATATTTTCCAGATCCAATCATTTATCTGCACCTTTCATAATTCCATTTGCTCTACTGCTGAGCCAGATTCCATCGTATAAAGGTACCACATTTTCATTATCTATCAGTTGAGCAACATTTAGGCTAAATGAAATTCTCAAATACTTAATAAAAATATTTTTAAAAAAACAGGATAAATGGGGTGATGGCTTTGAAGACAACAATTAGACAGCAGACCAAGTCTAGCAGTGATCACAGAAGATGGAGCAGAGATGATCACAGAGGTGAGTCTGGCTTAGTTCCTGGGAAGAGTTATGACACCCTGTGTGGAGAGGAGAATGCAGACACGTAGTTGGCATTCTTCCAGGTCCGGGCGGGGCTAGCTTGTGGGTAGGCTGAAATAACCGAGGTTCTACAAGCTGAGCTTTGGAGAGAATGTGTGTGAACACGAGATTTCTTGAGGCTTCAAAAGAACACTGATACGGATGTGCGAGACAGGAACTTACTCAAGGCCCAGGGAAACCATGAGAAAGGATATGCACAAATAACTCTTAAAGCTCACAAACAGCCAAGTCTTCTCCCCAAAGTAAGTAGAAAAGCCTCCCAACTCTCTCTAGCTGTCTGCCAGAGTGCACGGTTTTCAGATTTAACTTCAGCACGAAAACATTTCTCATCCAGAAGCCACAAATGGTAATGGTGGTAAGCCTTGCAGCACGCTTAATTTTTTTTGGTGTTGTCATTCTTTCATTTTTCTAACTCACAATTCTAAATATTTATAGATACTCCCTTGATTTATCATATCATGGATAATATTTGGGCCAAGGAATGGCTCTTCTTTGTCATACCTTCTTGTGAAAACAAATGTGTGTGTGACAGCAGAACCCAGCTCTTAACAACAGCATCTTCTGATGTATTCTACAACAATTAGCTTGATGCTTTTAGACTTCCAAAAGTTAGGTTAGTTTAAGAATAAAATGAAATCGTGGCTAGCATTAAATAGGGAGAAATCAGAGCTTATTTCTATATGGTGTCAAACATTAATTGGCAAGGAGGAGGAGGTGGTTCAAGTAAAAAGGAGAAAATGAAAAGGTAAGAAAAATGACTTGTAGGAGGAATGTTTCATTTTGTTTTTCAGTTCCCAGGGTGAAGCATAATCCGCAGATGCAGCTCATCCTGAATACTTGTTAAAGGTGCATTATCTGCCTGGGTGGCATGAACTGCCTCTCCCTATTCCGGATCACCTCTATTCAGTCCATGATCTCCAGCCAAGATCACAGATTGCATCTGCAATGCTGGAAAAAATACAGTCATGTTTTTAAAGCAACAAATCCATTAAGGGATAGGAACAAATGAAACAAAATTTCAGGTGAATGTAAAATACTTAAGTTTTTAAGAGAAACACTGTTGAGTGTTAGAGATGCTTGTCAAAGCTTGTCCAGCATGACAGTGTACAACAGGAGGTAGCAATGATACTCTATTCTCTAGGTAGACCCATGGCCCACCTCCTGATCTAGCTCAAGTCAAGGCAGAAATGAAACAAAGAAATATAAAATTCATAATTTTGTGAAACTGAATTAGGCCGTCTCTTTAGAGAATAACTAGATTCCGAGTCCTATGAGGTTCCCAGAGTCCTCATGGGCTCTTTGATGAGTTTTCAGGCCAAGGGACAATTCCAGGATTTTTCAGGGTACCATTGTTCATTGGTCTATTCAGTGGGACTTGCCTCAATTGCTTAAATATGAATCATTTCATAGTACCTCAGTCTCTCTAAAGCAGATTCCTCAAAGTGAATACTACCTAGCTGTTCTATTTATCTAGCTGAATCCTGTGAACTTACCAGCATATCTGGTTTGTTTTTTAGTCCTATATCCCAAAAGATAGCAGACAGTCTGCAAGATAACCACTGTCCTTGACTAACAGAGTATTTATTGACATGAATTGGCATCTCGGGTTCACACTGCTGGGGTCCTCCCAACTGAGGGGCTCTGGCAAGCCAGAAGGTTGCCTGGCTAGTATCTCAGCTTGCTTTAACTCTCTCAGACTGTCAAATTCTGCAGTCCTATTTTGCAGCACTCCTCATCCTTTGGCCTCCCAGTCTCTTTGCATTTTAGCCACTCATTGTTTTCAATATGTCAACATCTTTCTCACCTCTGGGCCCTCTCACAACCTGTTCCGACTGCCGAGAACACCTTCTCTTCCTCAACATTTGCCTAAAAATATGTCTTCTCATTCTGTAGACTTACTATTAAATGCCAGCAGGAAAGGCTTATTTGCCTGCTAGACTTATTCAGATCTATTACATACCTTTATCATACTGTCATCATTATTTATTGCACATATGTTTAATCTGCTTTTTCTATGCTTGTCAGTTTGGCTTCATGTGGCCAAGACCGTGTTTATGTTGCTCAGCACCATATACGGTTCCTGGCACACAGTACACAGTAAATGCTGACACACGCTGTGCCTCGGCTATTCAGTCCTAATGCATTATTCCATACTTGCCCCGAGTCACTCCTTGGGTTCCTGACATAGTCTTCTTAGGTTTGGGGTCAATCTACTTTAAATCTCAAATGAACTCAACAATGTGATGCTAATCTAGGTCTTGGGTAATTCATTTCTGCCTGCTCCATGTAGTTAAGATTCATTATACCATAGAACCAAAGAAAATGAAGAAATAAGGTGTTCGGGAGTCCTCAAATTAAAAAAAAATGTTGAAAATACATTTGTAAAGTGTAAAATCAATAGGAAGGATTATTCCATGACACTCTATCTGGGTCTTTTCATTATACAAAAACAAAGAAACAAACAAGAAACCCTAGATTACTCCATTGGAGAGCTGGCTCAGTGGTTAAGAGCACTGTCAGAGGTCCTGAGTTCAATTCCCAACAACCATATGTGGCTCACAACCATCTCTACTGGGGTCTGATGTCCTCTCCTGGCATGCAGGTATACATGCAGTCAGAACATTCATACACACAAAATGAATAAATCTTAAAAAATATAACTTAAAAAGTGTATATTTTGATTAAATGTCACAAAAAGAACATTTTCTAAAAAGTCTGAGACTATGCCTGTTAGTGTTTCAAATCATCAGTGAACCCAAATAGGCTGCCAATCAGAAGACTCAGCCTCTGAGACAGAACAGCTAGGAAGAAAGCTCTTAGGAATGCCTGGATGGCTAAGAAGAGAACCCAGGCCCACTTTCTGCTTTATCACAACTGCTAAACAGGAAAACAAGCCTCACACAGAAGGTCTTTGCTCCAATTTCTTTTTCAAATTACCGACTTTGTTTATCTGTAACTTTCCATTAGGAAGACAATAGCTGCGGAATGTAGAAATGCAGAGAAAGGTTTTCTTAATTATAAAGTGGAGAGTGCACATTTCCTTCAATCAAACTAGATGCTGGGAGAAAATGAGGTTTTGATGCTCTATTAAATGGAAACCCTGAAGCACTTGAGCCAGGGATGTGAAGACCACACACACACAAAATCCCTTGCTCACAAACTCCCAGAAGAGCTGAGACATTGGGAAAGTCACAGGACAAATTGTTCTTAGCATAGTGTGGGGAGAAAAGAGACAGATAATGTCACCATTTATCTTAACTAAAAAGTAATAAATGTTACTCTACAGTATGCTAAAGTTATTTGTGGCCCTTTATCTCTTTCTTTGGTTATAACATGTCAAATATGAAAATCTCATTGTAGTTCTCAATAACAAAATTTATAATTAAATAGTGTTGTCATCAAAGTCTATATTGTAAAAATGATTATGTTAGGGGAAAAGAACTGTTATTTTATGGTCTCTCAAATCCTTCCCACAAAATTGTCCACCGGTAAGCTTAAACATGAATTGTAGATCCAGCTATAAAACTCCTAGGCATATACCCGAAAGATGACCCACCATTCTATAAGGACATTTGCACAACCATGTACATAGCAGCTTTATTCATAATAGCCAGAATCTGGAAACAATCCAGATGTCCCTCAGTGGTGGAATGGATACAGAAATTATGGTATGTTTACACAATGGAAAACTACTCAGCAAGTAAAAACAAGGAAATCATGAACTTTGCAGGCAAATGGTAGGAACTAGAAAAGATCATCCTGAGTGAGGTACCCCAGAAGCAGAAAGACACATGGTATATACTCACTCATAAGTAGACATTAGACATATAATGTAGGATAAACATAGCCCTAAAGAAGCTAAAAAACAAGGAAGACCCTAGGGAAGATCCTTAATCCTTATTCAAAAGGGTAAATAGGATGGACATCGGAAGTAGGAGAGGAAAGAGAACAGGACAGGAGCCTTACACAGAGTACCTCTGAAAGATTCTACCCACAAGGGAATCAAATTAGATACTGAGACTCATGGCCAAACTTTGGGCAGAGTGCCAGGATCCTTATGGAAGAAGAGGAAGATAGAAAGACCTGGAGGAGACAGGAGCTCCACAAGGAAAGAAACAGAACCAAAATATCTGGGCCCAGGGGGACCTGCAGAGACAGATACTCCAGATAAAGTCCAAACATGGAGACAACCTTCACCCCTGTTCAAAGGAAGCCTATTGGCAGCTCAGTTTCCAAGTGGGTTCCCTGGTAAGGGGTACAGGGACCACCTCTAACATGAACTCAGTGGCAGGCTCTTTGATCACCTCCTTCTTGGGGAGAGGGGTGCAGCCTTACCAGGCCACAGAGGAAGATGATGCAGGTAGTCCTGAAGAGACCTGATAAACTAGGGTCAGATAGAAGGGGAGGAGAACCTCCCCCATCAGGGGACTAGGGAAAGGACATAGGGGGAGAAAAGGGAGGATGGGCGGGGACTGGGAGGATACAAAGGAGGGGGCTACAGAGGTGATACAAAGTGAATAAATTGTAATAAATAAACATATAAACAAAATTAAACTAAAAAAGATAGCAGTTCTGAAAGAAGGCAGCGGAGCCAGGTGGAAGAGGCGAGACCACACTCAGCTTGCTTGTTACCAGATCACACAGTATTCTCACATGCCATTTGAACAAACCCTTGCTCTGTTTCCAATGTACACATGGAAATGTACCCAACCTAGAGCTTATTCATTTTGAGTTAATTTCCTTTTTTATGTTTTTGAATTTGTATGCTTCAATCATTATTTTGATACAAATTTTCCTCCAAAATCTGTTTTAACTCCACAACATGAATGTGGATATGCTTTGTTTTCATTTATTTTTCAATTTTTTTTTCTTTTTTTTTTTTTTTTTTATGAAATGTCTCTAACTTTGCCTTTGCTTAGTACCAAATATTCTGGATTTTTCTATTTACTGAGAAGTGAATATCTCAGTGAATTCTAATATCGTAATCTTATGCATTTTTGAAACTTACTGAATCTTATTTTATGAATACTTTATAGGAATGCATGGTTTGCAGTCTATTCTGCAGTTATGGAATGTAGTCTAGAAAAGTCATTGTGTGTGCGCATGTGCGTGTGTATGTGTGTTTATGTGTGTGTGTTTCTTTGTCTCCTTCTCCATCAGCCTTTGTGTCATTCACATTGAAGCTTTGTTTTCAGTTGTATAAATTTATGATTTTTGAGCTTTAATGGTTAATAAATTATTTTACAGATTATTATAAAGATTAAAAAATTATAAAGATTAAAAAAATCAAAAAAACATTAATTGTATTATGTTAAAGTCTATTCTAAAATAGTCCATGCCATACTAAGGCTCTGGGCCACCTAAACCCCTTATGGGGACCTGAAGGTGCATTGGGAAATCATTGGGCTTTTTTATTTGCTGTTCTTCTAAACATAGACACATTTAAAAAACAAAACAACAAAAACCTGTTTCATTGTTAGTTGTCTCTTTAAGTGGTGAGATAAGTGGCTGAGCCTGGCTTATTAAAGTTGCCAGAGCCCAGGATCAAACCCTAAAATTTCCCCTAACAATGTCTAGGGCTACACTGTTTTCCAAAGATGTAAGACACATCTTTGGAATTTAAGTATTTAGAAAGAAAAGAATCAAAGGATCTGGCTCAGAAGATTCTGGAAAGACAGGAACTGCCCCCAAAGCCTAGGATCTAAAGATTCCGTGCAGGGTCCTCTTGAATGCTGTGCTCCAGATTGCTACAACCCTCTGCAGTCTTGCCGACAGGGATGTACATTACAAACTGCTGTGAGCAGTGGGGAGGTTGTGATTCTGTTGTTCTGTCAAGCAAGGCTGCACTTTCCAATTTAAAGCTAAGCTGCCCAGGAGCTAAGCTGTTTGTTTTTCAGAAGGGAAGACAGGAAGTAAAAGTTTAGGAATGTTTGTGTGTCTCTGGAGGGTGAGACCCTAAGGCTATACTCCAAGAGCTGAGAAACAGGATCTCTCCAGTTTACCCCATAGAACAGAGTGGTTGTGTTTGTGAGATACACTGCCATTCTCAGAAAATCACTGCCAGAGTCCCTGAACCCTTAGACAGGCTAATTCATCAGCCCTGTTGGACCCTGTTGAGATTTGACAAGGACCAGGAAAAGGAGGTGAGAGGAATTCCTTTCATCACGGGAAATTTGGGGGAATTCAGATAAAACTCTGCAGTGAGTCATGGTTTCCCCACATTGGTGCATACTTGGATGTGCTCTGTGGTGAACCAGCCTGAGGATTTTGAATGAGCATAATAAATGGTAACATTGTTCGTTAGTCTGAGCACCTGAAGTGGGATAAGTATAGGCTTACAGTTTTAAGTTTTATATTTAACATTTTAATATTTGTTGTTTTAATTTTATCTGGTACAGAAATAGGCTGAGCATTCTTTTTAAAATTGCAACCTGCTACCTTTACCCAGCATTCCAGGCCTTCTGCCCCTGTATCAGCTCCCTTCTTTTCACCTGTGCTACACATCGGTTGACACATTATGCAGTTTATTGGGTATGTTTATTGTCTTTCTCCACTGCCTATTTTGCTCAGCAGTCAGTTATACTCACCACAGGTATTGCTAGGAAGGTGCCACCAAACTCATAATTAAAATGAGATTCAAACACCACCTCTTCTAGATCTGCAATGGGTATAACTTTGTGTAAGGGGCCGAGAAAGTCTCAATTGAAGAAACGATGTTTGGATGCATAAGAATTAGGGGCAGGGGATGGAATGCATTCCTTGTCAGGAGTTGCTGACATCAGATGCCATGGGACAGAACAGCTGTAACACAGAAAGCGCGCATCAGTAACAGGACATAAAAGCAGGTTGGAGCAAGAGACACATTGCCAGATGACACAGGGTTAGCGCCATGCTCCAAAGAATACCTCTAAGAAAGGCAGTAACTTATGAAAAAAATTCAAGGAAGAAACACCCACAACCTGATCTGTTTTAGAAGATTGTACAGGAGGCAGAGAGTGGCTTTAACAGAGGGAGGTACAACGTGTGTGCTGTGTAATCAGTTGAAGTTTCCTGGGATCATCTAGACAGCAGGAGATGGTGTTCTGGGTTATAAAAAAAAAAAAAAAAAAAAAAAAAAAAACAATGTAAATAAATTATAAAAATAAATGGCCAACTAGTTTGGATTTAGTAATTTATTAAAGAGAGAATACTGAGTGTGCTAGATAGTTTTATGCCAACTTGACACAAGCTGTAGTTATCGGAAAGGAAGGAACCTCAACTGAGAAAATGCTTCCTTGAGATCAGGCTGTGGGCACTTTAGGGCACTTTCTTAATTAGTCATGAATGTGGGACTGGCACTACCCCTGGGCCAGGGAACCTGAGTTCTGAAAGAAAGCAGACTGAACAAGCTGTGGTGAACAAGGCAGCAAGCAGCACGCTTCCATGGCCTCTGCATCAGCTCCTCCCTCTAGGTTCCTGTCCTGTTTGAGTTCCTATCCTGACTTCCTACGATGGTTGGTAATGTGGAAGCATAAACTGAATAAACTCTTTCCTCCCCAAGTTGTTTTGGTCATGAGCTAGCAACAGTGATTCTAAGATAACTTGGCACCAGCCTAGTGGGAAGCTGCTGTAACAGCCCTGGCCATGCTGTTTTGGGGAGGACTGTGGAAGGACTTTGGAACTCTGAGCTAGAAAAACCAATGAGTGTTGGGATCTCAGTGAGATGTTTTGTAGAAGCTTGAAAGATAAGAATGTTGGGGGTGATGCCGACTATGGAGTCTTGGCTTGTGAAGTTTCAGAGAGAAGTTTAAGGACTCTATCGGAGGCTATTTGTTGTTTTGAATTAATCCGGTTCTGGTAAGCTGGGGCTGAAGAATCAGCTATAATTAACAAAATACCAGAACTAATAAAGTGAAATCTTTGCATCGATGGGCTACTCAATGGTGGTCAGCTGGGAGCTGAGGCATTAGTAGTGATTAAGAAGAAACCAGCATCATTGGGGTGAAATCTTCTGGGAAGTGTTTCCAGAGACTCAGTACACAAAAGCTGTATTCCAGACATGACTAAGGTTTTACCTTGTGCGAGCAGCTGAACATGGTAGTGTAAGAGTCACCCAGGTGGTACTGGATTTGAAGGAATGAAGGAGTCATGGAAAGCAGCTGAAGTTTGGCACTGTGAGAGGCCAGGAAAGCCCATTCTGAAGGTGATGCCTCAGCACCAGTTGAAAACCTAGGATCATGAAGAGAGCCTAGGAACAGCTATTGCAGCCCAGTTTCCCAAAAGACCCCAACATTTTGGGGATGCCAGTACAATGGGATGACCACTAAGAACAGCAGCAGCCTTGGTATGGAAGCAGCCAGAGCCTAGAAGACAAGCTGTGTGTGTGTGTGTGTGTGTGTGTGTGTGTGTGTGTGTGTTGCAGACAGAAGAGCTGGAGAAGTGACCCAAGCCCCTTTTGAGGAACCCAGTAGTTTGTGAATGAATCTCATATATCAGACATTGAGTTATTTACACTTTTGGAGTCTGGCTTTTCTTTGTTCAGACTGTGACTGATTCTCTTTCTTCCGTCTTGAAATTAAAAAAAAAAAAAAAGAACTTAATTTATTTTTGATTTTACAGGAACCCATGGTTGAGAGACTTTAAACGTTTTTCTAAAAAAGGGTTTGGAGGTCTTACGGAGATTTTGGATTTTAAAAGTGATTGGATATTTTTAAAGAGGCAACTTTTAGAGGTTTAAATTTGTAAGGCTGTGGGACTTCTCAAGTTTGTAATATGTTTTATATTGTGGTGTCTTTATTAATGTGTAATGTTGGGGATGAACAAGAAAGGAAAGGTTGTAGCTTAACAGTGATTTGTTTGTGTGTCAAGTTGACAAGGGTTCAATTGTACTGGGTGCTCTCCTCTGTCCATTTAAATCCCTCAACACAGAAAATATCAAGACATACATCTGTTTTCCGTATTGTTTCCAGTCGTGATGGGCAAGTAATGGGCAGCTTTCTGCATCACTTCCTAGTAAGATACCTGTAGCCTTCACTTCACTCTACCATGTAAATCCCAGGCATTTCCTTGAGGCCTTCATTTGGTTCAGAATTAAGCACTGCATGAAACAGGTTTGTCTAGAAACCACTGCACAATCTCTCAATCTCTAACCCTTTTATGTATTTGTAGACTGTACACATGTTTGTGCAAGTGTGTGTACATGGCTTTGCTTCCATGTTGAGGCTAGAGGTTAATCTTGGGTGTTGTTGATCAGGTACTGTCCACTTCAGTCTTTGAGACAGGGTCTCCCAGTGGCCTGGAATCACTGAGGTGGCTAAGCCTGCATGTCCTGCCTGTCTCCTTCTCCCCAGAACAAGAGTGGCAAATGGAGGCCATCTTGCATAGCTTTTTTAATGGAGGGCAGGATTTCAGGATTAAACTCAATTCCTTATTCTTGCCAAGGAAGCACTTTACCAGCTGAGCTATCTCCCTAGACTCCAGAATAAAAAAGACAAAGAAGGAAGCAGTGTGCTTGTGAGTGATGAGTTGGCTAGTTGGTAAAGGCTCTTGCTGACAAACCTGATGACCTAAGTTCAACCTCAGGCAACAGAGGGAAAGTAGTACTCCCACTCATGCAGTATGGTGCATGTACATTCTCTCTCTCTAAATTAATAAATAAAATCAATAAAAATTCTATTAGTATTTAGTATTAGTATTTAGGCAGTCTGCTTCTGGGTTGCCTATGATGTCATCATGTGCCACCTGTGGTTAAGTTCTCCTTAAAAGGACCAACCCACCACTTTGTCACTCTCTTGCCTTCTCATCTCTCGCTCTCTTGTCTCTTACTCTCTCCCCTTTCTCTGTCAGGGCGCCCCTCCCTTCCCCCATCATTCTCACTCTCTCCTTCTCTCTCTCTCTCTCTCTTCATCTCCATCCAATAAACCTCTTTCATATAAAATTGGTTGTGCATATTTTTCATTGGTCCTATCATTGGTGCATTGGCTGGGAAGGGCTCTCCTGCTAGCACCTGGTCTGGTCATACCAGGACCCCTTTAAAATCGGACAATGATGCCTGCAACAGATTTTTTTTTCTGCTCTACCTATCCCTAACAACCACTCAACCATATATGCCTTTACACTTTCTCTCAACTACCCCGCCCTTGCTGTGAACACCTATCCCTCTGCTTGTCCCTGGTTTTGGGACTTCCCTTTCCTGGCTACTTGATTGCTACATTTGTACACCCAACACCAGCAGATTGGTGAGTCTTCATTTCTGGTTGGCACAAATGCTTCCTACCACTCTTGCCAACCTACATCCAAACCCTTCATCTAGGTCCTCCTTCTTCGTTGGGTAAGATTTTCCCTCTACCGGCATGGTTTCTCTCCCTCTCATTTGTCTACAAAAATCCTAGTGCTAGGTAAACAGTGTCTGCTACGGGCAACTGTGCACTTGCTCTCTGCCCAATCTCCAGTGAATTACACAGATATTTCCTTCTTTTCAACCTCTGCTTCCCACACACTCATGACTCTATCCCATCCTCAAACTACAGCAGGAATTCCTTGGGAGCCCATTAGCCAAGTGTGCCAGAGAAGAAAGTAGGCCAGTAAATTAGGTAAGCATGCTTCAGATCTTCACACACTCTCTCTCCTCTCCTACAAATCCAATTCTCGAATCCCCAACTCTGTAGCAGATTACCTGTTGTGGACTCTCCTCACTTCTGACCCCATTCCCAGGAGACTAAGCAGATCCTGGTGGAACATTCGAGTTTCCTCCTTCCTGTGGACCCCTCAAGATCTCCTGACCAGCCCATCACCATTTCTAAGCGTCAGTTCCTAATACCTAGGAGCACATTTACCCAGAAACCCAATAGCTACATCTACAGGATCCCAGGAAATTCTTGTAGGAAACCAAGTAGGGCAATGGGAAACAAGGGAGAAAAGACACTTAACAAAGATCAGACTATAATCAGCACCTAGAATTACAATCATCCCAAACCCAGATGCCTAGGTATCAGCTACTCTAGAGTCTGGCAACCCTATTACACTAGGACCTGAGAATTGCAACACAGCTGAAGCACAAGACAAAGACCTTAAAATAGCCTTTTAAAATATGATAGAGGCACTTAAAGAGGAAATGAATAACTCATTTAAAGAAAATTTTTAAAGCACAAGCAGTGGAAGGAAACTCATAAAACAATTTAAGACTTGAAAGTGGAAGTAGAATCAATGGAGAAAACACAACCATCAAAATCCCAACACAATTTTTCACAATTTTTCCTTGAAAGGACTGTTTTCAGCTTTATTGTACAAAGACAAAATCATAGATCAGTGCTTCCCCCTGAACCAGAGGGGAACAGATACAGAGACCCACAGCCAGACAATATGCAGAGAGTGAGAGACCTTGGAATATTCAGCCTTAAATGGGTTGTCTCCATCAAATACCTTCCCTCAGAGCTCATGAAACTCAATGGAAGAGGGGCAGAAAGAGTGTTAAAGTCAGAGGGGAGAGAGAACATCAAGGAAACAAGGTATTTTAAATCAACAGGATAGTATCATATATAAACTCCCAAATGTTGTTATTAAAGAATGAAAGTCTCAACTGTTCTATTTTACCAATAAAGACTCAGGAGCCAGATGCTGGGGTAAAAACCTGCAGAGAAAGCACCCAGCTGACCTTCCTACTCAGTTTGCATCTCAGAGGAAAAAACCAAAAATCTCACTAGCTCAGCTGACAGTCCAGTACGAAAAGGACAAAAAAATTCTAAAGGCCAAAGGCTTACTATCTCAAAGCTCAAAAAGCCCCAAAAGCCAGAGCTAAAACTCCTTCTACTTCTGTACAATGTCCTTGATACCCTTTAACTCAAAGTCCCTTCTACTCTTTAATCTCTGTCAGCTGGTTTCTTGTTCTGCCTCTTGACCTAAGGTTAACTTTATTAAATCCAGTGTACAGAAAGCTCTTAAATTAAAGATGTGTGTTGGGGCTCAACCACACCAAACAAGAAACAGGGTTTTACAGTTCACAGTCTCAGGATTCACAGTGGGATCAAATAGCCTACAACACACAGAAACTGAGGCAACATACATAGGGCATGTATGAGTCTACACTAGCTGAAAGAAATTCCAGCTCAACTTCTGCTTCTACCATGATGTCATCTGAGGGGACTATATTTAACTTCATCATTCCTAACAGTGGTGCTTTAATGTACTAGCAAGCCATGTGCATGTGCTATTTAAGCCGCTGGTTTGGAGCTAAGGTACAGGCCACATTGTAACCCCCAACAGCAGGGTGGGAAGAGACAACTCATAAACTCTGTCCTGTCCATGATTTGCCTTGTGTGCACTCAGATTATCTTGAAATTAGACAAGGATATCACTTGATTTTCTACAGGCACTTATATCACTGTTTCACCTCTATTCAAACCTACAAGACAGATCTAACTTTTACTAATTTTTTTTTTTTAAAGAGAGGGTTTTTCTGTGTAGTCTTGGCAGTCTTGGATGCACTTTGTAGACCAGGCTGGCCTCGAATTTGCAGAGATCCTCCTACCACTGCCTCCCTGAGTGCTGGAATTACAGGCATGTGCCGCTGAGTCCAGCTTAAGCTGATTTAATTTTTAAGTTCTTTGTATTTCCATTTTGAACGTTGGCTAAGTGAATAGCACATCATGAATATTTATGCTTGTTACAGCTACATCTGTGAAAAGGATGGTTGAAACTACTAACTCCCTTTCTCCTCACAACATTAACCTCAAGTGGGCAGCTGATAAACTCTGGCTTGGTTGAAAATCATTATATACACTAAAGACCCTGTGGTTAATGCACAGTCAATCAAAGATGTTTATATTAAAAGAAAATGCATGAGGTCAAACTAGCGTTTGGGGACAACTATTTCACCTTTCTTTTGCTAAAATTACTAAAATGATAATAATAATAATAATAATAATAATAATAATAATAATAATAATAATAATAAATAAGATTTACTTCCTTTTTTTGTTTTGATTTTAGAGGGAACTTTCAAAAATGTTAAGACAAAATAATTACAGGGATAACAAAATGAATAAAGCATTTATTTATTTATACAGCTGTGTAAATTAGACTCCTAAAAACAAAGAGTTGATGGAACATGCATACACACACACACACACAGAGATATAAACTTGGGATTAAGAGAACACCTTTTCCACTCTTCCTCCACCAAGCCATCCTCTGTCTTTGTATGTTGTTGGCTTGCAACCTGAAATGAAACATGGGCAGTTTCACTCACAGACTATGCCTCAGCACAGTGTCACAAAAAACAACTCAAATGGCAGGATTTCTTCAGGCAGGTGAGCATGAGCACCAACCATATGACATAAGTAGGTGTAGAGAACTCTGAACCTGGGTGTCAATGGACTTGAGCACTAGCACAGTCTGAAGAATGTAGACCTGAACCCAGGTCACACTCTTGAACACGCACTGGCTGGGTTCTGTGTATTCCTTTGTGTCATGAGAGGTTGGACCCAGATGCGTGTAGTGTTCTGCTTCTGCCAGCTCTTCTGCAAGCACTGGTGAGTCAAAGTGCCGTCCAGCACTTGTTTGTTGGTTTGTTTGTTTGTTTTTCTTGTTGTCCTTGAATATGCGGGAGTCATGAAGAAAAAGCTGTGATACAATTCTGCTTAATCTGAAGGAACTGGTCTTAGAGGACTTTAGCAAGACTTATTATTAAATGTTCTCATTATTCAAGCAGATAAAAAGATTATCAGTTAGTTATCACTGTCTAATTCCCAAGGCACCTAATTTGTTAACATCTGTTTTCTAATGTGAAGAAAGCCTCATGTTAGAATGTAAGGTAATTTCACAATTTTCTCTTGGAGAATCCACAAGGCAGTCAAGTGAGTGGTGGGGTGCAGGATGTCATATGAAAGGAATTCATTTTTGAGACTGGAAGAGAAATTTAGATAATGAGATAAGGAGAGAGCGGAACCAACCAGCAGGAAAAACTCAAAGAGCCCTTGTGGTTTCTGCCCGAAGCCCTTAATGAACCACATTTTCAAAACAGCACACAACTCCAATTGAGAAAATGCCTCCAAGGTCAGGCTGCAGCCAACTGTGCACAGCATTTTCTTAATTAGAGACGTGGGAGGACTCAGCCCATTGTGGGTGGGGCCATCCCCGGACTCTTGGTCCTGGGTTTTATAAGAAAGCAGGCTGAGAAAGCTGTGGGAGCAAGCCAGTAAGCAGCATGCTGCCATGGACTCTGTGTCAGGTCCTGCCTCCAGGTTCCTGCTCTGTTTGAGTCCCTCTCCTGACTTCTTTCAGTGATAGGCTACAACATGGAGGTGTAAAGCAAATAAACCCTTTCCTGCCCAACTTGATTTTTAGTAGGGTATTTCATCACAGTAATAGAACTCCTAACTAAGACATGTCTCCTAACTAAGAAGACATGCAGTAAGATTATAGCAAGTAAAGAAATAAGTTCCCATTTTCTTCAGCTTTATTTTAGTGAATCTATAAAGAGGTTTCTCATAACCCAGTGCTTTCTTAAGATAACCCAAACCCAAATCCCTCTTCTTTGCTGTCTTAGAGGTTACTTCTATAGTGACCAGGGCAACATGCTAACCCCATGAAATAAGTTCATATTTATTTGAACATCTGTAGGGAATGGAAGCAATCTTACAGCTTGTTCTATTTTTAATCTATTCTGATGTTCAGAAGCTCACACTTGTATTCATCTGACAATGCCATTCATTTAGGAACCTCCCACTTGTATCTCTTGTAGGTTCAGGGCAAAACACCATGCTGACAACGTGACATTACAAACATCGAAGAGGTTTATTGCTATTCACTGAAGCACAAGTGACCTTGAAAAAAAATCAAGAAGTACTCTTTTTCAAGGACAATCTTTTGTTTTGTTTTGCTTTGCTTTGAGACAGGGTTTCTTTGTGTAGCCTTGATTGTCCTGGACTCACTTTGTAGATCAGGCTGGCCTCTAACTTACAGAGATCCACTTGCCTCTGCTTCCTGGAGTGCTGGGATTACAGCCGTGTGCCACCACTCCCAGCTGAAGAACAATCTTAATAGCTGAAGGAATCTAATATTTTATATCCCGTTGAGCATTTGATCACAGACAACTTGTCATACTAATGCAGCTACAATTTAAACATTTTTTTCAACAACATTTTGAATGCAAACAAATGGCTGGAATGAATGAGAAAGTGAATAATTTTTCTTAACCAAATGTGCATTCGCTTGGAAGTTTTTCCAGCATTATGGGGTTTTTTTGTATAAATATTTATACAATCTTGATGTACAGATTACAAGATTTTATATGATAATTTGACCAGTTTTCTGCTTTCCATCAAACTCGAGGTTTCAGATGATTTGGGGTCCATCAGCTGCTTGATGGTCCCTCCTCACGCTGCTCCTTCAAGCCTGCTTACACGACTGTCTGCTTTATTGGCCTCGCCTTCTTTTGCACTACATCTCTGAATCACAGCCCTTCCCATTCTACTCTCATTTAGCTTTTCTCTTTGCTCCACAAACAACCATATCGTCAAAGAAGCTTTAAAAACTTACATTTCATGCACTGAGTTTAAGAGGCCAAACTATGGAGTTTATAATGCCAGTAACAGTCTCCTATTCTACCTCTGCCTAGCTCCTTGCTCTACTCTTTAGATAATTGTGCTGAAATGTTTCCATTGTTTTCTCTGCTTTTCAGTAACTAGAATAACTCAAGAAAGTAATGTACTGTGATTAGTATTGTAAGTGTTGTATTTATTTCCTCAGAAGATGGGATGAGATGAGATCTGAACCAAAGCTTTATTAATACACAGCTGAACCTAGGGTTTTTCTAGCTAAACATCCCTAGGGACTAGGCCTGGAAACTTCTAGCCACTGTATAATCTAGTCTTCTGCAGGCTCAGACTTTGAAGGCTTCAGCTGTCAGCCTCTAGGCCTTGAATGTTTTCAACCTGTCAGATTTACTGCTGAATAAGTGCTTTCTGACCTCTGACTGGCTGGTTCAACTTAGTTGTTCTGGCTCAAAATTCCTGTTCAAACTGACTAAATCAAATCGGCTTCTCTCTGCTTTTCACTTAACTGGTCTGCTTGGCAAAACTGCGTCTGAATTCCACAAACTGAACTGCACTGAACTGCCTACACTGAACTCAACCGAACTGCACGGAACTGCACGGAACTGCACTGTACTGATTTTACAAGCTCTACTGTATTCCTGTACTGTACTCTTTTCCACTGTGTTCTACTGACTCTATGAATTCTCCCTCTCCCTCTTGTTCTCCCTCTCTCTTTTTCTTTCCCTGTTGCTCTTAAGTAGCTTTTCTTTCCTGTCTGTTCTTGTGAGAGTTGAGCATATCCTATCTCTGACTCATTCTGTCAAATCTTTCTCTGATTCATCACTTTGTCTACCCTTAGTCATTGTTTGAGATAAACATATCTACCAAATTCCAGCCAGAGGAAGTAAGGGTGTGTATTCCAGTCAGAGGGATTAAAGGTGTACCAAGGACATGTCTGTATTCCAGCCAGATCACACAGACCTATGTCTTTAAATGTGATCCCTTGCCAGAGTAGCCATGTTGCTGGATTAAAATTCTTCTATGTATTATCAACATACATAAAAAATCCTGTTAACACCAAAATAGAAAAAGAAATCCTTATAGAAACTATATTTATATAGTCCAAACTATTTTTCAAACAAAATCAGACACCATTGAAGCCAGTGTCCTATTTAAGTATCTATAATAAGAAGAACAGTGTATATGTCTTATGGATATGAATTCTGTCTTGGGTTAGGTTTGTTTCATACTTTAACAGAATTCCTATATTCCGAGAATGATTTTAATGAGTAGTTTTATATTTTCTATGCCATATAAACTTGATTTTCAGAGTCAAATTCCAATTTAAGATATCCTAACACCAAGAATGAGAAATCAAATAAGAGCACTTCTATTGAAAGTAGAATTAGGTATCAAGAGTTACGTGTAATTATTATCATTTGTATGTATGAAGAAAGTTTTTCACTGGTATACAGTCCTATTTAGATACATTTATTTTAATTAAAATTGACTATGTGACAAAGTTTTAAACTAAACTTGACATACATAAATTTATCACAGGAGAAGATTTGTGGGTTGATGCCTAACCCACAAATCTTTCTCTCTCTCTCTCTCTCTCTCTCTCTCTCTCTCTCTCTCTCTTTTTCTTGCTGGGAATTGAACTCAGGACCTTTGGAAGAACAGCCAGTGATCTTAATCACTGAGCCATCTCTCCAGCCCATTAACTTTCTTATGGGGTTCAGCTGCAGTAATTCTCAGAGTTAGCTGTCTTGATTCAATCCCTCATTGGCTTCCTTGCTTCCCCATCTCCCTTTTCTACCCTTCTGCCCATATTACCTGGTTTTCTCAAAGAAAGTGCTTATGCTTGCTTCATTGTCTTAAGGCATGTATCTCTGAAGATCCAAACTAAGTCAAAGGCCAGAACCATTATTGAAATCCTGATCCTACCATCTTTCATCTCACTTTCTCCTCTGTTGTTCTCTTTTTCCAGGAAGCCAATCTTGTCTCACTCTATGGAAATGCTCTTTTGCACCTGCTTCCAGAGCTTCCTTCCAAACCCCTCCTCTTTTCCTTTTCAGCCAATCCAAAGAAGGCTTTCCCCATCTCTAATAGTTGCAGTAAGGCTTTTTTACCCAATTCTTTATTGAAGTCCTTTTGACTAACAGTCAACAATGATCTTGTAAATGCTAACTCCAGCCAAATGCTCCTGACCCTACTTTTCCAGAGTTCTCTGCAATATTCGAGAAAAACTATATTCAAGCCTAACTAAATTTGACTTTTGTGACACTGCTCTCTTTATTTTCTTCTGATGTTTCTGATTGCCTTTTGTAACATGCTTTCCTGGTTCTATTCTACAAATTATCTAAATATTGATGTCACCAATGGTTATCTCCAAAGTTGTCTCTTTCCCAGCCAATTTCACTTAGCCGTATTGGTTTTTTGTTTTTGTTATTGCCATAGTTTGTCTTTAAATCCTAGGCTGGCCTGGACATCTCCATCCTTCTGCCTCAGCTTCTCGAGGGCTGGGATTACAGGTATGTGTGTGTATGTGTGTGTGTGCGCGCACGCGCTACTGTGCCATGTCTGGATGTCCTGTTGTTTTAACCATCAGATTATATTAACAGTGCTCAAATTCACATACCCAGACTTGACACTTTTTTGAAGTTAAACACGTAGACTTCCCGCCACAAAGAGCTGTACTACGGGATGTGCACAGGAACCTGAAGTTCATATATCCAAACCTGACCCACTCATTTAGCTCAAGACTCCCAGACTCTGTACCTTAGCAAAAACTCCAACTCTCTTGTTACCATTCCCTCCCTCGGGATCAAGGCTAGTCAGCTTACAGGTGGATTGCTCCTTCTAAATATATCCAAAACATTCCCTCTCCTTTCCACCTCTGTTATCACAGGGAAACCATCTGAAGGGAAACAAAATGCATAAGTTATAGTTGCTTTTTAGAACTTGGTATTTCAAATTTGTCATTGTAATAGATTTTTGCAATTCTTCTGTATACAATACTGTATGGAATCCTATTTGCAATACTCACACAGCACGATAGACTCCTACTTGAGATGTTTATCTCCAAGCTTTCTCACACCTACAAATACAGTCTCAATAAGGCCACTAATGGTAAGTGGGCCAATGTCAATGTCAGGCTCTTTGACACATAATAGGTAAAGTTTAAGCTTCTTTGTATGTCATGTAGGGACATTTAGTACCTTAAACATGTCTGCTGCTTGTTATTCAGAGTCATGTACAGTTTCCAACAAATGCTTAGCAAAAGCATTCCTTAGCATCTCAATTCCGGCGACTTTGTCTGTCTGGAGCCTTTCTCTTATCTTTAACTGTCCATTGACATTGATTCTTTCATTAAAATCTCCCTTGAGCCTTTCCTCTCCATTCTTCCCTGACCCTACTAGACAGAATTAATCACGCCTTTACCTCTTCTGATCCATGTACATTGCTCTTTTATTATGTTTATCATATCAAGTTCTATTTTTGATGTCTGAGAATGTTGCTCATATCAGAGGGCAAACTCCTCCCCCCACAGAAATGGACACCTTCTGTCAAACGCTGGTATGATGTGTGTACCAACTTCTTTGAAGCATTTTGTGTACTTAGCAGTTAACCATTTTATATACAGAATTCTTATTTTCCCTAGTAAGCTCTCTGTTCTAAGAGTGGAATGCCAATGCCCATTATTTTTTTAACTCTAATCCAGAGGCCACATATTTTGTTTATCAAAAGATGCTTTTAGTCAATGTTTGTTGAATGGTTATCTCCTTGTAGTTACTCAGGTTTAATACTACTAGCTCCTACAAAGCATTCATAAATGTTCAAACTGAATGGCAGTTGCCACGCCCAAATAACATGGGGAACCAGCAAACATAGGAGCAAGAAATCTCATCCTTGCCTAATTTTGCAAATTCCTACCTTTTTGCTTTTACTTTGAGGATTTGATTAATCAAGGAGTCTGATGGTAAATTAGAACAAGCTTAGGAAGAATGAGAAATGGGTTGCTGTTGTTATTCCTTAATTGAATGGGGTTGTATTAGATTCTTTGAGCTTTATATGAATGAGGATTGATACTATGTTTGATCTCAGTATAACATCAACATTGATGAATTAGCGCTCATTTGTAGCTCAGCAAGAAGGAAGCAGCTGCATACATAGCTGCCAACCCTTTAGGTTGGCAAAAGGAAGAGGGGAGGCAATGCGGCCTCACACAAGGTTCCCTGTGTGGCTCAAGCATTCACCCAGAATGCCAAGATTCTGGCAGTTAGCTCCTTCTTAATAGGATGCTGTTCCACTTTCCTCCCACTCTCTGCAACAAGCCCTCATCTCTCATGTCAGCAATAGCCAATGCCTTCCTTTCTGAGAAAGGCATCTTCTTTTATCTTCCTTTGAAAACAAGAATGCATATTTGAAATTAAATAAACAAACAGGCTGTTGGGTATTCCAGCAAGTAAGTCTAAGATGACCTAGATTTATAAAAACTGTGCTCCATGGCAAATACTGCCATCTTATATTTAAATATTATCATAGTTTTGAAAGTTTGTGCTTCTGGAAAGTCTCCAAAGCATCATACAACCAGGTCAAACGATAATAAATATTGGTGGATTCATATTATCTAGTTTACAGACTATTTATCTATTAGCCATATATGGCTTTTTAATCTGATTTTAATCAATGCCATAGCACTGATTAATGATATAAATGTATTTCCATTTTATTCCCTCAAATACCATATTGTAAAATAACTGCTGAAGGAAAAGATTCCTTTCATTGGAAATAGCAATGCTGTTCCACCATGTAGTACAGCAGACCAGCAATAGAGAGCGTTGGGGTACTGAGGGCAATGTGTGCTCCTCTGCACTCACGCAGGAAGGAGAGCGCACTGAGCTTCAGCCACTACCCTCCAGGGCTTGTTGACATGTCATTTTGTTTGAGGCAAAAGGTACTTTTAAACTTATGTATATGAAATATGAATGTATGAGATATCAAAACAGCAATAGGTTGTGTTCTGATGCTTTCTTGGGGCAGTGGGTCTGAAGAGGAACCATAGCCAAAATATAACTTTCTGTTTCGTAGAGTCTCTCAGAGGAAAACACAGCGAGGAATGGAGAGGAGGCAGCAGTGCCTAGATTACACATTTAGAGGAATACTGAAAACTATATCAGATTTTTGAATGGCAAAGTTAAAACCAACTGTCTAAGAATAAAACAAACAACCACAAAATAACATGTTTTAAGATAGGCATTTGCGACGAGACGGTTCAGCAAAACTTATGGAAAACTCCAACTTCATTGTTCTACCACACTCTGTTGTGACAGAGTCTTCTGACACTAATAATCAGGAAAGGAAATCAAGTCTGACATCTCTATGCGAAAGCTACAAACTAAACAAAAGAACTGAATTTCCACAACCATCATGGAAATTATATTAAGAAAAATTAACCTACATGAAAGATAGAGTTTTACAAATAAATCTCATTAGACATGGCACTGCTACAGATAGCCGTAGAAAGAGTCCTAAGAAGGAACGTGGTACTTGAGATGGGTGATTATTACAAGAAGGTGGCAAAAAGAATGGTTTAGCATAAAAAAGGAAGTGGAAAAGAAGAATAAATATATGACAAGTAAAATCCCATTAAAAGCATACACAAAAACAAAAGCAGAGTCAAGGGATGTCGTGGAAAGTGTTGTGGAAAAGGCATGAAACAAAGAAAAAAGATGTTGGCATGATTATAAAGAAGAAGAGACGTGGGGAAAGGCAACAGAAACCTGAAGTACATGTAGTTTGTGTGGATGAAACAGAGCAAGTTAAAAACAGAATAAAAAGTCAAAGATACAGAAGAAGAGTCCTGAGGTAAAGATTTAAAACTGAGGATAAAAATTACACGTGACTTTATGGAAATAAGAGAGGGGAGCTAGAGGGGAGCTAAAGTATCCTTTCCCTAAGAAAGCCTGGTGTGGTACTGGTGAGGCTTTTAACTCTCAACATGGAAATAAAAACAACTATAGATATTACTCATAAAAGGCAAGGAGAATAAACATACGTTGACCACTAACTTCTCTAAGCAAACAGCATGAATGGCACTGGGGAGCCACAGAGAGCAGCTTGTGTGTGAAGCCCATAGGAGACTAGCAAAGCAGCCAACAGGCACTTGTAAACACAGAGCCTCCTGTTTTGTTTTTTTGTTTTTTTTTTTAAAGCAATTATAAATTTTTATAAACACAGAGTCTCCTGGGTTTTTGTTTCTTTAAGCAATTATATAATTTTATTATTTTATTATTTAATTCAATTTACATCTCAGTTGTAGGCCCCTCCCTCCTCTCTTCCCAGTCCCACCCTTCCTCCCATATCCCCCCCTCCCCTATTCCTCAGTATAGGGGAGTCCTCCTACACACACACCCTAGTTCATCTATTCACATGAGGACTGAGTTTATCTTCTTCCCCTGTGATCAAAGAGCAGGCAACATAGTCCATGCCAGATATATGTACAGAGCCTCTTTTATAAGGCAAGGACTGAAGTCATTCTTAGGCCACAAAGGCAATTCTTCTTTAGTTCTACTGTTGACAAGTGGCTAGTCTGTGTTAGAACTGCCTAAAAGTGATGGTTTTACCAAATTTTATGGGCTAGCAGCACCTAAGTTTTTTTTTTTTTAATTAGGCAATATAAGCCAGAAACATATATTTTAAGATTCTTAATGTGGAGTTCTAAAATATCATCATCATGAAACAAAGCATCTCTGAATTCTGCATATGATAGTGGCATGTGCCTCTAGTGGCATTGTAAGTTTCTTACAGCAGAATCCTTCCCTTTGAACCCAGGATAACGGCCTTGCATCCCTGAGGACTCAGGCAACAGGCTCTGTTCTGGTTTCCAGTAGAGGAACATGAAAATAAGAGCTTTTTGCTAATTATTTTACAACCTCTGTTGGGCAGTAAGGGGAGTCATTTTTCCTGCTCCTTCTTCTTGGACCTTGCTTGCTTAGCCAGGTCTTCAGGTGAACATTCAGTGGTGATGCTGTGCTGGTTTGCAAAACACCTGGCAATTCAAGACAATGTGGGATACGTGACTTTGAAACATTCTCATATAAATAAGCTCTCGTAAGTTGGACTGGGCAGCAGAGTTTCCTAAAGGAGATACAGTTTCTTTTGCATCCAGTGATTTGGGCTCTGACCTAAGTTCAAGTCCACCTGACATGTTACTCATGTCGACTTTATAGCTTATGCAGAATAAGAGTGAGATCAAGTAATTAATAGAAAATGATTGCCTCAGCAAACAGCCTGAAGTAGGTGCAAATTAAGGATATTTTGTTGTTTTGACCCTTGCACTCCATAAGAACTTGTAATGGTAGTGGATCAATAACATGAATTATAACCAATCCTTTCATACCTACAACCATCCCTCTGCAACAGAGCTAAATATAAATTATTGTAGGATGCTCATCTCTCCTCACAATGACTGAAACAATGCCATGCTTTCTGTAGCTATTCATTAGTGCTCATTTTCTGTGCAAAGAATTCCTACCAAATGAACATGCTATGCCTAGTCAGGGATAACTCACATAAATGCATTTCATTTTCTTTCAGACAGAAACTTCCATATTTGGATCTTTCTCCTGGGATTCTTGCCAGGTATCATCATCATGGTGTCTCTAGGCAGAGCAAGTGTTACCTACTGACAGACCTTGGGGTCATGGTCTCATGGAGCTCAGTGTCCACCCTTTCTCACACGTGCCTTCAGTCTTGTTACTACTGATTTTAGTCTATCACCCTAGCATTGAATCACACTTATCTGGCCACACACAGTGTATTCGTGTCAAATGGCTGCGGTCAGGGAGTCTTATACAGTCTACCAGAAGAGTTCCCCTACAACGCACCGGCTAAATTATAAGAAATATGATTGGTTGCTGCCTTTTACTCTCACTCACCCATGCTAAATCTAAGCACTTAGCCCTCTCGTTAGTTTCTTCTTCTCTGCTGTGTTAGCTTATTCTGTGTTATTAAGTGGCTGCCTCTGTTCTACTTATTTATTTATTTATTTATTTATTTATTTATTTATTTATTTATTTATTGTCATGGTTCTAAGATACCAAAATAAAACAGCTTAAGGGAGGAATTATTTCTCTAAGCAAGGGGGCTCCAGAGATTTTAGTCTGGCATGGTGGAGGGTATGGAGGAGAGTAACTCACACTGTGGTCCAAGAGAGAAGGAGAGCGGAGGGGAAGAGAAACAGGGAAGAGATTGTACTTACTGGTTTCTTCTACCTTTTTATTTTTTTCACATCTAGGACTCCAGCTCAATATAAAGCTCTACTCACGTTCATGTGTCTGAGAGTCCTCTTAGGCGAAGTCTATGGGATAATGGCCTTATAGAGACACCCAGGAAGGAATCGGATCTCCTGGATATTTAACCTAGTCAAGTTCCCAGTCAGAACTAACTATCACATTACCATTTGACATTTTACAAAAGGTGAGATGATAAGGAGGACCTTAAGCAAGCAAAGCACCTGGGGAGAAGCCACTTATAAGTATATACAACACCACTTCTGTCTCCTAGCTGCTTGTATACCTGCAAGACCTTTACACACCAATTTCTATCCTCAGACTTCCAGTGCTGGCCTTTCAAATATCTCGTTCTTACATCTGTCAACAGAAAATGCAGATTTCAGCAAGTACTGAGTAACTTGAACCTAGCTCCTGTTTCTTTTAAGGAACTTATTTTATGTACTCACTAACCTTGTTTTGTTTTTCTGAGGAAAAAAAAAGTAAATCCATCCTTCAGAAGTAAATTTCTAATGAAAATGCGTGAAACCTTAGTCTTTCTGTTGATAAAATGAAGGGCTAGAGAGGGGAGGCAGGTAAGTGAGAAGCTCACCTCTGTGGCCCCTTTGGGATTCACACTTTCCTCATCTGAGGCAGCAGATTCAGGAAATTTACCCTATGGAGTCTGCAAATGGCAAACTGGGAGAAGTCCAGGTGAGTAGTGGAGGCAGAGGGGAAAGACTAGACCTATCGGATCTGAACCAGATCTGAGCTCAGTCCCAGGCTTGATTGACATTCACTCTTATCTTCTACTTCAAAGTAACCGTTCTACGAAGAATGGGTATGTGAAAATTGAGGCTCACGGGGCTATCCCTATGTACTTCCAGCTTGGCTTTGCTACTGACATAAATTTTTTCCTTAAAAATTGCCTACTCTTTTCTACAAGGTGGTCATACAATTGGCTAAGTGTAATTATACATAAATTGTTTTCCATGCTTATAAAAATTAACACAATAAAACTCTCAACCCGAATGCCACCTGCTGACTCTATTGTCACCCCTTACAGCTGTCTCCTCACCAGACAGCTCTCAGGGAAAAGGAACCTGTTTTCAGAGAGAACCTTCCATCATGAGACTCGAACTCTTGTGGTGATTTCTCCTCTAATGTTCATGATCCCAGGCTATGTACCTAGATGGTGTACGTGGGTCAGCAGGATCAGAGCTGACTCTGTCTCTAAACTGTGTCCATTTCTGTGTGTTTATCCAATCTATCTGGGGAGTAGATGCCTTCTTTCCGTGTTAGGGGGAGGATGGGCACTAACAACTCTGTTTTAAATCATTAGAATTCATTACAATACTGTTTACTTAATATTTTAATAAGTACATTTTTTTTCTGTTCCCAAAAGTGAAGATTACTGATTTATTGGTTATTTTGCCACAAATTAATTTTTAAAGCACTTACCAATTACAAAATTAATGTTTTGCCAAGAGGCCTCATTTGATAAATGCTTTCTAATGAAAGAACTAAGTTCACTGCCATGTAGGATCTGAGTCACTTTAGGCTGCTCCTCTGCTTGCCTGGAAAGAAGCCAGCTCCACTGTCTACAGAGCTGTGCAACCTGCAAGAGTACACACTGCTGGAGTCAATGAGGATGGTGGGCCTAAGGCAAAACATGTCATTACCTGGAAACCCAAAAAACTGTTATCACCCAGCACAAGATGGAAAGAGAGAATCTGCATAGTTAGTCTTCAAAAACTGAGCTTAAAGGTCTTTATGAATATAAAGCCTTAATATTTATTTATTTTAGAGGTGCTCAAAAAGCAATCATGACTTTTAAAGTTTAGACTGGAAGAAAATTCTTAGAAAAAGAGTATTTTGGTGTGATTTTTCAATGTTAGGTGTAATGCAAGGTTGTACTTGAACCTTAACAACAAACCTCGGTAGCTAAGAAGACAAGCTTTGGGCCAGACATCTTGTATTGGACTACAAGCCCTTCTCTTTCTATGTGACCTCTGCTGACCCACTTCTCTGTATTTAGTCTCATTTGTACAGTGCATGTTAGGTTATCATATCTAGCTTGCAATTCCGAGGCAAGAAGTAAGTGAAATGATATGTCTAACGCATTTCTCGGGTGTCCACCAGGCAGTACATTTTCAAATCTTCCTATCATCTATGACCTGTATCTGCCTTCTATGAAAAGAGCCAGAGGAAAATGGAAAAGTATATTTGCATCATATGTTGTTACAATTTTTGTAATAAACCAGTAAGTGAATAAGAACTTCTGCCACATAGAATGTAACATTCAGACATGATTATAATCTTTGGCAAACCGGTGAGTTATGAAATAATTATTGCTGGCCTCAGTTTACAAATGAAGAGAGTGAGTGGGAATTCCTTTCATAAAATTGTCTCAGTGGCATAGGTTTTTTTTATAATACTAGTTAAAACGAGACGGACAAATAACAGAGTTGTTCTAACAAATGTACATTCATAGCCTAGTTATGTATATGCATAAGAACGGTCATGATAAATGTACGCATAAAGCCTCATTTATTCTGTCTCTTTACTGTGTATTCTAGTCAGCAGAAAGGTTCAGGAATTACAGTAAAGGGAATTGGATTCAACTTCTGACTTTTCCACTTAGCTGATACTGTATATCAGTGCCTACAGGTAACTTGATTTCGCTTACACCATGGGGAAATGGTGCATATACACAGGGCCACTTTAAGGAGGTTATGAAGAGTGGAAGTTCAGATACTTGGTAAAACATGAAATGTTATAAAAAGGAATGTTATCACGAGACTATTCAGAGGCAGACAGCTTTCTCTCATTGTATCTTAGCCCAAGAAGTAGATAAAGGATATAATTCTGCTCTTTAGGATTTTTTTCTTCATCAGTACAACCACTGCTGCCAGTTATGATATTGGACTATATGCTGCACGAGGGAATTCAAGCAAGGGCCTAAGCACAGCACACTCTCTGATCTCCACGGTATGCAGCCTGAGGCAGACCCTCACCCAGAAGCACTGCCATACCTCTTTTCAAACTTTCTCCAAGGCAGAGTATAGGCCAAGAGTGCCTATCATTAGGCTTTGTGTTCCTCTGCACCACACAAGCAGGATCTATAAGAACAAAATGCATGTTCACGCCTACAAGTACAAAAATGCTTAAAAGACAACAAAACGGAATTGCTAAAATTAACAAAGAAATACACATGTAAGTTGTTAGCCAAAAATTAAATAATGGGGATGAATGGAAGACTCCATAGGAACCAAGTGATAAAGGCAGGGAAATCAGATGCCGGATTATGCAAACAGCTTAAAGTCAGAGGAAAAGATGACATCATTGTACAAACCATGTGTTGAATACCATCAAACAGGCAGAACAGAGGCGCACTCACAGGACACTTTTACTCCAAAATCTAACGTGCCCATTGAAGCTGATGCTAATTAATGATATGCATGCACATAATCTACAACTCTAATTCTGACATCCCTGTGTGTGTGTGAGAGAGAATGTATGCCTACATTCAGTGTTTCCTAGAATATTCCAGAGCAACTGCAACATGCAAGCAATATGAAAGCTTCTAAAATCAAGGGGATTAGGTACAAAGGATAAGAGATACAGAGACTGGAATAATTGTTCCATACCGATTCTGATTCACTTTCCATTAAGAGATATGAAGGTAAATGAAAGGAAAGAAAGGGGAAAGGAAAGCTGAGGAAAGAATCCAGAAATCATTCATGCCACTCAGGCAAAGAAGAAGAGTTAAGTCCAAGAAAACACAAGAACAAAATCAGCGTGTACAGTAGAGAAAGCTTGCCTTTATCTCTGTCACTTCAATCATGGTGCTCACTATCTGTTTTTGCATTTTGTCTGCAGAGTTTTGGCTGCCTCCTCTTCCCAGCAGAGCCATCTGGCTTATCTAAATTAAAGCATGGGTTGCATTAACACAGGGGATTTACCCCTCTTTCCCAACCCCCACCCCTACCCCTCACTGCTGCTCCTTTTCATGTCAAGAACCCAGGAAGTAGACAGAAGCAGGAGAATGGAGTGAAGATGTAAACAACTGAACAAGGATGTTGTGGTAAACAGAGCTTCCACAGGATGTCAGTGCCCGTCTCTTATCCAGGGACGTCTAGTGCAGTGAGACCAGAAACCTTCAAGCCAGAGTAGGAGTCTTTCAAAGCTAATGTCTTTCTAATCCAATGGCCTGTATGGTTTAGGAACACAGCCCAACAATACAAACTGGGAATCAACAGATCTTAGGAGCTCAGGGGAGCTCAATTGTGGAGAAGGCATTGAAGCAGAAGATAACACTTCATTGATCTTGAAGTGGTTGGTAAAAGTGAGACAGGAAAAGAAGCACAGTCCGTAGGAGCAAAACAAATTGGACTTTTATCTTGGCAGTGATAGAAGTAAAGAGCTCCTTAACTCGAGAGCTTGAAATCAGAGCAAATGAGTGCAAGTGGTGTGGCCTCAGGGAAAGCACTTCACCCTGAGAGGCAGAAGCTGCTTCTAAGCCAGAAATCAGGGAAACAGATGACCTTCACAGAGTGAGGTGTTCCCGGTGGACCCCAGTGAGGCCTTTGTTTGGGTGGCTTATTAATCAGTATATGCTTCTTTCACTTTGGGGAACATCGACTGAGAGAAAAGAAGGCAATTCGTCTATAAACCTGGAAGCATGACCATTGAGTGGTGAGGGCTTGCCTCCTCTGCGTTCTTTGTACTCTAACCCCATAGGGTAACACAGTTGGAAGTCCACTAGAGGCAGTGCTCATGGGATGGGTCTAAAACTAGCTCTGACTCAGATGCCTCCTGGGTACCAGATCACAAATTCTCAGAGCTACTGAGACACGACAATTACTGATCCAGTTCATTATTATTTTTATTTGAAGATGTATTTACTGGTAGAGAGTTACAGGGCTTGGTCCTCAGTTATCTTACTTCTGTGTATACTCTCATGGGCATCTCACTCTTTACCAATAATTTTAAACACTATGCTTAATTTTAAACACTGTGCTTAACTCTCCAATTTTTATTTCTAGTTTTGCCCTTTCCTCCTGGGCACAAGATCTTCGATTGTCAGTTTATTTTATATCTATCTAGCTATGAGTATCTAACAGACTCTTTAAAGCTAACACATGTAAACTGCATTTTTTTTTTGTATTTGATTTTTTGTTCAAGATTCCCGGGTCATTAAAAAAATACATGACAAAATTCTGTTCTAATGAAAGTGAGGGAAAAGGGGCATAATCCTCCTGATAGAACGGGTTTCATTCTCCTATTTATTTATTATTTATTTATTTAATACCCTGGCTAATGACTCTCCAGCTATGCTTATGCTGTGCTCTTAACAAATGGTTTCATATTTGGATAAAATAAACGTTTTTCAGCACTGTGAAAAAAAAAATGGTGTGTGTGTATGTGTGTGTGTGGTGTGTGTGTGTGTGTGTGTGTGTGTGTGTGTGGTGTGTTTGTGTAGTGCCTACCACTTGTATGCATGTGCCCACAGAGGACAGAAGAGGGCCTTGGATATCTGGAGATGGTGTTGTAGGCATTTTAGCACCTGACAAGGGTGCCAGGACCTGAACCTGGATCTTCTGAAAAGGCAGCATGTGCTCTCAGCCACTGTGCCATGCGTGTGTATAGGTGGGGAGATGCGGCATGAAGAAGTTAAAAAGCTTTCTTATACTCACCACGTGGTAAAGAGTAGCGCTGTGACGTGAATCAGGCGAGTAAGCTCTGAGCTGGCATTTATAACTCCCCACTACAGCAACAACTTGTTAACATGCATTTTTATTTCAGTTTTCTTGCTGGGAGAATGGCAGCCATAAAGCCATCCATCCTCCTATGGAGCTGTGTCACCAAGCTAAGAACGTGAACCAGCAGTGCTATTTATTCCTTCCTGAGCGCTATGCTCACATTCTACCAGGTATTACACCAAACTAGGGCTAGCCCTGCGATTACCGTGTATGGTAGGTACAGCTCTCACTTCTGTTTAACAGGTAAGGCAGTTGGGACGTATCCAAGGACACAAAGACCTTGAAGCTAGGGCTCAAATTTAGTTCTATTTATTGCAACTGTTTGCTTCCTTGCTTTCTCAGGTTACTGTAAATTATAATGCTTAGCTGATGTAGTTATATAAATTTTTATTTTATTATGGACATTAAATCGGGAGGAAAGAGTTAAATCTGTATTTGTCTCGTAAGTAACAGTATGCTTGCTAAAGAAAAATTGATACTGACTGAAAAATAAACTAAAACAAAAACCTGTTTAATCCATCTGTATGTGGGCAGGAACTGGTTTCAATGAGTTATAAAAAGGGGGGCATGCAGTTAGGTGGGAAGTATGCTAAGTAGGTCAGAGAGTTCAAGAGGAAGAAGGAGGTGGTGGTGACCAAGAGTCATTGTATAAATGTATGGAGCTTTCAAAGAATAAAAGATTTGCATGTTTTATATAAGGAGACAGAAGTAATGTATAGTAAAGGGAGTACAGAGTTAAACAAAGTGAGTGGTGACAGGGACATATAGACATATAGATTATATAGATATACAAATATAGATATAGATAGTATAGATATAGATGTAGATATAGATACAGGTATAGATACAGATATAGATATAATTTCCCAGGCTGCTTCTCAAGCTTATCTTTCTGTATCACCATTTCCTGCTTGGAGCTGACTTCTCCTGGATTTCTATCACTGCTCAGCACTAACCCAGTGCACAGTTTGGTAGCATGGTTGAATAGACCTGGGGGGTAAATTTAGACATGAGAACACAATCTGTAATCTTTGTTTCAACATTCAAGACACAGAGGTGGTTTAGACCTTGAGGGGGCCATGTGCACAAATTTCTGAAAGGCTTACAAATCAACTTAGTTTCAGAGACTGAAAAAATGAAGAGGTGTCAGATCCACATATGGACTGGAATCCCCTTCCATATTCTCTTTGGTTTTTCTTAAAAATTATCTTGTAAAGCAGGTTCAGATTCATAGAAAATTGCAAGGATGGCACTGAGATTTCTTGTGGCTTCCTATAAGCCAGATTCATAGTTTTTCTCATTATTAACATTGCTCCACAAAATAGAGTGCTTTCTACAATTGACACATTTCTGTTAATTCACAGAATTAACAGAATTAATCACCCACAGCCATTGTTTTCATTGGGTTATTGAGATATAGCTATAATGACGTATCTATAATGTGACCTTAGCAGAGTTTCACTATCTCAACACCCTCTGTTCTATGTCATGGTTTAGAAGTGGGGAAAAAAATCACTACGTAACCACTGTCCTTTTTTGCTCTCTAAATAATTGCCTTTTCAGGCCCCTGGGGAGATGACTCAAAGATTAGGAGCACAGACTGCTCTTCTAGAAGGCTAGAGTTCTGTTCCTAGCACTCACCTATAACCCCAGCTTAAGGGACTTTGACATAGTCTTCCTCCCTCCACAGGCAACTGCATTTATACACATACAGAGACCATGCACACATGAACACAATTAAAAATACAATACATCTAAAAATTATCTCTATTGTGGTCTTTCCAGAATGTGCATCTTAGGAATTGTGTATAGACTTTTCACATTGTTTCTTTTTTTTTTTTTTTTCAGCGATAGTCATACGCATTTAAGTGTTCCCCAAATATTTTCATGATTTGAAAACTCCTTTGTTAGGTATTGAATAATATTTCATTTTCTGAATGTACCATCATTTATTCAACTATTCATTTACTGAGGAGCATGAGAGTGGGTTTCAATTTCTAGCAATAATTGATAAGGAGCTATTCAAAAGCTACCTGGAGGAATTTTGTGTGGTGTGTGTGTGTGTGTGTGTGTATGTGTGCACAGCCTTAAATTTATGAATCTTTTGGTTAAATATAAGGTTTGTAAGGCTAGATCATCAGAAAAAGTTAATTTATTTCCTCAGGAGTGGCCAGACACTTACAGTACCCTCAGGTATCTCCCACCAGGAATGTGTCAGGGGCAGCTGTTCCTTATCCATACCAGTGCTGGGAGTGGTCAGTGTTTGAGACTTGGGCCACTGTATTGGCGTGTGGTCCCAATGAGTTCTTAGGCACTAGCACCCTGCTCCCTCGCAGAGGCTGAGTAGCCTTAATCCATCTTACATTTTCATTAGGCTGTCTGGAATTCTCTGCAAATACCAACCAGAGTTTCCAAAGTGTTGCAAAGTCTATCACAATGTCATTACAGTCTATAGCCACATGTTCTAGGAAAGATGTAGTTACAGAAAGCTAGAATAATCCTGCCACACAAAATTTCTTGTAAAACTCCCTAAGACAGAGATAAAAATGAAAAGAAACAACAACAATAAAAAATAACCTACACGAATACAGCACTTACTGTAAGCCTGCACCATTCCTAGCACTCTAGGTTAATGCATGCTACCGGAGAGACCTATGAAGCACGTGCTGCTCATTAGCATTTCACAGGTGCGAGAACCAAGACAAGAAAGCTTAAGCAACTTGTACAAGATCACAAAGCTCACACTCAAAAGATAAGAATTTAATCCAAGTAATCTGAGACTACAGTATGACTTTTAAATCCCCTTGCTACATTTTTAAAATTTTTTTTATTAATTACACTTTATTCACTTTGTATCCCCCCTGTAGTTCCCTCCCTCCCCCTCCCAATCCTTCCCTTCCTTCCCCTTCTCCATGAATGGCCTTCCCCAAGTCTACTAATAGGGGAAGTCTTCTTTTCCTTCCTTCTGATCTTAGTCTATTAGGTCTCATCAGGAGTGGCTGCAGTGTCTTCTTCTGTGGCCTGGTAAGGTTGCACCCCCCTCAGGGGGAGGTGATCAAAGAGCAGGAAAAGATCATCCTGAGTGAGCTATCCCAGAAACAGAAAGACACACACGGTATATACTTACTCATATAGACATATGCTATATGATAAACCTACTAAAATCTGTATATACCTAAAGAAACTAATCAAGATGAAAGACTCTTGCTAAAATGCTCAATCTCCATCCAGAAAGGCAAAGAGGATGGGCATCAGAAGAAGAAGAAAACAGGAAACAAGCTAGAAACCTGCCACAGAGGGCCTCTGAAAGGCTCTGCCCTGCAGACTATCAATGCAGATGCTGAGACTTATGGCCAACTGTTGGGCAGAGTGCATGGAATCTTATGAAAAAAGTGGGAAATAGTAAGATCTGGAGAGGACAGGAACTCCACAAGGAGAGCAACAGAACCAAAAAATCTGAGCACAGGGGTCTTTCCTGAGACTGATACTTCAACCAAGGACTATGCATGGAGATAACCTAAGAGCCCTGCACAGATGTAGCCCATGCAGTTCAGTATCCAAGTGGGTCCCAGAGTAATGGGAACAGGGACTATCTCTGACATTTCTTTTATAGTAAGTTCTTAAAGGCTGAAGAGATGGCTCAGCTACTAAAAGTGCTTGTGGCTTTTGCAGAGGAAACTGCTTCAATTTGTATCATAACCACTGATAACTCCAGTTCCAGGGGATCTGACACCCTCTTCTGACCTCCTCAGGCTCTAAGCATGCATGAGGTGCACAGATACACATGCAGACAAAACAAATACACAGAATCACCCAGGTAGAACTTGCTTTTGTGGCATGAAAGCTGGAGGACCAAAGGAATCATAGGGAGAAGTTGAGGCTTGGTACCACGAGAGGACAGTAGAGGCTACTGGTGAAGGTGCATAATTTATTTTCACAACCAATTCACAATCTGTGTATTATAGTAATCACTGAGTAAAGTCAGGTGCACAGCAACTTAACCTGTCCGAGTAAAGGGATTCAAGCACAAATAGGAAGAGGTTAAGCTCATATTTAATGTCAAGCCTGTCAACCTCAAAACATATATTCTTTTAGCTACTTCTTGCCCACTCAATGTATCAGTTCCAGCTTTGCTCTTGACTCCCTTCCTGCATTATCCTAATCTCCTCTGAGCACCTGAATACATTTTTGTGCTGTCACCTCAGTTTAGTACAACTGGTAGAGAACAAAAGAGTTGAGCAGGCCAGTAGGAATGTTGTATTATTCATGTAGCTCAGGCCAGCCTCACACTCACCAGGTGGTCCAATGGATGTTGACCTCCTAATCCTCCTGCCTCTACAACTGGAGCTGGGTTTTAGAAGAGAGATACCTTGCCCAGTTTATGTGTCACCCAAGGATCAGACTCCGGACTTTTGTCCATGTTAGGCAAGCACTCTACAAACAAAGCTATATCCGAAGATCCTGCTTTCCTTAGCCTTAGCAATTGGTTGTATGTCAGTAAAAGTTAGAATCAAGCAAAGAAAGTTCTCAATAAATGCATATATCAGTCTCATGTAAAATAAAATTATGAAATATCAGATTTTTATTTAATTCAACTTTTATTTAATTCAAATTTTGAAACATTTAAGGTTGGGAGCTAGAGAAATGGATCAGAGGTTAAAAGAACTTGCTTGTCTTCTAGAGGACTAGCATTTGACTCCTTGCAGCCACATGGCAGCTAACAACCGTCTGTAACTCCACTCCCAGGAGTTCTAACAGCCACTTCCGGCCTCCACGTGTAGCAGATGTGCATATGGTGCATAAACATAGATGCAGGCAAAATACCTAGATATGTAAAACACTTTTTATATTTGAGGTGGGTATGTTATTAACTCCATTTTATAAAGGGGAAGATGGAGATGTGAGAGCAATGAGTTGGTTTCATATTGTTGTGTAGCTAATGAAAGGCATGCTTGAATCTTTGAGATCTGGGGGTCCTCAGTGTCATCCTGTGGGCTGGTCTCAGAGAAGTATCCTATTGTGGATATATGGAAGCTGATGGAAGTGATGGAGAATACTGGATATAGAAAAGTGAACAACAAAATATATGTAAAGTGTAAATTTGATAACATTTGACATATCTACACACACACACACACACACACACACACACACACACAGAAACCATTACCATAAAAGAGCAGATCTATCACCCATTCAAATTTCATCAGTGTCTTTTATTATCGCATGTTATCTGCTTTAGCATCTCCAGACAAAAACATTACATGTATAAACATTAGTTTTGGTGTCCTATAAAAATGGAATCATGCCGTATATATTCCTTGTTGTCTAATTTCTATAATCAATATACTTATTTTGAAATCTATCATGTCATTTTATGGCTAGTATTTTTCTTTTTGTTGTTATTTCAGTGGTACTCTACCGTAAGGCTACATGACAATTTGTTTGGCCATCTACCCTTGAATTGATAAACGTAATTTTGATTGCTTTAAATTGGGAGCTCTGAAAAATAACGCTTCTATGAACATGCAAATGCAAGTCCTGTGTGCACTTGTGGCCTCATTTTCTCAGACAAACATCTAGGAGTAGTAGGGTGTGTCCAATGCAAGAGTTCTGTATGGTCACTTCTTCCCAAAGGTGCAGTAGCCAATCACTGTTTTGAAAGGAGTCTGGTTTACCATACCTTTGAAGCATCAATTAAAAACTGTGTTTGGCACTAAATATACTATACTGTCTGCCATGGATTGATTCAAATGCTACAATGGCAGAAGCAGATAAAAATATCATTATCTCTTAAAGGAAAAGCAATTTATTTCATCAGTTTTCTTAAGATTGTTTTTATTCCTGTTTTATGTGTATGGGTGCTTTGTCTGCATATACGTCTGTGTATCACTTGAACTCAGTGCATCAGGAGACCCAAAGAGGGTGCCAGGTGCTGGAACTGCATCCCAGGCCCACTAGGGCAACAAATGCTCTTAAATGCTGAGCTATCCATTCAGCCTTAGAGTTCATCCTTTTAAGGGGAGAACATCTCTATATGTAAAGAATGTATATCATGAATATATATGAACCCAGAATACATCATGAATATATATGAATATATAAAGAATATATATGAATATATCATGAACCCAGCACCATCTTTCCTTCTTTGAGTTTTACTACAATTAAATGCGGCAGCTGGTGTTGCAATGTAAGCCACAGATATTGGAGTTTATTGCAATAGGTTCCAGCTTTTCTTTGATATATCTCTCTAGATACAAACCAAGATCCTCTAAGTCAACAACAAAAACCTTTCTGACATTGAAAAGTATTTGGTCCTTTTATTATATTTCACTAAACTCTGAATTTTTTTTTCTAGAAACTCTGCTGGTCTTAATCCCCACCTGCATCCCAGCCCAACAGCCCCTTCACTACATGTGATGTGCTCTAATTTTCCCACTTCCTGTCCACTTCTCATTCCTCATCTCCTTGAAATGAGTCTTCACTGACTTGTATCTTGCCCTCTTCTGATGAGCTCTCCATGGCTCCCTTCCATATCAGAAGTGAAATCAGATTAAATCAGACCCAACCTATTTGATTTTAAAGCTGTGAAGACCAACTATTAAGATGTTCTATTTCTTGGTGTTTGAGCCGTGACACTGAGCTCTAAGACAGAGACATGCTATGGTTTGAATGTGCTTTGTGCCTCTCTCCCACAAAGGTTCCAATTTGCAAAACATATTCTCCAAGTAAGTATTAGGAAGGGATAGAAAACTTTGACAGGTAGGGCTTAGTATAAGGTCCTTAGGGAAATGGGGGTAATGCCCTCAAAATAGACTGGATTCTAAGACTCTCTCTGTCGTCCACCTGACAATGTGATAGACCGCTCACCTCTGTATGGGTTCCCACTATGGCAATGACCACAAGGTGATACAGAGAGGGACCCTCACCATCAACGATGCCATGTTCTTTCAACTTGCACCCTTCCAAACTATGAGCTAGGTAAAACTCTTCCTTATTAGCCCGTTTTGGGTGTTTCATTAGTGTTGCAAAAAGCTGCTTTGAAGCAAGCACTTCAAAGTTTTCAGTTCAGGACGACTTTAATACTCACAATGTTTTGCCTCAATCATAGAGCATTAAACCTACTTTGTATTTGGAAAATGAAGAGAGATATTGATTGCCCTTTAGTGGGAAGCATATACAGTAAACTCCTTCCAAAGCTTCAGGATTATTATTGATTCCTTGGCAGATTAATCTTCCGTATTGAGACTAAATTCAGGATAAGGGGAAAATGTATTATAAGACAATAACTCACAACTCTGAAAACAGATGTAGAAGGATCATAGCTCTAACTCCTCTGTGGAACTGAAAGGCAGCAGGGTTTAGGGTAACCTGGTACTACGTACTAGCTAGTAGAAAAGGTATGTGTTGATGGAGAGGAAGACGATTTTCAGAGCGCCTGGATCTATATCACAACAGTGTATTTTTCATAGAGCTCCCTTTTCACCATAAATTAAGCGGATTTTAAAAAATTTTGGTGACCTGCTAGATTGAACCCTAAGGTGAATAGAGACAGACTCTACAAACAGCTTCTCAAATAAAATTCTTTGAAACTGTTTTTTGGTGTATTTGTTTTAAATTAAATATCTGCTATGATTCTTGCAAGAATTATTTATTTAACTTATTTTTTCCTCATTTGTTAAAAAAAACAACAACAACAACAAAAACAAGCTTGAGGTAGTTTCCATCTTTGGAAAATGAGAATCATCATAGAGGTCTCGTGAGATAAAAATCCAGGCGCATAGCAGTGCAATTAATTGTTTGCTACTGATATTATTAATAAGACAATATTTGTAGACGTCAGTTTCTGCAAAACAAAAGAAAAATGAATGGGTATTTTAGTGCCTGGAAAAGGCATATATATTTATGATGTGTGGCAGTGTTCCTGGGTGAGATTAGCCCATAGTGACAGATCAGGGAAGAGGGCCAGGATTGCTTCCTTGTTATGGCTCAGATTCTGTTCCAAAGAAGTCTCTATATACACATTCAAAGAAAATTGCAAGGACTAACCAGAAAAACAAGTGACTACAAGGCAGGCTTCAATGTCTGTCTCACACAGAGGAAACAGATACCCAGAGGTTGCTTGGTCTCAGATTTCCAGAGAGCAGTGGGCAATGCTCCTTTCATATTCCTCTGGGTGCCTCTTAACCATTAGTTTTTCAAACTACAAATTGATGGGATCACGTAACCACATCCTCGAATGTCTTACCTAACCCATGCCTAAAGAAGAGGACAGAGACTGTGTCAGTAGCACCCCAGGGGTAAATCACTTCCTTTCTGAAGAACTCATTGTTCCTGCTTGCTCATGAGTCTCACAGCAAAGGCGACTATAAAATCCCTGTGATTCTTATAAACCGAAGATGGCCAATTTACCTTCTCCAAGCAGCACAGATACCCCATTTGCTGACACCTAGTGTGAGAATGGACTGACAACACATGCTCCACGGCAAATGTGAATTTCAACTGAGCGAGGTTTACCCTGCAGCCATGGATGAAAAATTACGAATTGCATCTGATGAGGCATTGCCAGCACAAATGTTGTTTCCTGTGACTAAAATGCAGGGCAGTCTGAGTACATGACTGGAGCATTGGTAAGCGGAGCCTCTTCGTCTTAGAGAGCATTGCTTGGGTGTGTAAAGAGACACATACCCATACAAATCTGGCTGCAGATGTGGGCTCTGCTGCAGCTTGGCTTTGGGGTGAGTGAGTCTCAGGTTTTCCATGTGAGGAGTGAAAGAAATAGACCCTTAGCAAAGTGACTGTGAGCATTAATGCATATAAGGGCTTGGCAGAGTACCTGTCACATCCCAGGTCAATAAATGCTAATTGATCCTTTGTGTTGTATAAAGTTAGAGAGCACATTTCAAATGCATTGCAATATGCTGCTGGCTAAGTGCCCATGGACCGACAGGAATTTGTTAGAAACCTATCCTAGAAGCCTGTAATTATTATGTGTCCTGAATGATAAAGGAGCCTCTGAATGCAAAGGCTGTGGCCATCAGAAAGAACACTTTCTAGGGAGCGTGTAGCCTTCCCCTGTGCCTGATCCCCATTTTTCTTTGGGAAGTTTAACTTCCAGAAATCCTTTCTAAAATTGGGCCGAAATGTTTCTTTGTGCCAGCTACTCACTGATGGGTTCTAATTCTGTCTACTAAGTCAACAAAAATGATGCCAATATACTCAGTGCAAAAGGTGGAAGTAAGATGAAAAAGTCATTTATCTCGACTATGTCAGAATAGGCAGGGCCTCATAGGAATGGCCATATCACTTGCCTTAGTTGGGATATCTACTGCGGTGATAAAACACTGTGGCTAAAACCAACTTGAGGACAGTTTATTTTGCTCAAACCATTACTGAGGGAATTCAGGGTATAATTTGTGCAGGAACCTGAAAGCAGGAACTGAAGCAGAGGCCATGGAGGAAGGCTGTATTCTGGCTTGTTCCTTGTGTTTTATTTTGTTTTTTTTTTCCAGCCTGCTCTTATAACACCGAGGACCACCTGCCCAGGTATTGAACTGCCACAATGGGCTGGGCCCATACTCATCAATCACTGCTTAACAAAATGCCCCCACAGAGTTGTCTCCAGGCTAATGAAGACATTTTCCCAATTGCTGTTCCCCCTCCTCAGATGAGACTATCTTTTGTCATCTGGACAAAGCAAACAAAAATACTAAACAGCACTCTTCTGGGGTAAAGAGATTTTTAAAGGCAAATGGGAAAAGGCTTAATTGAGTGTTTATAAATAACGAGGGTGAACCCACACTTCCATCTTTGAAAGGCAGGAAGAATATGCTACAATTTTGTTCACTGGGGTAAAGAAATGGACAGGTTGGGTTAAATGGCAGACAGAAATTATAACAGGTGTTTATCTTTCCATTCATTCATAAGGATCTGTTGCTAACTGACTATGGAAAGAAGGGTGAGGACAAGCGATTTAGAAAGATTCTTTGCCCAGCAGTGAGGCTCTGAGCAATAAGGGTATGTCTAAGGCTGGCAATGTGGCTCAGTGTTGGTGCCTGACTGATAGCAATGATATCTATGATATTTCCTTGAGGAATAATAAAATATTCTGCCATTGGTGTCATTGGCGAATGAACACAAGAAATGACGAATGTGAACATTTGAATGCTATTTCTGTTTTCAAAAGTCATAAATCCTTCCACAAGGAGAGCAACAGAACAAGAAAATTTGAACACAGGGAACTTCCCAAAGACTCATACTCCAACCAAGGACTATTCATGGAGATAACCTAGAACCCCTGCATAGATGTAGCCCATGGCAGTTTAGTGTCCAAGTGGCTTACATAGCGATGAGAAGAGGGACTGCCTCTGACATAAATTGATTGTCCTGATCTTTGATCACCTCCCCCTGAGGGGGGAGCAGCCTTACCAGGCCACAGAAGAAGACAATGCAGCCACTTCTGATGAGAACTGATAGACTAAGATCAGAAGGAAGGAGAGGAGGACCTTCCCTATCAGTGGACGTGGGAAGGAGCATGCATGAAGAAAAGGGAGGGAGGGTGGGATCGGGAGGGGAGGAGGGAGGGGCTTATGGGGGATACAAAATGAATAAAGTGTAATTAATAATAATAATAAAAAAGAAAAAAGTCATAAATCCTTATATCAGCAATTTTAATAGGCAAGATCAACACAGAAACTCATAACAATTGGTTCTTTCAATGGTCACAGAAAAAGTGAAGGCACCGAGAGGGATGAAAAGAACGAAGGGGAAACTGTAAGAAATTTTGCATTCTTGTTCTCACTCGACAGATGCTGAGTTTTACTACTGCATTCTTATAGACACTTTTTTTTTTCTTGGACAAACATAGTAAGAAGTAGCTGGGAAATCACCTTAAGTGTGAAGGTGTGAGTCTTAACTACCAGAAGAAACTCAGAGATTTTTTTTTTTTTAGTCAATAAGCAAAAATTCAACAACCACAGACTAAATGTGCTAAGTGTGTGTGTGTGTGTGTGTGTGTGTGTGTGTGTGTGTGTGTGATCACTCCATGTAGGGAAGCCATATTGATGAGCAGAGGTTACAAGTCCTCTAGAGAATCTGCTGAGTAGCCAGGAGGAGCATGCTCTCCTAAATATAGGAGCAGCCTCCAATGCTACAGAACAACAGATGGGATGGGAATGGTTAGTTTGGATGGAGGAAGGGAGAGAAAAAAAATGCCGACAAGGTATTATTACAGACCGCAGTGCCACTGAGTTTTCTAAATAAGATAAAGATCCTAGGGACCAACTAATAGTCTCTAAAATGGGTTTCATCCAGGTCACCAATGCCTCAGGTAGTCTGCAGAAGGCAGAAGGGTTGCTAGATGGTCCTTTCTGTACAAGATCAAGGTCAGTTTCTAGACCTTGCTAAGGCATTTGCTAAGCTGTATTAGGATCTTCGAAGTGAGAGCTCCCCAGGCTCTCCACAGCCTAATCTCTCTCCATTGGCATTGGTTATTGGCATGTGGGCATTTCTCTAATATGCTGTACCTTTCTACAGAGACAGACAACTCCAGGTAGTTAATGGCCTCCAGGGGAAAACCAGACCACTCACTGAAGCCCTCTGCTGCCCTCCACCGGCTACATATGGCGGCCAGTGTTTGTTATTCAGCTCTGGGCAAGTGCAGTATAAAATGGATTACTCTATTCATCTCTCGGGAGGTTACCTTGTACCCTGCCCTGAAAAGCAGTTTACTCCCTGGAACACAAGGACATAGTCATACAGGCCAAGTTCCACCCTGAAGACTCTACTCAAAATTACCCTTCACAGAAAGGATGCTTGCCTTTCATTTCCTAAATACTTGTCCAGTACTGTGGTCCCAAACATGGCATCATTGTAGAGATATGAAGGGGGGGGGGCGCTCTCAAAAAACTTCCAGTGGTCAGCCTTGAAATCCTACACATATAGGGATGAATCAGGTTGTGCTTACATATTTATACACACGCACACACAATGAATTTGAGATAGAGCAAGTGAGTGTATGGGAAGGCTTGGAAGAAGAAAATGGAAAAGGATTCAGGTGTAGTTTGATTTTTGAAGAAACTATTTCAAAGAAAACCTTCCAGTGTTACATGATCAACTACGTCTGACCCATACCAAGGCGTCAAACTCCAATCCAGAAGAAAAGTAACATATCATCTGAGTGTAAACCCAAGATTTTCCAGAAATAAACATCTCATGCAAATCTGTATTTTATATGTGATGTCCTTGTTTTGAAAGTAGCAAAGTTTAAAACACAAGACTTGTTTTCAGTGTCTTTCCTAACTGGAAAAAAAAAAAAAAAAAGAGCTGTTGAAGGAAACCAGTCAAGTCATCATGTGGTAAGAGCCACGCCGTGGGGAAGTAAGAACAAAAGGCAGTTAATTAGGATTAATTAGACTAAACAGAAGCAGTAAGAATAATCTCACTTACAATCATGTCACTCATATGTTTAAAAAGGAAGGAAGGAAAGAAGGAAGGAAGGAGGAAGGGAGGGAGAGAGGGAGTTTAATGGATCCCCAATTTCTATAAGTTCAAATAGGTCTCCTTTAGCAGAAACTATAGCATGATCAACGATTTTGTGTGTGTGCAGTATGGGCATGTATGTGTTCACACGTTCATGTATGAGCTTGTGAAGGAGAGGGTCCATTTTGGTTGTCTTCCTTGATCACTCTCCACCTTGTTTTTCTGAGACAGGTCCTCTCCCTAAATCCAGAGCACACTACTTTGGGTGGACTAGCTAGTCAATAAGCACCCAGAGCTCTCCTGTGTCTGTCTCCCCAGCACTGGGATGACAAACGAAGACCGCCAAGGTCAGTTCTGTATGCTAGAGGTCCAAACTCAGGTGCTCACACTTGCAAGGGAAGCACTTTACTAGCTGAGCCATCTCCTGAGCCCTCGGCTTCACCCCCTTCCTGTACCAGCTTCTCGTATTGCTCTTTAACTAACGTCTGCCAGTGCCGCTGACATGCAGCTCTCTCAAACAGTGTTCACCTGGGATCCCAGAAGAGAGTTCCAGGCACTCATTTCCCATTCAGGCACAGTGTGCTTCACTTCCTCCTTAATTTCTCTCCATCTCTTGTTGCATTTATCCAATTTTTGTGTCTTAGTCATGTTTTCTAGAAAGGCAAGCTTGGTGTCTAGTGTGTCCCTCCAGAGACATTTGCTCACGGGCAGTTGTGCTCATTCTGTCTTCCCCAGCTCAGCGTCTCTAAATCTTGACCCTTAGAACCTGAGTATGTAACACCTATGTCCCATCTATGAAGTTTTACTTACGAGCCCTGGGTGTCATGGCCCATGACAGTCACTGCTGGCCTTTATCATCGCCCTGCCTGCCTGTGTTCTAAGACGTTAGTAGCAATCAAAGCTATCACAGCAATAGTGTATCTTAAGAAAATTCCCTGAAGTAGCTGAAGTCTCCTCTGAGCATTTGGTTTATTTTCTTTCACCCATGGGCTACCATGTGGATTGTTCCTTCGTGTATGCTGTGACCATTGCCAGACTCATAAATTTTGTCTCCATTGACAATCCTAGTAAGGCAGCTCTTTGGAAGAGTTAGCCTCAGAATCAGGAGGTCCCACTCAATTTGAGAAGGAGTCAGAAGACACTATAATGGTTATAAGACTACTGGTCGATTAGTGTGCCAGGTTCTCTGCTAGGTGCTGCATGTCACTGGATCCTTACAACTACCTTTTGATAGTTTTGTCTCCATTAAGTGTAGGAAAAAAGTAGAGTTTGGAGATTAAAGAATTTGCTTGTCGTTTTCACTCATCTGAGATCAGAGCCTGTACTTGGAAACGTGTTTGTTGGGTTTCTATTGCTATGATGAAACACCATAATCAAAAGAAACTTGGGGGTGGGGTGGGAGGGTTTATTTAGCTTGTATTTCCATATCACAGTTCCTTATCAGAGGCAATCAGGGCAAGAGCTGAAATGGAGTAGGGACCCGGAGGCAGGAGCTGATGCAGAGGCCTTGGAAGAGTGCTTCTTGCTGCCTTGATTCTCATGGTTTGCTCACCCTGCTTTCTTATAGAACCCAGGACCACCTGCCCAAGGATGGCACCACCATAATGGACTGGACCTTCTCACATCAATCACCAAGTCAGAAATGCCCTCCAGGCTTGTCTACAACCTAGTCTTATGGAAGCATTTTCTCAAATGAGGATCCCTCCTCTCTCTGATGACTACAGTTTGTGTCAGACTGATATAAAAACTAGCCAGCACACCCGCTTTAAAGATAGCTAAGTGTGGTGTGACTATGTATAGTCCTGTCTAAATCCAGATTCTAGATGATACTAACTTCTGCCTAAAGGGTCGCTTTTGGGTTTATAGTGACTTCAAGAGAATATTCAAAGATTTGTGATTCTATAAGATCTCCTTTAACATTCTTTGGGAGAATTATGAGGGCCTCGAACAGAGCCTCAGAGCCATGGTTAAGTAGTGAGAATGATTCAGAACTCAGTATTAAGTGATCATCATTTCTAGAGTGACTTACTGTAATTGTTGCTATTATTGTCACTCCTGGCTGAATGGAAGAGAATTCTATGATTAGAAAGAAAGCATCGAGTCCTCTTCATTAAGACAGCATGTAGTTAAGTGTACATTCAAGTTGTATGGCAAAAAGCATAACACACATCAGCCATATGGTCCACGCACACATTTCACCAGCAGGTTGTAAGCAGTGGCTGCTAAAAAAAGGCTATTATACAATGTGGTTTTTCGTGTCTCTCACATCTATGGATTTTTTACTTTCAGTTCCTTGTCCTCTCATACACGCCAACAGGGGAAAACACATACATCTCTTTTAGTCTAAGCTGGCAATTTGCACTTCTGAAAGTAATTTCTAAAAAGCATCATGTGCCCACATCTGTTGCATTCATCACTGTAACCCTAGTGTTTGGCTCCTGTAGACACTCAATAAATAATTGTGTGATCCAGATCAGGTGCCATTTCCACAAGGATCACAGCTGCCTTCTTAGACTAAACTTAGGCAAGCTGATGAAGCGCTGTGTGACTAGGCCTGTGAATGCAGATAGATGTAAACATTAGGATACCTCTTTCCTGTACTTTATCCCCCAGAAGTGAGCAGGAATCTTGGCTTTGCTGTGGAAATGAGGTTATAAATGAAAGTCTTTTATTTTAACGTGCTGCAGACTGGGCAGAATGTGACCAGGCGGCAGAGTCCAGCACAGGCCGGCTGGCCCCGAGGTGCAATGCTGAAGGTACCTGGAGAGCCATCCCCAGTAGCCTCGGGGCTCAGCCTGGTTGGGAAATATAATGAACTACATAATGAGTTAGCAACATAAAAGGAGAACCTTTCCAACACTTCTCAGAAGTACTGAGTAGTTAATCAAGGCAGACCACTGAAAACAACCCTCAGGTCTCTCCCTGTAGACACTTGTGTTTAACCATCTTCCACCTGCTGTGCTTTGCAATGAGTTCAGGAGAGAGAGTAACCCCTAGCTGGCCATTTTTGTCCTTTGTAAATTGGGGCCAGCACAGTTAAATACCAGGTACTCAGTCAGACATGGGCAGAAGCTGATAGATTCCATCCTGGAACCAGGTCAAGTTCAACTCCAGTTCCACTTCTTTTTGCCTCCAGATCAACCTTTTTTCACCCTGTTCTTACCCTTGGGCTGACCTGTGTGTATGGCAGCAGAGGACTCCCTTACCTTCCTGCTTCCTGGTGGGCTCTACCATGGAAAAGGCAGAGTGAGGCCTGGCTCCAGTATCCCCACTCCCTGTCTGTCCCTCCACAGGGTCACCTGATGCCAATCACAGTCCTTGCCCAAAGATCTGTCAGTAACGCTCTCCGCGCAGCCTTGTGTATGCACCACCAAGTTTCAGATCTCCCTAGTTTAGTTACATCCAGACCTGCTCTCTTCGGCTGTTCTCCTGCCTGATGCACCATTTTTCTGGTATGTGATTTGGCAGGCTAATATTTAACCTCTCTGGGTCTCAGGCTGCTTACTTATGCTGGGAATGACACCAGTAACCAGGTCACATGGGTAATGTGAGAACAAAATAACACATTTAGAGCAGCTAGAACAGGGCTCAATGAAATATTAATTACTGTTATTACAGAAGCTCCGTTTGGCAAGATTCTTCTTTTTAGCCTCAGATTTGACCTTACTCTCCCATTCCCATTCTTTTATGATAAAGGAAAATAACTATGCAGTTATTAACTCTGTAATGTAGTTTCTTATTTATCTTTTAACACATTACCTAAAATAAGTCAGCTATTTTTTTGAGGGTCCTATAAGAAATTGTACTAAAGTGGTCTTATCTAACCCAAAGCCACAGGGAGGTCAGGGTCAGAGCCCAGTGTAAAATCAATCAGGGCCACAAGAATTTTACTATGGAGAAGTCACCATCGTTTCCATCTTGTGTGACAGCATTGATGGATTGGTCATCACATCACTACAGAACACCATGTTCAGAAATAATGACTAAGGAGGAGTGCCATGATGGATGACTGGGGTCTACCAAGTGTACATAAGTTGGAGTGATAATATCAGTGGCCTCGTTCTTTCTTTAATGGTCCACTCTACCTTTCCAAAGGAGTAAATTTGGATTCCACCTCCCTCCCCAATTTAGCAGATATTGATAAAGCAACTTCCCTGTGGACTTTGCAGGACAAGATGGAAGGCATGATGGCCCTTTGGACCTACTCCATTTTTGCCCTTGGTGGTTTATAATCTTGGCAGAGAGACAAAGCAAAGGAGAGAGTGACACTCCTATTAACTCAATAGTGATGGAAACATGGGAGAGTTTGCTGTTTCTTTTGTTCACCAGTATTTTGGCAAGCACTGGAGATTTGAAAACAACGCATCTGTGTTGATATGGAAAAACTACAAAGCAGGGGAAAAGATACCACATAGGACAAAAGTTTTCAGAAGTTTGATAAAAGGGAGGTGAATTCACGTTCAGCTTCAGAATGAGGTAAGAGATACGCCCTGCTGAAAAGGATTGCCTGAGAGCTCAGAGTTCTTGACATACTTCTGTCCGAAGGGTAGAGTAGGTCATGTGGGTCCCCCCACCCCCGCCACCATCCTTAGCCTCTGAGACCAGTCATGTCTGTTCTCATCACTTAACCACTGAATATCAAGTTTGTTTGGTGAATTTATGCTGAGACTGAATACTTTAATTAAAGATTTCTGACACATTGAATCCAAATGATTATCCAATAATTAGGCCCCAATCCAGTTATAGATTATGTGCCCTACTGCAAGTAGTAAAGTTGCTTCCCTAATCATGTAGGTATTGTGATGGCTAATCTTAGTTGTCAACTTGACCATCTCTGCAATCAACTAAAACCATGCAGCTGGAAATTCCTGTGAGGGATTTCTAGATTGCCTCATTCGAGCTGTGAAGAACCACCCTAAATCTTCTGATGGCAGCCTGCATAAAACAACATGGGAGAAGGCAGCTTTTGCTTTTTGCCCGCTGCCCTCACTCTAGCAGGTTCACCTATCCTGCTGCTAAGCCTTTCTCTGCTGGTATTAGTACATATTTCTTCAGGATTCCAAAGTAGACTGAAGGCCAGCAGCTCTAGGAATCCCTCAGGGCTCCAGCACTGGATTGGCCCCATTGGATTCTTGGTCTTTCTGTTAAGAAACAGCCATTCTATCCAGATCACAGCCCGTAAATCACGTGTGTGTGTGTGTGTGTGTGTGTGTGTGTGTGTGTGTGTGTGTGTGTCAGAGAAGGAGGGAGGGGGGAGAGAGAGAGAGCATTCACATGCCCTTGTGCAAGTTTATGTATGGTGGAATGCACTGGTACAGTTACTGATATGAGTGAAGGCAGAAATGGATTTAGGTATCTTTATTATACTCCACCTTTTTTTCTGAGACAGAATCTTTCACTGAAACTGGAACTCAGCAAATTGGCTAGACTGGCTGGCCAGTGAACCCCTTGGGTCCTCCTGTCTACTCATGCTATCCCCGTTGCTGGGGTTACAGGCATGTTGTCTCCATGTCTAGCTTTGATGTGGGTTCTTGGTACTGAACTCAGGTTCTCATGCAAACTGTATCCGCTGAACACTTGCCTTACCCCACACCTAAACCCAATCTTGATGCTTTCCCAGCTTTTCAGTGGTGCGTAATCTCAGATTGCTGCCTGCTATTCAGGATACCTCCATTGCTCCTTATCTCATCTCCCGTGAGGACACCCACACTGCCCTGCTGTCTGTCATGTCATTGCCTTCCCAGCATCCCCTCCCGGAAGATCTGCTTCTGGCTTACAGGCCTCCCTCTCTTTCATTGTCTCTGTAGCTAAAAATGTCAAGCCTTTCTTCCATTACAGCTATACATAGAGTTTTTTTGTTTGTTTCATCCTTTAACCAAAACAAGAACAGAGAAACAAAACAAAAACAACAAAATTATTAAAGAAGGGCATACATTTCTGTAGAAATATGTATTTTTTAAATAAACTTTTCCTTTTGATTTATTTATCAACACTATGAGAACAAATTTTCTGTTTTTTTTTTTTGTTGTTGTTGTTAAAAAATAATACAAAACTTCAGTCACACCATAAAATAAAGCCTAATATTCTCTGCATTTTCTTGCCATCACTACATTTCCCCCAAGCAGATTAAATATGTAATACTTAAGGAGTTGTAAAAATTCACATTACAAAGGCAAATTGCAGTTTTGTGGGTATATTTGAATTTCGATTGTAAAGATTTTGAGATGATACATTTTCTAGCTCATACTGTGTGAGATCCATTTCCTGCAGAAAATTAAAAATATAAATTACAATTATATATTCCTTACTCTTAGCACTTTTTCATTCCAATGAGGAGCATTTCACACTACGAGGGCATGAAGGTACCTCACTGATTCATTCCTTAGTGTTTTGTTTGGGTTTGTTTGAGTCACAATCAGTACACAGTGTTCATTCAGGAAGGTGTGTTAGTATTTTCCATAGCAAAGAGAGGTTAAAATATGGAAGGGATCATGTCTTAGTTCAGGTTTCTATCGCTGTGATAAATCACAATGGCCAAAAACAACTTGGGAAGGAAAGGGTTTATCTCATCTTATAGCTTTGACTGCACAATCCAGAGACGTCAGGCCAGGAACGCAAGGCAGGAACCTGGAAACAGGAGCTGGTGTCTTGTTCTTTCTGGCTTGCTCTCAGTGGCTTACTCAGCCTGCTGTCTCACAGTTTCCAGGATCACCACCCAAAGGATGGCACTACCAAAGTGGGCTTTTACCTCCGCACCCGACCCCACCCAGCATCAAACAAGAAAATACACCACAAGCTTGCCAACAGAACAACGCCACAGGGATATTTTATCAATTGAGATCCTCTCTTCACAAATAACTCTGGCTTATATCAACTTGACATAAAAACTAACCAGCATGGCCCATCATATGACTAGAATTACTTTTATGACTTTGCTACTCATCTCTATCACCTTCATGAACTTCAATATCTACAACTAAAAAACAAGACAGCAATGAATAGGACTCTAACTAAGCATTTACAATTGTCAGCAAATAGCTACTTCTCTTAGGATTTCTCAGATACTACAATGAAGAGTCAAAAAAAAAAACCCTTAGAGAGCATACTCATCTTTCAAAACCCAAATGATGTGTACAACAAATATCCATACATTGAGGCAGACATCTGAAAAGTGAAGCCTGTGTTGTCTTCATCCCAGCTGGATCAACACTGGCCTTTTTCCTGTCAGTTTATTTCAACATAAATGATACGAGGCCACACAAGCACCATCCCAACACTCGACAGTGTAAAGATGAAGTCTTAACACACCTGAACAGATGTTGCATAGCTCGCCAGCTGCTAGCCCCACTTCCTCTTTCAATTTGGAGGAGGAAAAGTGCACACTAGGCATTGCTCATTGCCACGTGTCATCCAAAGTGTGAAGCGCCATACAGAAACTGTCAAACTCAACTCCTCGGGGCTCGGAGTAACTGAGGAACCATGCAGGGGTTCTGCATACCATGCCAGACAATGATTAAATGCAGAAGAGAAAGCTTCAGTACAGAAGCACAAAATTGCCGAACAGCATTGTTTGCATTTGAAGCTGTGAATCTAGGATATTTTTAGATAGAAATAACAGCCAAACTCTGAAAACCTTAAATTGCTTATTAGAGTACAAATCCAAGACTCAATGGATATGGATGGAATACGTGGACAATACCAACTGAATATTATTTATGAAAGTGGCTTTTTATTTCCTTTTCTATTCAGTGTTTAACTTCTATATATGTATGCAGTAGCTATTGCTTATACATATGTATATATGCATGTGGTTTAGAAAACTATATAGATAATGCAGAATCTGAAAAGTTGTGTTAAAGATGCTCTGTGCCACGAAATCATTTGAGTGGTAACATTAGATACTAAAGCAATATGTAGATTGGGTATTTAGAATTCCCAAATTGCATTGTCACTTTCATCTTTTCTCTTCCTCTCTCTCTCTCTCTCTCTCTCTGTGTGTGTGTGTGTGTGTGTGAGTAGGGAGGTGCATACACATGAATATGTGGATGTAAAAGCCAGAGGGGGATGCTGAGTATCTTCCCCACCTTATTTCTTAATGACAAGATTTATAACTAAACAAACACTCTCTATTTATGCTAGACTGGCTGGTTGGGCGCTCCCAAGATCTGCCTGTCTCTATATAGAGAGTCATGCCAGGCTTTTATGTGGGTGCTACAGTTCTAATTCAGAGGCTCCTCCTGCACAGCCAGATCTCTCACCTACTGAGCCATCTCCTTAGCCTCAGATTGTATTGTCTTTAAATAACTTTATCAGTTGTCAGGCATATCTGATAAGAAGGGATATATATACATATATATATATATATGTATATATATGTATACATATGTATACACACACACATATATATGAAATGAAATATATATATGAAATGAAATATATATATGAAATGAAATATATATATGAAATGAAATATATATATTTGAAATATATATATTTGAAATATATATATTTGAAATATATATATATATATATATATATATATATATATATATATATATATATATGAAATGTT
>NW_026589732.1:5277110-5286985 GCF_907164565.1 Psammomys obesus | reverse complement strand
TATATATATATATATATGAAATGTTGCCTGATCGTCAGAGCTTTAATTTGTTTATACATTTTGGGGTTGGAGAAGGAGGTGGTAAGAATGAAGTAAAGTATTTATTTTAAAATATTGAAATATTGGCATTTGAGAGAATGGATTCTAGTCATTCTACTGCAAAAACATTCTCATGTTTGTTGCACTTTGCCTTCCCAGCTCTCAGTGGTGAGATGAGCTACCACTCAAATTGATACTGTTCTTTCAGGTCAAGCAGAGAGGAATTCAGTCATTGCTCTGTGGCCAGAGAGACTTGGGCAATTATGTATTTTACGTGATACCAATACCATTATGGTTTCACCACATGGTAGCTGACATTTTCACACAACAACAGACCACAAGTGCTTCAGAGTTTGACCCAAACAAACACAAAATACCTGGCTATAATCCCAACAAAATGTTTGTGAATAATAGAAAATGTTGCATTGTTTATTGTTGTTTAGGTAGACAAGTGTGAGTATTAAAAATACTTTCAAATACTTCATTAAACTATTTTTTTAAGAAAGAAGTTGATAGATAGACAGGTCTCCTGAGTGCATCAGTTATATAGGGTTCCATTGCATACCTTCAAAACTTTATTAAAATATCAAAGTCTGAAGCAGAATTTCACCAAAGACATGCAGAAAGGAATACTGTAATTAGGTTAAGAGGAAACTGATTATCTTAAGCAGGATATCTTCATTGTAGAATTATTAACACTTAATATTTATTCATATAATTAAAGCATATATAAAAGGAATTATTCTATTAATATTAATCAAAGCTGGTTATTAATATAGTGGCAGTTATTCCTTAACCTGATATTTTATAAATAAAAAAACCACAGAAACTTGTTAGATTTATGATAGGCCTTAAAACTCGAGACTTGGGAAGATAATAACATTTACCGTGTCTACTTCCCATCCAAAATCCCCATAAACACTTGCACGTTTGCCATCTTGGCTGCTTCTCCCCATCACGCCAATTTTCAAAGCAAGCTTCTCTTGGCCACATGCTTCTAGTTTACACTAACACACGGTGGCCTGTTCCTTGTTCCTCCTTTCTCGAGGTCCTCTCTGCCACCCTCAAGCCTGCAAACCTTGACTCTGCCTACCTCTTTTGCCCAGTCCAGGTTGTAGGCAATTTTATTTATCCAATAAGGGGTAGATTGGGAGGCAAAGCTCACACAATGTCATTTTTGGATATCTGAGAACTTTTTCATAGGACAATGAGGATCTTGGGGATAAGCAATTGACATTTAAATACATAGCAGCTCAAGATCAGCCCCAACATAGCTCCTTAGGCGTTAATTTTAAGTAACATTTATTAATGGTGTATATGTGAGCGCGCGCGCGCGCGTGTGTGTGTGTGTGTGTGTGTGTGTGTGTGTGTGTGTGTGTACATGGCACCATCATGTGTGGAAGTCAGAGGAGAACTTGCTGGAATTGGTTTGGTTTTCTTTTTCCACCATATAGATCTAAGCCATCTCAATAACCTGAACTATTTTTTTCTTTTAATATCAATAAATATTGCTATTTGGAGATCAATTAGGAAACATAAAAATTTTTAAAACACGTGTTGAGTTTATTCTTTGATAATTTCATGCACATATAAAATGCATTTAGATTGTTTTAGTCACTCAGGATCTTCGTCCTACTTTTGCTGTCCCCTTCCTCCCTGCTGTCTCCTTCCATAGTCACTATTTTGTTGTTGATTGGCGAGCCACTGAGTTGAAGTGGGATCATCTGTGTGACTATAGGTTTGGAACTAGTTGCTGGGTCCTGGTGGACTCCTCGCTAAGAACACAACTGAAGAAGATGAGTGCTCTTCTCCTCCCCCAGAATCCATCAGTAGCTCATCAGGGATGGGTAGGACCAACCCTTTACTAACCTCTTCCTGTCATGTTTCAACATATTTCATTCCAGATAGTTGAGTCACAGGCCTTTAAGGGCCATCATGTAGTAATTTATTGGGAATATTCTGTCACAACATTATTTTAAATACTGAATTTTATATAATTCATTTGATCTGTCTTCTGTGGTTGATCATTTATATCACCCCTACTTCTTTACAATTTATTATGTATAATAATGGTAAAAAAAAAAAAACCAAAGCTTCCTATGCACAGGATTATGTCCAAAAGGCTGCATCACTACCTCAAAATTATGCATATTTTGACCCTGTGTTAAAACATTTTAAATTATAGAAGCAACATATGATCACATTTCTCTAAAAGAAGTCCGTTTCCTCTTCTTCCCTCACTCCAACTTATAGGCCTCTACTTCTGATGTAAACAGTGGTGACAACTTCTTGCTTACTCTTTCAGAAAGTACTGAGACACAGTAGGTCCAGGAAGCACGCTGCAACTTATTTGCATGTCCCTGAGAATGTTTAGTATCGGTGTGTACATCTTCACTTCAATTGCTTTAACGGCCTTCTTAGATTTAATTATCTAGTTAGGACACAGCCAATGAAACAGCCTAGTCACGATGCAAAGGGTGTATTCAACTTTTGGAATTGCAACAACATAACACTCTAGTGTGTGTTTTGAAAAGTTTTAGAAGCGTGTAATTAGAGAAAGAATTTTCCAAGTAATGTGATAAAAGCCTTTTAATTTTCTTAGCTATTACCATGTTGTCTTCTAATAGTTGTTTACGTTTCTAACAATTCTTAGTACAATGCATTTTATACCAGTGTTTAGCCCTTGACACACCAAAAGCTAAGGAAATCTATTTTTTTGTTGTTTTCATTCTTATTTAATTGTGAATGAGATAAACGACTTATTCAACTTATACTTCAAAATTTTAAAACCATTGAATCACTTCCTGATGTTAAAGCCAGGGGAAAATCTTGGCATTCCTATTTTCTAAGAAAGTAATGTTTCCTAAAATTTTCTGTGACTTATACACTGAATTTTCATGTTACATTTTTCTTGTATACAAATAAGACTGTTTACGTATCTGTGACAGGTTGCTGGAAGAACTGTTGAACGTAACTGATAATTGTTAAACACTTCTTTCCTACCCCAAGGCAATCTGGTATGTGTGCTCACTGGTTTTTGCCAAAAAGTCAAAGCAACTTTGAAAGTAATGAGGCACAAATAACCTACTTACTGGTAGATACTCTATGTGGCTGGTTAATGTTGATTAAAAAAAAAATCTTTAAAACCCAAAGAAATACTCTAAAGTATATTCGAGGGGCGAACAAGATAGCTCAGCTAGTACGGGTATTTCCCACTAAGGATGGCATTTAAGGGAACAAAGCAAACAAGGCCTGACAAGAACACCACAAAAAAGAACCTTTCTCTGTTTTAGTCTTTGGAAATTTGCCATTTTCCTAATTCAGACTATCTTTCCAGAAAGGAATGAAAAATTAAGCCTAACTTTTAAAACTCTGAAATAATTTTAGCCAAAAGTATTATGCTCTTCTATCATTAATTAGATTGTAGAAATAACTGAACTGTGAGTCATTTGGGACTCATGATTTCCTCAGATAACTTTTAATTTAGTTTTATCAGACCAATATTATTTTATATTTTAAATATATTACAAATCCCTAATCTGTATGTGTGTGTATATATATATATATAGTCATTATATTATGCATATATATGTTGGAGTGTGTTAAAAGTAGAAGAAATTTTAAATTAGCCTACTAAGTGACTGATTGATGTGGATTTTGTGTGCAAAAGTATTACTATGTTAAGATTTATTTAGAGTGCATATTTTTCTCATTGAAAATTGAGATTTCTGACTAGAAAACCAGCCTAATGGTAAACTATTTTCTAAGGAGATGAATTAATATATAAAGTGATCAGAGGAATTCTGGGTTGTTCAGTGGAATCATCTATAAGTTAGAAGTAAAACACATCCCACTTTATTTCTATCACAACTTAAACCAGAAACTATAGAAAAGGGTAGAATACCAACTACATAACCCTTCACACAGGATAAAGAATCATATCCAGGTAACACATCTATGATTAATCACAAGTACTTTTGATTTATTCAGTACATGAGTTTATATCCGAGAACTGCTTCTGTTTATACAGGTCAATGAACTCATTAATCCTGGTGAGTGGTGTACATTCTGCTAAAATACTCCCTAATAGGGTTTCCTAGGCAGTGCAGAAGAACAGAGAGCAGTAGAAAATATGCTAGTATCTTTCTCACCTGAAAAAAAAAACATTTGAAATAAATGTCAAAGGATAAAAAATATTTTTAAAATTCTGATCTATGGATATATTGTGGTCTCTAAAACCCAAACTATGCCTTGCAAAATAAATGCATCTTGACTATAAAGTTCATTTACTGTCCCTATACCTTAGGAGGAATAATCTGCATAGAAATAATAATCATGATTCACTTGTGGTTTGATTTACCCATCAGTAAAATTGTGGTGGAGTGAATAGTAACCACTAAATTCAACCCTGTTGAGGCCTAATAAAAGCATAAAAAGATTTCATCATAGCACTTAGCTCAAGCTAAGTAGTCAGCAAATGAGAGCTGCAGAGATGACAATAAAGCTTTTCTTTCTAAAATTTTTCTTGAAAACATGAACACACAGGTATAAAGACATCTGAGCATGGGTGAACTGGCAATATAATGACAACTGGTCTCTCCAGCAATATCTTTTCCAAAAGGCAATTTTGGACAACTGGTCAACCACAGGAATATTAAAATCAGATGTGGTGTTAGCGCTACTTTTTAACTTTTATTTTGATTCTTAAGCCTCTTTTCCCTTCTCCACCCTAATCCCTTTCAACACTAGGTATGAGAGAAAGAAGGTTAGTAGGCAGAGAAGGTGTCGTTCTTTTTAGCCACTTCCTAGTGGCTAAAAAGGAACTACTAGGGATGTAGTTCCTTGGGGCAAGTCCAATAATCTTCATTTCAGGCTATTCTTAACTTTGTCTCATCAAACTGCAACAGCAGCAACCAGGAGCAGCAGTGGAGAAGCATCAGCCTTCTTTCTCAGAGCCCCCCACCCTTCTGGCTCTGCCATTTATTCCCTCTCCTGATCCTCAGAATCAAACTCAGCAGCTGGCAAAGAGCCCCTTTCAGAGCCTGCACAAGGCAAATAACTTGCTGCTGTGGACAGTCCAAATCAGCCCCATATCCCACACCTGGGACTAAAACAAAAACATGTTTATATAACATAACTGAGTTTTTAAAGATACCAAAACTTTCTACTACAATGTGTCATATATCATACACCAAAATTAAATCAAGGTAAAATAAAGACTTAAATACAAACCAACCACATTCTACCATTTTTAGAATATAAATAAGAAATGCTTCGAGAACCCAAGGTAGGATATTTTCTTTTATACACCACAAAAAGGCTTAACTATTAAAAGGAGTCATTAAATTCTATCACCATAAAAGAAAGCCCTCTAACATAAAACATATATGTGCATTCATGTAACCATGCATGGGCATATGCACACACACATAGGTACCATGACCTACTGAGGCAATTTAATGTATGCATGTTTAGGACTTACCACTTGGGACTGGATAGTTTACCAGAGGTCTTGAACCCAAGAAGACTGATTTTCTTTCAAAATGCAGCCACTGTATTTCTATCATCTAAGGGTGGGGTCTTGGAAAATTTTCCTACCGAATTGGTCTGTTGAGGAACCTACCAACATTTTCTTAAAATGATATAATTTCTAGCTGTATTCTAAATGCTTGTCCTTTTAACCACAAATAAATGAGATTTCATCCCTCATCAAAAAGCTTTTCTCTTACAGCAGAAAGTATATTACAGAGATCTCCAATTATTCAAGTCACAAAGAGTAAGTGACCATGTGTAGTGGAAGTTTGGGTTTCTTTAAAAACCCACTTATGTTGTTTTTGTGTTAACCCCAAGTGTGCGATATGGGGCTGCTTTTACTGTGTCCACAGCTGATAATTGCCTTGTGCAGCTCAGAAAGGGGGCATCATCTTTGCCAGCTGCAGATAGTTTAACTCTAAGGACTGTGAGAGAATATAAATACCAGAGCACAGAGACGAAGAGAAGGACACTTAGAGGAGATAGTTGGAGGAGGAACAAGGCTGCTGGGTCATCCTGCTGCTGTTTGCTATTTGCTGGTTTCCTGGGTACCTGAACTGCTAGATATCCTGACGACTGAGATTGGTATTGCCCTAAAGCACCTAACTACCCTAATCAGCTGGAAGTAGCCAAAGAGAACTCAGTCCCCTCTCACCACTACCCTTCTTTCTTTTCTCCCTAAGGCTGGAGGTTGGAAGGGAGGTAGAGACATAAAGAACCCCAACTAAAATAGAGTTTAAAAACAGCACCTTCAAACATGCAGTGTCCAATCCCAATCAGTACATACACTATGCAATCTCTATACCCAATGCTTGAGGGTCATTGCAGAAGAAAGTGCAGAAAGACTGTAACAGCCAGAGGACCATTATACCTGCTGATAGATAATGTCTTCTAGACAGGATAAGGATGCTGCACCCATGAAATCTCGACAGTAGGGTTGCCCTTTAAAAGATCTGTGTCATATCATCAACAAATAGTTCTTCTGTGTATTACCTTATGGTTTTGTTTTCCTTTTCCTTTTTTCTTTTCAATAATCTTATTCTAAAATCTCACTGCATGTGTCAAGCACAGTTCAGAGCTGGTTCAGGAACCAGCTAAACCAAAAATTGACAGATGGCCTCAAAGACTCAGAACCACTTACAGCAGACACACTGACATTTTCAGGAGCAGAGTGATTTTCTTACGAAGTACTCAGTGTTAAATTACTAAATAATGAGTGTGTTCATGAGGCAGAAAAACCCAAGGACACTCAAATTATATTTCAATGGGGAAATACATGATGTTATATAAATAAATAATTGATGGAGAAGTACCTTGTCTTAATGTCTGTTCTTCTTTTTTTCTTTTTCAGAATAATATTCATTTTGTTTTAAATATGTATGTGTGTGGATCTGTGCATGTGATTTGAGGTGCCCATGGAAAACAGAAGAGGTCACAGGAGCTGGAGTTACAGGCAGTTGTGAGCCACCCAGTGTGATAGTAGGAACAAAGTTTTGGTCCCCTGCAAGAGAAATATGAACTCTTATCTACTTAACCATCTCTGAAACATTCCTCCCTGCATCCCATTACAGTGTTTCAGATGGTAGCTCCTAGGCTGATGGTACTTTCATAGCCTGGGATGGCCTCAAACATGTAGCCTCCTAAGTGCCAGGAATATAGGTCTCCATGCCTAGCTATTTCCTGTCCTTTATTTATTTATTTATTTATTTTAGGGGTGGGGCTGAGGCAGGGTCATACTATGTAGACCAAGCTGGCCTTGAACTCACAGCAATCCATCTGCCCCAGAGTCCCAGATGCAGGGATAAAAGGCATGCACCAGTATGTCTTGCTCCATTTTTCTTAATATTTTTAAGATTGTATTTATTTTTATTTATGTTTCGTCTCCATGTATGTAAGTGCACTGTGTGGTGTGTGTGTGTATGCACAGTGCCCATGGAGGCCAGAAGAGGCTGTTGAATCTCTTAGAGCTAGAGAAAGAGTTATGGAAAGTTTTGAGCAGTTATGTATGTGCTAAGACTCAAACCCTGGCCCTCTGAAGGCTCTTAACTGCTAAGCTATCTCTCCAGGCCCTCACTTTGTCTTTTTCTCTTAAGTGATTTCCTAAGTTTTGCATATCCTCAAAAGCTTCCAGGGCTGCTACCAAAATCCCTTATCACACAGAAATGAAGAGTCATTGATTGGGGGACTTGTGGACCATGTCTCCAGGGGAACTGCAGAGAAGGAGCGTGTTCTAACACCAGAAATCTCAAAGCGGAGACTTAAAATCTCATCCTGAGAACAGCAGGTGTGGGACAAAGCTCTTTCCCTGTTTCTGTGCCTGCCAAAGGAGCGCGTAACACAACCCCAAGGTGGTTACAGGTGGTCAGTCATGTGAGCTTGCCACCTGTTATCTTTCCCCGTGTAAACAGAGCATTGCCAACATCCTAGTCCCAGCCAAAGAAACACATTCATCCTCAAAACCTCTCCCATTGCCCAAGGTCTATACATCCCTATTTCACAAGAAATAAAACACACAACCTCGAGCATACCATCTGCTTCCTGACAGATCATCTGAATCCGGAGTTTATTCTGAGCTGCAGCACTGGATAAAGAAGGGCCCCAGTTCTCTCCCCAGAATTCATCGCTGGACTCCCAGACTTGACTTCCAGCCAGACTGTTGCCTCAAGACCATTGGGACCGTTGTGGTCGGGCCCCTGTTGACACCTGGCTCAGTCTGGGAGCCCTGAGCTTCTGCCATCCACTGTTTGGCTCAGCTCTGCATTTCGGCTGTAACAGGGTCAGGCCCAGAGTGGCACCAATTGCCACTCAAGTGGCAGCATGGACCTTGTTCTGTGCACCACCCTTTTCCGGCCAGAGCCCAATGTTCATGAGGGAAGGGAACTCGGGACGCCATCCTTCATTCTTTTCCTCCCAGAGACTCTTGACACTCAGATCTTCCATTTAAGAAGCATACACTTCTCGCTCAGTGCCTGCGTAACTAAGAACTGTAATTGATAATATGGCACAAAGGGATGCACAAAGCTTCGTCAGCAAGCTTGAATACAAGCAGCAATGGATATGCATTTCTTATAGTTCATTTTACTTGCATAACCTTTTTTCATGCAAATAATGTATGGTGATCCGAGCTTGAGTTTGGAGATGAGGCAAACCTGCATTCAAATTTGGTCCTGTCACTGTTTAATTATCTGACTTTGGGTGAATTGTTTTACATTACTACTAACAGCTATTAGCTACAGGATGGGAAAGTGATGACCCTAATTAAGTGTTCTAACTGTATTGTAATTGTCTTAAATATGATCTCCCAACTATGAAGACAAAATGATAAGGTGCCTGGGAAAATATATGGCTGCCAAAAGTGAACAATAAATGTGAATTCTCACACATGCACACACAAAAAAACACATGTACACAAGTAAAAGTAAATACTTGCTGAGACAGTCTTTAAGTTTATCTCATGTATTACAGACTTCTAGAGAGGTAGCTAGTTTAAATAAAACTCAGAATTTTCTCAGAAACAGTGAAAAATGATTAGCGGTAAAACCTATTTTTTATTCTTTTCCTTGTCTGGCCTTTAATCCACTTGGTCTCATTAGACTGCCTGCAATGGAGATAAAGATGGCTTTGCATTGCAAAACAGTCATGTCATCCCCAAGGTGAGCTCTGTTCACCTTCTCACCTCTCACATCTGCTTTGAGTCAGACCTCCTATCCATTCAGCTGCCTTATAAAGTTAATGAGGGATCATATTAATAACCCACTTTTGGTCAATTCCATGTTTTTAGATACTGAACACATGAAAAAATCTCATACAAATGTGGCTCTTGAAAAGGATGCAAGAAGTCTCTCTGACAAGATCTGATAAAAGTAAGAGCCCAAAATCAACCCAAATATGTACCTTTTCCCTCATTTTTACTGCGATATGCTGAGAAAGAAAATAACCCTCAATTCCAGCTACTGAATGTAGGAAACTATTAATGGCGAATCATTAGAGGATGGTTTCATTTGATTCCCTCACTGCCTCCAGGGGAGATGGGACCCTTGCTGGTGAGCCATATTTTCAGTGTGCTTGCATTTTATATCACAAAATACTTTCATTGGAATCATTTCCTGTTGATTGTACACTGTATGCTAGAAATGAGAAAACAAAACCTCTTTCCCAGTCAATACCTAGATCATAAGTACCTAATGAATAGCTCATTGCAGGATTATAAGACAGGGGAGAGGAGAGAGGGAAGAAGGGAGAGGAATGAGGAAAGGGAGAGAGAGAGAGAGAGAGAGAGAGAGAGAGAGAGAGAGAGAGAGAGA
>NW_026589732.1:5229302-5277100 GCF_907164565.1 Psammomys obesus | reverse complement strand
AGAGAGAGAGAGAGAGAGAGAGAGAGAGAGAGAGAGAGAGAGAGAGAAACAGACACAAAGGATCCTGGGCAGGGAGAGAATTTACACAGTTTAATTCAATAATTCAATGTCTCTTCTTATAATTTTCCTAGTATTTTTTGAGTTGTATAACTGGGTTAGTTGGTTAGTTTTACCACCTACTCTATACTGGGTATTGGAAGCATTTCCTGTGCCTTGTCTACATGCCAAAAAACAATTCTACATATACAGTATCAGACTCTTTCCTAGGAAGGCAAGATTTAGGGTAGTTATATAACATTCCCAGGGTCAAAGAACTAGTTAGTGATACCATGAAGATTTTAACCTAGGACCAAGCAATGGCAGAGCCTGGGAACACAGCAAGCATTCCAAGGACAGGCTACAACTGTCAGGCAGCCACAGACAAATAAGCTCTTGTTTGTTCACCTTCAACCCTGCCTTCTTACTTTTGATATTGTTCTAGCTTTCAATTAGAGACTCAATTTAGTGGAAAAGGGCCACAAACTTACCCAGTGGCATGAGCTGGATAGGTCACAGGATTCTGTGGTTTCAAGCCATTTAAACCAAATAGGCTTTCCCCACTGTTAAAGGGACCCACTATTTCAGGAGAGACACATGTCTATGTATCTTTCCTACATTTTCCACATCTCTACCTCATATCCCTTTGCTGAGTTTCTTCCCTTGTTCAGCCTTTAAATTGTGTTCTGATTTAGCATCTTCAACCTCATTGCTCTCTATTTGTCTCAGCAGCAAGTATAGTATATACTATATATACTATATACAAGTATATATATACAAGTATACTCAGCCCATGAGTATAGCTATCAATTAATAGCTATGAATTAATTAGCTATCAATTAGAAAACAATGCTCATCCTTTCTTCTTTAACATGAGCATTCTTCTAAGTTTAGGCCCAAGAATTCCCTTCTTAAAGTCATACAATCCTTAATTAACTAATACTAAATGCATCATCCCTTCCACTCATCCCTCCCTCCTCTCCTCACCCTTGTTCTGCCCGATGTCCATGACCCACCAGTGCATTGGCACACAAATCTCACAGACTTTGACCCATCTCCTGAAAAGATGGGTCTTCTTCTGCTCTCAGTCTCCATGGCTCTGTCACCTGAGGTGCAGGGCTGTGGTAGTGGATTTCCTTAGCCTCCAGAGTGGTATTTCTAAGCATAAACAATTACATTCCTTCCGTATTTAAAATATTTGGTACATTTTTAATTTATGGGGAAGAAATGAGGAAGAGAAAAAAATCCCCACGTTGTCTCTCTCATGACCCACAGGACCTCCATGACCTGATCCTTCATGAACATTCTAGCTTCCATCTTTTACTCCCATCCGATATTTTCCATTCTTTTAATTCCCAACTATATGGAGTTTCCCAATTGTGCTAAGCTAGCTTATGTGGTAAACTTTTGCCTATGCTAGTTTCTCTTTAAAAAAACACCCTTCCCACATACTTCTTCCTGTCATATTGCAGAATTCCTTATCAGCTTTTAAAACAAGCCTCACGTGTCACCCCAACACACACACACACACACACACACACACACACACACACACACACCCTACTCTGGGTGGCTTTTGTTCCTAAAATAGCTGTAATTCCCAGTACACCTTTGTTCTGGGGCTCTAATGTCTATAATTTTCACAATGTATGAGGATTATTCACATACACATATGCCTGTTTATATACAGACAGCAAGTGCCGTTAAGTATAAAATGCATAACCCTTTCTTGAAAGTACTCAAGTGATAGTCACGCTCGTTTGTTCCACACAACTTCGTATGTTATTTCTTATGTTTTGTAAACACATTGAGATAAAATTCAAATCCATCTGTATTCTGCATAACATCCTTTAGATGATGCATGTATCTGTAACATGTGCTTGTGTGGATGGCATGATGCTTGTTGAGAAGATACACACGACCCTTAAATGTCATGTCAGCCCCCTTACATCTTATTTACATTCATTTAAATATTTACCAGCTCATTCAGACATCACATGTAAGTGGTGTGTCACTTTGAGCAGCTGTCCTTGAACCAACAGCAGAAGCCTTACCTGCAAGCTTGTTAGAAATGTCACTTCTTAAGATCCCTGATGTACTAAGTAAGAAACTCTGGAGGGGCGTGATGCCATCACTCTATGATATAAAAGTACTACGGGTATGTCTGATAGGAGCCCAAATGTAAGCCTGTCCCATGTATGCCTATACGCCCTCATTCAGATGCTCTCTCTCGCACCATGCCATTTACTCACGTAGGTGATGCATGGAATTACTGGGTTTTACTGTAAACTTAATACAATCTAGAGTCACCTTGGAGAGTCTCTGTAAATCTATATCAGTATTGCACATATGTACATCTTTCTGTTGGTTTGAAGTGGGAATACTTACCCACTATGGGTGCCACCATTCCGTAAACAAGGGGTCGCACACCTTATGAGGGTAGAGAAAACGAGCTAAAAGCAGGCAAGCGCCCATTCACTGCTCTCTGTTCCAGAGTGTAGATGTGATATATAAAACTCTCTCAATTCCTGCCATAGGGGCCTCCCTGATATGATTGATAATAAAATGGAGAAATGGCACAGTGGTTAGGAGCACTGGTTGCTTTTCCCAAGGACCCAAGTTCAATACCCAGCACCCTCATGGTAGCTCATAATTTTCTGTAAATCCAGTTCCAACAATTTAACACAGACATACATGTAAGCAAAACACCACATAAAATGAAAACAAAATTTAAAAACATAGAACTATGGACCAAAAGAAACCCTTTTCTCGCCTCTGAAAGCCAGAAGAAAACAGGAAACAACCTTGAAACCTCCCACAGAGGACCTCTGAAAGCCTCTGCAGTATAGACTGTCAAAGCAGATGCTGAGCCTGATGTCCAACTGATGGGCAGAGTGAATGGAATTCTATGTAAGAAGTGGGAAATAGTAAGAGCTGGAGGGGACGGGAACTCCACAAGGAGAGCAACAGAACAAGATAATTTGAACACAGGGAACTTCCCAGAAAATCATACTCCAACCAAGGACTATTCGTGGAGATGACCTGGAACCCCTGCACATGTGTAGCCCATGGCAGTTCAGTGTCCAAGTGGGTTACATAGTAATGGGAAGAGGGACTGCCTCTGACATAATCTGATTGGCCTGCTTGTTGATCACTTCCCCCTGAGGGGGGAGCAGCCTTACCAGGCCACAGTAGAGGACAATGCATCCACTTTTGATGAGAACTGATAGACTAAGATCAGAAAGAAAAGGAGAACCTCCCCTATCAGTGGACTTGGGGAGTGGCATGCATGCAGAAAGGGGAGGGAGAGTGGGATCGGGAGGGGAGGAGGGAGAGGCTTATGGGGGGGATACAAAAAGAATAAAGTGTAATTAATAATATATATATATATAAAAGAAACCCTTTTCTCCCCTGAGTTGCTTTTGTTGATTTTTTAAATCGAAGCAACAGAAAAAAAAAGCCGATATATTCATTAAAATGTTATATATTAGCTTTTTGAAAGTCATATTCACTAAGATGGCAAAGGGTCCATTATGCATGAATGTACATGCTTCAGATATACCAAACCCTTACTAGAAAACATGCGTGCGTGTGGAAACAATGCTAATATTCACTGTGTTGCTAACAATGTGTACTTCAATTGTGTCCTTGTTCAGCTGGTAAAGATAGTTTGTTTTGTTTTGTTTTGTTTTGTTTTGTTTTGTTTTTGCAGGATACATGTGTACATAGAAATATTTTACCACAGTACTCTGATTATCTATGTACCAAATCAGACCAAACTTCTTCGAGTATATGGGATCATTGTTCCCATACCAGCTTCTACATGCATTACACATTACTATCTAACCCAGGGAAGAGATTACTGAATAACTACTGTTTTGGCCTTTCCCTCACAGAGACTGTGATATTGTTCTTCAGAAAGCCAGCTTGGTCCTCTCTGACACCAGCCTCTCTCCTGATAATGGAAGCATGTTATTTCCTTTACAGAATATGCTAGCCCATTTGCTGCCTGATTGCTTGTTATGACATCTAGGTTAGCTCAAGTATACCAGTGTTCTCACAGCATCTATACCAGTTTTCCATATTCAAATACTCTCATCTACTTAATAAAAGCTGTTACAACAAGCATTAGCCTTTCTCTGAGATTAAAAATAAATTTTGTGCATCTGTCATCTTTGGCAACACATGGGCATAAAAATGTGAGGTATTCCATGTTCACTCATTTCAGGGAAGTATTTGATTGGTTCTGCCTCACAATTCTACAATTGTCTAGACTACAATCAATAGCAAAGACTTCCACACTAATACCAAGTTAACATCAAAAGCAACAAATATAGATTAAGTACTTATCATGAACTCAAACTTTGTGGCCCAGAAATTCTTGGCTCATCTCAAGAGTTCCCTTCTTTACTCTAACACTCAAAGACAGAGCTTAGTATTGGGAATCATGCTGACACCAACTTGAATCTTATTTCCACCATTTACTGACCTTGTGAACTTGAGAACCTTATTTAATATTTCAGAGGTAGTCCTCATCTGCAGAAGTTGCAGTTTCTATGTGAAGGCTATACAGTATGCAATTAAAGCAAAGCTAGCTTTTAAAAAAGATTATAAGTCAAATAAGCGCATGAATTATTCTTGTTCATGATGAAACCATTGTGTCAATGCCAGAGAAGGTCAGGACTGAGAAGCTAAATACACATACACACACACACACACACACACACACACACACACACACACACGAAAACTTATAATAGTCTTAGGGGACATCCAAGCCAGGGGATTCAGAGGGAGTACTCAGGACAGTGGCCAGAATTCTACTATCCAAGCAAGTAATAAGTAAACAGTTATTTACTTATTACTGTTATTTACTGGTGATTCTACCTATAGGTATTGAAAAGCTCCCAGAAGTAGCATAGGGGCAGTGTGAGAATCCCAATCAGCTCAGGTGTTGCTAACATAAAATCTAGGAAAAGAAATTAAGTCAGAAGTTCCACCCTATTGATTGAGGCACTTGATAAAAGAGGAGATATTGATCTTGAAGAACTGAGCACAAGGAAACAATCTCAGGATAGATAATTACAAGGTCTATGAAAAGGATAAAGAGCTACACAAGCACTGATGATTGGATCCCTCTCGAGATACCTCGGAGTCAGACAGAGTCAGTTTAGCTACAAGTTCACGCACAGCAAGACTGGTGTCTAACAAGCTTGCTGCTACCACTCACTAGGAGAGAGGGTGGGCTTTTGTCTTGGGAACTAAGAAAGAATGAAGATTCTTGGGAAGTCATTAGTGAGGTGAAGTTAGAAGAAAATAGAAACGGGGATGTGGTTTAGTGAAGGAGAGTCCTGTAGAGCAGATTTCAAATTTTTGTGACACAACTCAGGGTGTATGGACCAAAATGGTTTCCTCGTTGTACATAGTTGCTCTTAAATGAGATGACATACATGAAATGATTAGATTTTGACATAGGATCCGCAATTTAATAATCCAATACACCTTTCTAAGACATAAAGACATAAGGGAAAGACTGGCCAATTCTGGGTGAATTTGGCGCAGGGGTTGTGTCTCCGAAGAATGACATATTTAAAGAAACCTTTGAGTATTTGGGAGGAAGCTGAGTAGTGAGTGAACACCAGCAAATACAAAAGCATACAGTTGGAGAATGAGTGGGACAGAAGGTACCACAGAGAATCAGAGAAAGCACAAAGTACAGGAGAGGGCTGGAATCAAATCACAAAGGGCCTCAACTGTTTCTGTTAAACCAAAGATTGTAGGAAATAGTGAGTCAGTGGAGGTCACTGTGGCCTGAGCTCATATGTAATGTAGAATGTAATAAACTCTGTCTACAGGATGAGCATTCTTAGACAGAAGGCTGGGCAAGAGAAAGGAGTTGACTGGGTCATTCTGTTTCAGTTTAGATGAAAGGTGATCTGGATAAAAGAGAGCAGGAAAGATGGAGATGGGATTCAGTGTGTACAAATGACAGGATTTGGTGGTCATACGGACAGGGTTGGGAGAGAGTGACTGAGGTGAACACTCTCAGAAAAATTCCAGGTTCGGTTTTTCTGTCTGTGTTGGAGGAGAGGGGCACACATGCACACGTGTGTAGAGGCCAGAGGGCAACCTCAGATGTGCATCTTCAGATGCTTCCCACTGTCTTTTTAGAAACAGAGTCTACCATTGGCCTGAGACCCACTGGTTCGGCTACTCTGGCCAGCCAGCAAGCCCCGGGGATCTGCATGTGTCCACCTCCATATCTCTGTGGTTATAAACACCTTCCAGCTTTTTACATGTGTGTCAGGGATCAAACCCAGGCTGTCCGTCCTGCAGGCACAGCAAAATGTTTTATCAACTGACCCACCCTTCCTGCTCTACATAAAACTCAGATCTTATGTGAGCCCTTATAGTGGACCTAGGAATAGTAAACAGTTCTCTTGAAGAAGCAGAGAAGAAACAGCAGGAAGGACTTACATATTCCTAGTCGGTTTTCTGGGCTAGAGCCTTACTGCCTCTTCTGAGATGATAAAGTAGCACGGATAATCTAGTGAGGAGAGATTCACTGGCTTCACTTCATTCAAGCAATGAAGATGAAGCAGCTGCCATGGTGATGCACATAGCTGTCAGAGAAGTTGATGAATAGGAATTCTAAAGCTAAAGCACATAGACCTGGGGTCAAGTGCAAAATTGGTTGGTGGTGATGGAATGTTTGCCAGTTGCATCAGAAGAGACAGGAAGCTAATTACTGCCTTATGAGTGGGCAGAGGGCTGACATTCTAAAATTTCAAAGCTCCATTACAGATGCCACAACCAAAATATTCAGTGAAAAAAATCAGGTTTACATATTAAGTAACCAGTCAATTGGGTAAATAAATGAACAGATCTACCTGAAATATTAAATCTAGGTTCCAAGACCCCCCAGCGAGTACCTGACTGTACACATTTTCCACACAGGCATGGTGATGGCATATTAATAGCTGCTGTGTTGATTAATGGATCATTGTTAACTCGGCACAATGTTTTAGACATCACCAGGCTTCCTTACTTATTGCAATTCTGTTCCACATTTTTGTCTATAATGTTAATGGAAGCACAATTGTAATCCTCTCCAAATTAGAAAATCATTCATAAATGGTGGTTTTCCTGCCTTCTTCCTGCCCTGTCCTTTGTGGTCAGAGGGGTCTTAAAGATATGTCCTTTATGACGAAAGTGGGAATCATAGGTCATCTAGCTGATTTATAGTAGAAGGACAGAGAAGGCAGGGAGAAAAGATTAAGGTAAAAGGAAGTAAGGCAGGTGAAGGAAACAGAAAAGGGGAAGAAGGGTGAAAAAAAAGAGAGAAAAATGGGAGGAGAAGGAAAGGAGAAAAAGAAGAAAAAGGCAGCAGCCAGGGAAAAAGAGAGATGGGGACAAACTGAATACAAGCTGAATGGCAACAATTAAAGGGGAAGACACCTCAAAAAGATTGTTGGGCTTACTCCCTTAGGAACAGTCCCTAAAAACTCATGATTATAAATAGGCACGGAAAAAGAGAATAAACTCTATCCTATAGTGCTACAAGACCCAAACTGGGGAAAATGAAGCAAATCATAAGAGGACAGCTTCTCATTTGAGAAACAATCAGGACTACTGAAATTAATCGACATGTTAAGAGCTGTCAGTGACTAAAGTATTCATAAGAAGTTATCCATCTGTTAGAGCTTAAATCTGAAATGTTCCCCACAGGCTTACATGTTGAATGCTTCCTCCCTGTTTCTTTCTTTCTTTTTTTTTTTTTTTTGTTCCATTTAGGTATAAAGGCTGAGGGACCTTTAGAAGGAGGGTATAGCTGGCAGAGGTCACCAACAGCAAGTCTTTGAAAGTTATACTCAGTCTCTGTCTTAGGGTTTCTATTGTGTGTCTTCATGTGTGAAGACACATCACGACCATGGCAACTTTTTATCAAATAAATAAATAAATAAAAATAAAAATAAAAAACATTTACTTGGGGCTGGCTTATAGTTCAGAGGATTATACCATTATCACCATAGCAAGGAAACATGATGTCACTCAGGCAGACATGGTGTTAGAGAGGTAGCGGAGAGTGCTACAGCTTGGTCAGCAGGCAGCAAAGAAGAGACAATCACACTAGGGCAAGCTTGAGCACTGAGGAGACTCAAAGCCTTCCTACACAGCAACATACTTCCTCCAATAAGGCCAAAACTACTCCAGCAAGGCCACACTTCCTAATAATGCTACTCCCTATGGCCCAAACATTCAACACATGAGTCTATGGGGCCATTCATATTTTCTATTTCCAATTGCATATAGCCACTCATGCTTTCCCCATCTGCCATGTTGTGAAAAACCACCCCAACCCTTTTGCAACCATGAACTGGGCAGTGCTGACACACTGATAATGGACTGCAATCAGGAACCCAAATAAATCTTTTTTAGTCACAGCAACAGAAAAGTAATCAGTATACTAGCCAAGCCTTGGGACTGTAGCATAAACTTGAGCCTGGCATGGAGACTGGCCTAGAATGGAGACATACAATGATTATGTCCACAGTAGGTTGAAGATCAAAGTCAAATGAGACTTCCCTGGAGGAATTAGCCTTGAGCTGAGATCTGTAGGATAAGTATAGGCACAGGAAATGATTTTAGAAAGGACAACGAGAAGTGGGAGATGTGGAGGACAGAGAAGAAGAAAGGATAAAGAGAGGGAAAGAGGGAGGAAAAGAAAGAAAGGAGAGAGAGAGAGAGAGAGAAAGAGAGACAGGAAGAGAGAGATTTGACATGAAGAAACATGAGTCTTTGGCCATACACTGAGGCCAGTGTACGTAGGCGCAGCAAGGACAGATGAGGCTCGGGAGGTAGGCAGGGCTGGACCAAGCCAAGCCATTTCACCTGACTGACAGATTTTAAACTATCCTTGTTCACTAATCTGTATTGAGAAGTTACTTGGTCAGTTACCACCTAGGGACTAAAAATAGAGCAGGGGTTACACCAGGGAGTGTAAACAAGATAGATATAACTCCTTTCTATTCTTTGTAGAACAGAGAGTCAAAACCAGAGAGCTGAAGACTACAACAAAATCGCGGTGCAGAAGTATGAAAGTGATGATTTAAGGAAGTGAGGAAATTTTACATATTCTAAAAAATGTTGAAAGATGGGAATCAGTGGAGACATCTTGAAGGAAATGACATTTAAAATGAGACCAGACAGAACAGTAGACCATGGCAAGGTAAAGGTCAAAATAAAGGGAATTCTAGTGTGGAAATGTAGGTATGCTGGTGCAGAGGTGAGAGAAGGGAAGGGGACACACTGTGTTGAATGAAGACAATTCAGAAGAAGCTAAAATACAGAGTACAAGGAGATCTAAAAAAAAAAATGTTGGGGATGTGGGTAATAGATATATTTCACCAGAGGCCAGGACTCCTTGTTAAGGACAGTCTTGCTCCTGAGGGGAAGTGGTGAAACAGGATGTATTCAAAAGGGAAAAGCCAAAGCTGAGAGTTTATTTGAGAGAATAATGCACATAAGAACTCGTAAGACCTGCATCTGGACAACAGAGGAAAAGGAAACATATTTGGGGATATTTGAGACATATTTAGGGATAGGAACCATTAGATCCAGCAACTGACAGTTAAGAAATCTGGACACAGACACACAGAGGGGAGGCACTATGAAGAGACACAGACAGAACGCCATATGAAGGCTAAAGGGATGCTGCTACAATTCAGAAGTGCATGGGGCTGCCAGCACTGAAGATCCACAGAAAGATGTTTCCTTTAAGGATTTCAGAATGAGTGCAGCCCAAAAAATACCTTGTTTCTGAATTTATAACCTCTAGAATTAAGGAAAAATAAATCTATGCTAGTCTCAACTACCCAGTTTGTGGTACAATACAAAACATTTATCTTGACTTCACCTGCTCAGACCAGCTTATAAATATGTAGTGGATACTTTTGAAAGAATAACTTGACTCTATTTATCCTCACTTGTATACCAATAAAATAATGAGATCAGCAGGGAGGTTCACTGTTACAAACTCACAATCATGGCAAAATAAAAACAATGGAAAATAAGCTATTTCACTAAATCTCAAGTTCATAACCTAAAATATAATACTATATGTCAAAAACTATTAAGTTAGTGATATGAAAATTTTTTCCATCCTTTATTTTACGTGAAGATGTTACATTTGACCTAATATTATTCCAATTTTGTACTTTATCTCATATTCTTTACTCTGGGTGTTCTTGGACAATTCCTTTAACTTTTAAAATTTTACTTCATCTGTAAAATGTCAAGACATTTTTTATTTGGTTGTGCAGAGGATTGGACTAGATAATGGATATAGTGAAGATCAGCACAGTGCTTGGTAGACAGTGAGTAGTCAGTAAGTGTTAACCACCATTGTACCTTATCTCCTACAATTAGTTTACCAGGAATCAGAAATCCATGGTAGCCAGAAATCCATGTAGCTCCTATAGGAAAGATGGATCTCTAGAAGCTTTCAGCACTCGTCATTTGGATTTACTCCAGGTGTCAAAATATTTGTTTCATTAGCTGAACCCTAACATTCAGAGAACACTAATCTACCTCAGCAAATCTGAGCAGTTCTTTGTGTTCATGCTATGATTGCCTGTGAAAAGTTATAATTTTAGTATAAAGAAAATTTCTAGAAAGGGAAAAATAAATGGCTAAACAGGTTAAAAATGTTTGATTACTGAAAGATAAATGACAGCTGAAATATCATTGCTAACCATTTCCTAGTGTAACCCTTACTGTGATTTTTGTCAATGTATTTTACAGAATGAGAGCAATGAAAACAAAGTAGTCTTTTCACTAAAGGGAGCTCACTTAAGATGGCCAGATATCACAAAAATCAGTGGTCGCTAAAAATTATAGAGCAAAATGCTGCTCTTTCTTTGGAAAGGGAACGGAAATGAGGACATTTAAATTACTTTCAACATTTATTCTCTCTGTGTGACTAATTCATTTGATTACCATATTGTCCTATGTAACTCCTGAGGACCTGACAGTAATTTTACTAGGAAATACATTTTTATTAAAATCCTTCCTTTTTTCTATTGTTAGTATTTTTATATTATTTTATTCTTCATTTGATATACCCACATAGGCAAATCATTGCCACAGTCAGGTAAATGGACACCATCATCTCATGCAGCTGGAAAACAGATTTCATATCCTCTTACCCCAGTTTTAACTGTTCATCTAAGTTACCTTCTTTACCTGGGTGTACCCATATTTTCTTACATAAATATCTTGAGGTGCTCTGCTTTCTCTAAATTTAAGTGGTCATCATTATGTGTTTTGGCTCATCTGGTAGACAGCCAGGGTCTTCTAAAACATGAATGAAAAAGCTTAAGCATATTTCTTCACTTCATCTGTGTTATATGCCTTTTCTCTCTCCCCTTAATTTTTCACTCATAAGTGACAGGAATGATTAGGCTTTGTTACTCATCAGTCTAATTTTATGTTAAAAGAATGACGAGGACCAAGAGATGGCTCCATTGGTCCTATGCAAGCTTGAGGATCAAAAGTCAGATCCACAGTACCCACATAAAAGCCAGACATGGTGGCACATGCCTGGAATCCTGGCACTAAAATGGTAGAATCATGGGATCTCTGGGGCTCACTGTCCAGCCACCCTAGCTAAACGGAATCAATGGACTCAACGTCTAGAAAAAGCCCCTGTGCCAAAATGAACGTAGAGAATGATTGACATTGACCTTTGGCTGCCACAGGCACATGCATATAAGTAAACACACGTATAAGCACGTGCAGCTAGCACACACACACAGACAGAAAGAGACACAGAGAGACAGACAGAGACAGAGAGAGAGAGAGAGATCAGTTACTTAACTCATAAAAAAATGATTTGCTTCCAAAGACAAGGAGACAGTTCTGAGATCATTAATACGAAATAGTTACTCTAGCTGTTGAAAGCAAATTGGACCAATGTTATAAACATCAGCTCACTTTTAAGATACCAAATGAGTTAACTTCTTCCACTCCAGTTCCTAGGTAATCTAGAATGCATGGCCTTGGAAAACTATCACTAAAACTGGCCCCTCATCACAGGATGATAATATGGTTCCCTGCGCATGCCCCTCTTCACAGTACTGTAGTGTGGTTCCCTGCTCATTGTAGCACATTTTCTGAGAACAAAAATCATGCAAATTCAATCCTGTCTAACTGGTCCCCCCCCCCAGGAGGGGTTAGCAAAGTGAGACTATAACAATGATCTAGAGACTAGACCAAAGTAATTAAGACACTAAATCTAAATCCAGATATTTACTCTAGACTTATAAACTTATTTTGATAGATATGGCCTATCACGGTTTCTGTGGGCCTCTGAACGATCCATATAGAGATTTTCAGTGAGGAAAAAAAAATGAAGATAGGTTAGGAAAATGCCAAAGAATGGATAAACCAAAGAAAGCAGGCATGTGAAAGCACATTTGCAATTAAACATTCATTTACTCAAATGACCAATGCATCATATCAGTGCACTTAACTGCTCAGTTTTATAAAGATTTGTGGAGAGATGGCACCACAGGTAAAAACACTTCCTATCAAACCTGACCGGCTGAATTACATCCCTGGGAATAAAATAATGGAGAGAACCAACTTTCGCATATTTTCTTTTGACCTTTCCATGTGTACTGAGGCAAGTGAGCACCTGTAAACATACACATACATACACACACACACACACAGGAGTAAATAAAATGACTGAAAATTTAAAAGCTGCTTAAAAGACTATTCTGTAATAGTACCGGGAAGCAGTTCCTCGTTATGCTTTGACACAAATTGTTACCCACAAAACAAACTAAATCCATCCTGAAAGTCTTAGGATACTGTAAGGACTGACTGCTGTGTGCTGCTGTGAGGTACAAGAAGGAGAGTAGCCACCGGACTGTGGACTTGTGACATCCGATGCTAGAACAGAGCTCCAGTTAGCAGGGTCTATGATTTCTGTGACTCACTCAGCACATCCCTGAAGACACAGTAATGTATGGCCCTGATCATCTCTCAGGGAAGGGTGTACCACCTAAGTTACCTCCAGACAGGCTTTAGGAGCTTTGGCTGGAGAGAGCTACCCAGTGTTGGAGTACACTTATCACAGCTTGGAGCATATTTGCTTCTCGAGAAACACAGTGGAAAGGCTTGTGTGCTGACCCCCCTTACAGGAGAAAAGGATAAAAATATCTATTTTAGTGCTGGCTGCAATTTGGGGGGGGGTGCATTTCAACTTTGTTCTTTGCTCAATCTTGCTTTTTAGCACTTACTTCATAGGATTTGACACCTGGTAAGCATGATTGATAAACCCCAAATTCTATCCCACCATCTGCTTTCAGAGGACTTGTAATGACACCAGCTAGTTCATTCCTTCAATTACAATGATTAGAATGATCCAATACAAGGTGAAGAAACTCCTAGCTGTTAGGTCCAGGTAAAAATGAATCACTCTTAGTCCACTTTTAGGGAAGGAATAGGAGCTCCCCATAGAAACACTGTGAAATCTAAAAAGAGCATAAGAAATCAGAGCTACTTTATAGACAGCCTCTGGCCTCAAGACCTCTTCCTCATCCTGAAAACTGGTCCCAGCCACCCTCCTTTAAAGGCCCTGGCTTATTCCTACTGATCATACCACAATTAACCTTTCAACCACTGTTTAGAAAAGGTTTATCAGGACAGGAGCTTTCCACAGCTAGCCTCTGAAAGACTACACAACAGGGCATCGAAGCAGATGCTGAGACTCATAGCAAAACTTTGGGCAGAATGCAGGGACTCTCATGGAAGAAGGGGGAGATAGAAAGACCTGCAGGGGACAGGAGCTCCACAAGGAGACCAACAGAGGAAAAAACAAAAACAAAAAAAACCAAAAAAGGGGCTCAGGAAGTCTTGCAGAGACTGATAAATCAACCAAGGACCATGCATGGAGAGGACCGAGACCCTCTCCTCAGATGTAGCCCATGGGCAGCTCATTCTCCATGTGAGTAACATAGTAAGGAGAGCAGGGGCAGTCACTGGCATGAACTTTGTTGTCTGCTGTTTTATTACCTCCCCCTGGCAAGGTGACCTTAGTAGGCCACAGAGAAAAAGGATCCAGATAGTCCTGATGAGACTTGACAGGCTCCGGTCAGATAATAGAGGAGGAGGACCTCCCCTATCAGTGGACTAGGGGAGGGACATAGGAAGGAAAGAGGGAGGGAGGATGGACTAGGAGGAGATGAGGGAGGAGGCTACAGCTGGGATACAAAGCGAATAAATTGTAATAAAGAATAATAGAGAAAAAATTTTAAAAAGAAAAGGTTTATCAATTATTGCTTCTATTCCAAATAGACATCAATTTTATCTTGTTATCTCTATCCCTTACTGCAATATTCTCTTTTCTGTTTGGATGCTTACCACTGCTGTTCTTTTCTGAGCCTCCTCCTCCCTCTCTCTCTGTTTAGGGCATATGCATTAGTCACTCCCTCCCCCAGAGATGCTGTGGACAGATACAAACTCTTGGCCCTGGGTTCTCCTCCATTTCCTTCCCCTTCCCCCTGTTTTTGCAGGCAGAACTTTGAGTTAATTGCCACTCTTACATACAAGTAGAGAGATACAACTTTAACCACCAATGGCCAAAGGATAAATATCTTGGAAAGGTATTCTGTGGGATGTTTTTTGAAACTAAAGAAACAAACAAATTGTGGGACATATGTTTCTGGGCCTAAAGACAAACGAGGCTGGGGTTGGGAATGTCACCAAGACTCTCACTCATCCATCTGCCTCTTTCTGCAACTGTCTGTGAACCTGCTTCACCCACATGCCACCAGCATCCTTCAGAACTGAAGACTAGGACCATCAATAGTTTCTAAATGCCCAGATCTTAAAAGGGAAAAAAATCACAGTGACAGTAGCCTACTGGCCAAGAAATTAGAACACATCTCTCCCAGGAGTTTCAAAGTAATGGCCTTACCTAATCTACCCCTGGTAGATATGCTGTGTGGGCATGGATATTTGCTGTTCCCATTGTTTTTTTTTTTTCCTTTAGATACTATACATGCCTTCCAGTCAGTCACAGGCTGTTAACCTTGATTTTTTTTAACAAACCTATTTTATTTAAGGTTCTTAAACCCTTCTACCTCCCTTCCAACCCCCCAACACCGGGTAGGAGGAAAAAAGGTTAGTGCAGACGGGGGCAGAGTTCTCTCTGTTACTTCCCACTGGGTAGGGGTGTAGGATTCTTTTGGGGGCAACACCAATATCAGTCATCCAGAAATCCAGAAGTCCAGGTAAGCAGCAAATCAGCAAACAGCAAATGCAGCAGCAGGATGAGCCAGCAGCAAGCAGTCCTCCTCCAAGCAGCTGTACCATCTTCCTCTGGGCTGTTATATTTATAACCCTCAAAGTCCTCAGAATTGAACTAATTCCACCTGGCAAAGACCGTGCAGGAGACACTTAACAGGTGTGGAGAAACTAAAATCCCCAACTTGGAATTTTAACAAAACATGTTTGCATATCATAAACCAAAATATCTACAACATCAGGCTCTCTCATACTCAGTGATTCTGCTTGGCCTTCACTGAAACAATGTGGGTTTGTAACCCAGTCTTGATTACTTGATTAGCACCAGGCACTTTTGCTTTTCTATGCTCAGTACCACAAAAAAAAAAAAAAAAAAAAAAAGAAAGAAAAGAAATTCTGGCATTTACAGGAAAATACTTAGAATTGAAAACCATCATATTAAACAAATTAAGTATGATCTTCCAAAGACAAATATTATGTTTCCTCTCATATGTAGGACCGAGGAAACACCACACACACACTGCTTTCAAACCTTTCTATGTCCAGTCAGTCCATAGATATTTAGTGATACCCAGCAGAGTTTTACTCCTTACTTTCCCCTTTGATAGGAATTTTCACCATGTACCTTAATAGGCACAGAATCCCCAGTTTACTCAAACACTGGCTGAGTGGTGTGGTAGTTTGAATGACTCCCATAGGCTCACATGTTTCAAATCTTGGTCCCCAGCTAATGGGACTGTTTGGAAAGGATTAAGAGGTCTGGTGTTGCACTGGGCTTGGAGGTTTGAAAAGCCAGAGGCAGGCCCTGTGTATCTCTCTCTGCTTGCCCTCTGCAGATCAGGATATGAAGCTCTCCGCTGATGCTCCAGCACATAGCCTGCCTGTCACCACCCTCCCCACCATGATGATGATGATCAGGATGTGAAGCTCTCAGCTGATGCTCCAGCGCATGCCCTGCCTGTCACCACACTCCATGCCATAATGATCCTCTGGAACTGTAAACAAGCCCCCAGTTAAATTATTTTCTCTACAAGTTGCTTTGGTCATGGTGTCTCCTCACAGCAATAGAAAAGTAACTGAGACAAGTGGACACTAGCAGATCCCAGGGCATTGCAAAGAGCATATTGCTTCCTCAAGAGCTGAGATCACCAGAACATTTCCAACAGCTCTGCCTTGTTTCAGAAGCCTCTTGGGGGCAGACCCAGCTTAGTTCTTCGCTTTGGACCTTCTCATTCTTCCCTTCTATCCCATCTCCATTCCTTTGTGTTAGCCACAGATATCCAGACACACTTTCTACAAGTGATCTCCAGTGGTCACACACAGCTGGGACTTAAATTATTGCCTCACTCAGCCACCACCAGAGAAGCTTCTTCTTGCAGTAGATACACAGAGACCCACACTCGACAATGTGCAGAGAGTGAGAGATATTGGAAGAGTCTTAACTGGAATGTAATCACCAAACCCCTCCCCTTGGAGCTCAGGGAACTATGCATAAGAGGAGGTGGAAAGATTGTAAGTGCCAGGGGTGATGGGTGACTCCAAGCAAGCAATGTTTTCCAGACCCCAAAGAACTGAAGTACATATGAACTCAGAGACTGTGGCAGCATGCACAGGGCCTGCATGGGTTCAAGGCAAGGCCCAGCACTGAGAGAAGAGACTTAAACAGGAGCTGGCACCTCTATCAAAGAAGGAATTTGCAATTAATATTAATTTTTAAAGGAAAAAGTAGTCTTCTCAAATGAAGTCTCACTGGGTATATTAACCACACTTCTGGGTAGGTCTGATACCCAGGAGCAGATGGCCAACACAAAAAGAATTCAATGGTAGGCATTTTTGTAGGGTTTTGCTTTCAGTAGGCTTTGCTTTTTTCATGCAATGGCCTGTTGCCTCTCCAGACTGAGAACCACACCACTGCTGGGGCCTTGGGCTGGTGAAATAGCTCCTCATCGCTGCTAAGCCAGATGATAACTGAGTTCAATTCCCAGGACCCACAGAATGGAAGGAGAGAACCAACTCCAGCAAGCTGTCCTCTGAGTTACACATAGGCACGCATTTAAGTGCACCCCTCCCCAAACAAACAAAAACCAATTAAAATATATTTAAATTTGCTAAAAAAGAAGGTAGCCCTGCTGCTTGAGATAATTCCTGGGAACAAGCTACAATTTCTTAGTTTTTCCTGGGCCTCACATATGTATTACTTAGCTGTTCTGCAGCGGCTGGAGTTGAGGGAGTCTCCAGATTTGGTGGAGCAGCAGCAGAGTCTATCAGCTATGCAGGGTGAGGGGTGCGCTCATTTGATACAATGCTTGCCTAACACACCTGAGAGCCTGGTGTTTGACCCCTAGCACTGCAGAAATCAGGCCTGGGGATGCATCTATAATCCTAGCACTCGGAAGGTGAAGGCCTGAGGCTCAGACACTGTCCCCGTGGGCTGGGGGTCAGACTGGGCTACACGAGATCCTGATGTGAAAGGGGTTGGGGCACAGGTGCTGGACCAAGGACTGCAAGAGGTGATAATCTCCTTCCTCATACAGTATATGCTCACCAGATAGCAGGAAATGAACCCCACAAAAGCTGCTGGGATTAAGAGCAAGTCGGGGGGACTTTGGAGAAAGCACCTTTCAGAGACTTCCCATCAGCCAAGCTCCCTATCCCAGCTGCGTGCACCTTGTCAGGGCACACTAGGCACAGGCTCCAGGAACTAGAACCTGGTCAGAAAAGTGGAGGGCTTCTTCCTACAGGTGAGCCAACGTGGAGGTGGCTTTGGGTAGCTGTGAGGTGCAAACTTCGGTTGTACCCATGGAAGGGCTCAAGAACTCTCACCTCCCAAGACAATCTCCCAAGAAGCTGGTGGAAGATAAAATGTATATTTTCAGGAAGAAATCTGAGAGGGGCACTTTTTATTTTCTTTTTTCTTTTTTTTTTTCTCTCTCTCTCCAATAAGGACAGAGCAATAAGGATCAGACTTAGACCTGAAGCTATTTTTATTGTTGTCTCATGTTGCTTTGTTTGGGCTTTTTTTTTTTTTTTTTTTTTTTTTTGTCTTAATGATCTTTGACCTGTATATTTTAGTTCCTGATTCTATGTTTTTGTGCAGTTTCATATGTATGTGGGGGTGGGGGTTGGAGAGGGAAAGAGTGGAAGAGAGTAGGAGTATGATGGGGAGGAAGGTGGGAAGGATGTGGGAGGAGTTGGGGAAATCATAACCCAACTATATTAAATTAAAAAAAATATTTTCAACAACAGCCTCTGAGGAATTCTATCCAAGAAGCTGGGCATCAAAGTCCTCTATGCACAAAAGCTAGAAAAGGCACCAGTATTTCAACTATAGATATCTCTTCTAAAACCAGCCATTTAGAGCAAACACAATTTATCTTCTCTGTGCCTGTTATTAGATCTACCCATCGGGGCACCTTAAGATCGTGTCTCCCTCACAGCTGAACGGTAAAGATTAATTAGGCAGTATCAGCCAAGTGGAGTTTTCTTGAGAATTACATATGAATACACTGACTCTTGTTATTACGGCGCTTGGAAACGCTCTTAGCATTTCTTGGTTATCTAAGATAAAGAATCTGATCATTACGAAGTAAATGAAGGAAATATTAGACGTTCGTATTCCATGTGGCAAGCCTCAACTGAATATTCTCTCTTAAGAGGGATGATGGAGCCTATTCGGAGGATGCCATGTGGTGAGCCCACTTCTTAAGTGCCCACTTCCTGTGGCATGGATGGAGGTTTCAATACTGTTTTGATTCAATCTTTTATTAAAGGTTTACCTTGAGTAGCCAATTGATTTTTGTTCGTCCCAGGAGTAAATGCAAAAAGGAGACTCTTGTGTATATTTAAGGGGCTCCTGCCTCTGTATAAAGAGCATTTGATGTGCTAAACAAGGAAAGGGAAAGTCTTCACAGAGCAAATGCTATTTTTTTTCCCCAGGCCAATTTTGCATTTTTTTTTTTTAATTCTGGAAATACAGCTCTAAATCATAGGCACTTTGACACTGGCTTGTTTTGCCAGTTCAAGTTAAGAAACAAATTCTCTCCAAATCAGAAAAGATATTAGTTAGAAGGTTGGCAATTCGCAAGATTATCCACATGCTGATCATCCTGCATAACAATCATTTCTGACTATGTTAGATATTTCAAAATATCCTTGTTAAAAACCACGTGTTCACAACATTCTTTGCTCTACTGGGATTCTCTCAATAGTAGCAGCATGGCTTGCCTGTTAACCTGCTCTTATGAAGGGGGCTGTGTAGTCGTCAGTGATGCTTCACCAAGCTGTTTCCTGACATCAAAGATGCCTATGGGGTGATCAGACAAATTCCAGGTGGGTTCTTGAACATTTCACGACACAGGATTCCCTAGCTCATATGAGCTGTGGAACCAAGTTCACACAGGCCTCTAACTAGACTCCACAAGTGATGAAGGCCCTGTGCTTGTGTCGAGGACTATGCTAAAGTCCTTTTCCCTCTTCTTTCTGAAAAGCCCTCTGTTGAGCGCTGATGATAACATAATAATCATGCTGATTCAGGGAGCCTCTTAGTCGCATGTATTGAGCAGCTTATCTCCATTTGCTCTTAATGGTCAGAGCTACCCTAAGGGGAACAAACACTTTCCTTGTTTTATAAGTAAAGAGGATGAGAATTAGAGAAATTAATTAGCTTGACCAAAGTCACACACCCTTGGGCACAAGTCTGTCTCACTCACAAATCTTATTCTCTTAGGCAACAACGCTGCCAGAAACAGGGGGTTAGAAAACCTATTGAAACAAGTAGTCTGTACTAAGGCTGTCCTTTCACATTCAAAACACAGGCTAGGACTGGAGTGGAGTGTTCAAGCTCTCCACATTCAGAAAATGACAACTTTAGGTTTGTGGGTTTGACTCCTCAGGTAAACATAAATCCAACCTAATTTCATGCATGGCAGGAAGGCTTCCTCCTGGCAGTACTGACTTCACAAAGTGTTGAAACATAAACACACAGATGCCTAGGGGGACGGTATATGGGAAAACTGTGCTTACAAAATGAAGTCTTGGTAGGCATGATGTCCACCTTAGCTGAAGAGCTATTGGCATTTGATAGCTTCCAGGAAAGGAAGAAAGAGTTTTCTCTAAGGGTGTGAACCCTGCTAAGTCAGTCACACTCCAGGGCATGCCCCACAACCAAGGGTTTTTGGGTAAGAGAAATTCGACTGCATACCTTTAAGAAAAGAGAACAGGAAATGTGATAACGATAAGGTGGGATAGGTAAGAAGGTGGGGGAGGATCTTGGAGGAGTTAGGGCCGAGAAGAGGAATACGACCAAAACACAGTGTATGAAAGTTTCAAAGAATAAAAATGCTGTTTTAGAAAACTGCACTCCTCTATATGAAAACACAGAAGCTTTCCTGTTTATTCCCGATATCCCATTTTCATCACCAGAAAAGGAAAAAAAAAAAAAAAAAAAAAAAAAACCAGGTGCAACTGTATTATAAATAATATAAAGGAGAGCTGAGAAGGAAAGCAAAATGGTGAGTGGACACCCGAAGGACTCTGAAAAATAGTGATTAAATATCACTTTTCACTTTTCCAGCATAAAACCTGGGAGGCCCTCATTACTTGTTGTATGGGATAAGTATTTGTTACTGTGGATGATTCGGCTCTGCTCCCCTCCACAATCCCAAGTTACCCCACCCACCACTCTCAGAAATAAAGCTCAGGCACTAATTAGACATATGTGACTTAGTCTCAGAGACAACACTGAATATCTAAACATGAATTAAATATGTATTTGCTTAACATGGCAGATATTTCTTAATCCAGACAAATGGGACAGTGTGCCTTTCCCTGCACTAATTGCTGTGCCTTACAAAGGCAGTGCCAGCCACGTGAACACCCAGGCTGCTGTTCCTGAATCTTTGTCAGTTCAGCTACTCACAGGGGGAGTCCCCTGGTAGCACATTTCAACATCCCACACAGGAGGTTTTTTTCTATCACCTAATCTCCATTCTTCCACCTGAGATTTAAACACATCCCTGCTCATCTTATGGTAAGCAGCAACAGAACGGAATCCTTCGATATCTGCCACAGGGGAAAAAGGAATTGAATCTAAACTTAACTGTAGCCATCTCTGATTTCTGATGGGGAAGTATAAGGACAGAGAATGCTATAATAGTTTGAGACCAGAGGAGAGGAAAATCGTTCGAAGGCCCAAGGCCCCTCTGATTCGAAATGGGGACCTGAACATGTGTGCTGAGTTCTGCTACCTCCCAAGCCCCATTAACTCCCAAGGAAAGTATTTTTAATCCATTAACTTAAAAAGGAAATGAAAAGGGGGAGAAGTGGCTCTTGTCTCTTCTCCTATCTCTCTTCCTCCATCTCAGCCAAGTCTGGAGCATTGTTCTTAGGAAAGAGCAGAAAGGACCTCTGGATTGGGCCTGGTACTGTTGAGAACTGAGCCTTGACATTGGCTAAGGGTACTCTGAAAGCACGACAACCTGAGTTTGATTCCTCAGCTATCAAGTAAAAAAGATGGCTTGGCTGTGAGTGCCTGTGACCTCAGCATTGGATGAACACACACACACACACACACACACACACACACACACAAACATACACACACACATACACTTCCCAGATGTGTGTTGGCAGCCATGAGGATACAGGACTACTCTAGGTGTCAGACCCACTCAAGAAAAAAAAAAATTCTGAAAACCTTGCTTTCAAGACACAGATGTAGCAGATGGGCAGCTCAGACTTCATGTGGGTTTCCTAGTAAGGTGAGCAGGTCTGTCTCTGTCATGGACTCAACTGTCTGCTTTTTTATCACCCTCCCTCCTGGTGGGGCTGTCTTGAAGGTCCACAGGGGAAGAGGATGTGCTCAGTCCTGATTCGACTTGATGAGCTCTGGTGGGTGGGTGTGTGGGTGGAGCTCCCTTTTCTGAGAAATGGGGGAGAAGAGAGGAAGAAGGAGGAGGGAGAGTGGGACTGGGAAGAGAGGAGGGAAACTGCAATGATCAGGATGTAAAGTGAGTAAAAATTAATTTTTAGAAAGTTCAGTGTAATCTCTATGCAATCACTTTCTCTGTGGTCATCTTCCAGCTTTCAGCCTCAGTGGTAGCCCTGTCTACCCAACCAACCTGAAGCCTTGAGTGAGTGGAGGAAACGATACTGCTGGTAATGAAAGAAAACACATAGAAAGAAGGATCGAGGAGGCCAGTCTTAGAGAATTCCTCTCTCAGCGCACCTCATGGAGTCTAGCACAGAAATGGCTTTCTCTCACAATGTCTGTGACAAGTAGAGCTAAAGGTAACACATTTCTTTGGAGACGCAGCCTATCTGATCATTGCATGGCACCCACAGCATGTAAGGAGTTTGCCCCTCCAGGAAAGCAACCTCAGCGCTTCCGGATGATTCCGACACAAAGCAGCAGGAGCATAATACAAGCCTGGTCATTAAAGGCAATTTGAAATGGCGGATTAAATGCACACCTTGAGTTTTGCTCCTTCCCAAGCCCCATTAACTCCCAAATAAAGTCTTTTTATAATGTATTAACTTACAGAAATTAGGAGGAGACGAAATAAGCTCAAATGTAGATGGCCAGAGAGTGGATGGATGGGGGGGCGGGTATGCACGGGTGGGTGGGAACTCACTTGCTAAACTTGAGGTGTCAGAATTACAAGTCAGCAGTAGGGACAGTGTGCCCTCTGATATCACCCAAGGCAGTTGTAGCACAGACAATAAATACAGCCTTGTAGAATTTTACCAGGCATATCAGAGGAGAGGAAAATGGACAAGAAGACAAGAGAAAATGGCAGATATTAGTGGTATCTGAGAAAGCTTGTTCTGGACTAGAACATTTCTGGTTCATCCCTTGGAGACTCTACAAGAACTAAGTAAGTTTTATAGTTGGTGAGAGTAAGTTCCCAGGCTAAAGCTGATTTTTATGCACATGGGAACATCCTCCAGAATCTGATCTGATATCCAGAAGAGACAGTGAATATTAACTCATAACTGTCCTAATTACATTCCATTCCCAACAGCAATTGTTACTTTCAAAGGGAAAATCTGCCCCCACTTAAGACAAGAGTACCTGAAGACAACTGATGATGGGTTTGCATTTCCACAAGCTGGTTTGGGTTTCAGTTATCTGGCATGCCACAGCAGGGAACTGCTATTTGCATTTTCAGGTACCCAGCATCTGGAACTCAGGCATGAGACTGAACACAATTATCCCTCACAATAAAAGCAAACAGAGCTCGGCATGAATCTTCTAATTGTTCTTTCCTGCTGGGCTACAATTTTTAATCAGAGGAGAACCATAAAAGAGTAAGTACCAATCTGTCCATTCTTACAAAAGCCAAAGTTATCTTCTCAAAGTCTAAGCTACCTTATTTCATTCTCTTGCTTAGAAACCCTCCGATTGGAGGTAAAATACAGAATCCTAATTGAGGCAAGCAAAGCTCTAGACCAGCAGTGAGGACCTGGATATGATCTTTTACCAGAGAATTGGCTTAAACACAGATTTTCCACTTTAGCCAGTTCTCTGGTAAAACATAAAACACCCCGTCTTCCAGACACTACATTATTTAATGGCTGCCTGTTCTCCAGCCCTTAGGATAAAAAGTCAGTTTCTATAACTCTCATTTGAATTGTTTCTCACAACTGCAGGCTATGAGAATTTCTCTCCATGAGACTTCTAATGCTTGTTTCAAATTCTGTGGCTCACACCAAGTAAGCGCTCTTAATTTTTCTTTGCTTGAAAAGAGAAGGGAAACACTTGCATTTTATAACCGGATCCTGCTGAGGGGCTTTAAAGGCTCTTCACAAACTTGAAACTGTTCTCTCTGCATGAGCGTTGTGAACTTTCTTCTGAGTAATTAGTGTAATCCCCGCTTAATCAGTATACAAGCGTCTACATACACCTTCTCTCCCGACCCTGCTAACGTTCACAGAAAACCTAACATGGAAGGATAGTCAAAGGGTACCAAATGACTAATACGGCAAAGAGAACAGGAACACAGAGGCACAGTTGTGGACAGGAAACATGTTTCTAGCATAGCCTACACTGCCCCATTTCTCAGGGAACATATTTTCTTTGAGAACAGCCAGATCACAGGTTAGTAAGATGGCTCAATGGGCAGAGGCACTTGCTACCAAGCCTGACGTGAATTCTATCCCTGGAATCTTAGTGGTAAAAGGAAAGAACTCATTCTCAAAATTTGCCCTCTGACCTCCACCTATACATTAAGTCATGAGTAGGTAGGTCCCCAGATATAGACAAACAAACAGATGTAAGAAAAAGACTATCTCTGGTGCTTATTCAAAGAGAGGAACATTTATGGACCCGTTGTTACAAATGGGCCACCACACAATGTGGCAAAAACCCAGTTATTAATTAATGAAGTTCATTTGGAAAAGCTGATTCTTTCTCAATGGAGACATCTTCCTTTGAGGGAAAAGTTAAGGAGTTCAATGAAGACATATGCAATTCCATGGCAACAATTATATCCATTTCTAATAATTCCTTCCAGGAAACAGGCCATGAGGCAACTCATACTTGATTATTGAAATGGCTAACCTCTTTGGCCCACATGTGTGTGAGCACTCACAGACCACTCCATTAATGTCTTGCATTTTATTGATCCACAGAAACTGGGTGCCATGCACGCTTTTCCTGATCTATGACCGCAGCTCTTGTGTCTAACAGATGAACTCAGAATTGAGACCCTAGGGCCACACAGTTTATTTCAGTGGCCAAGCTTGGGAACATTATTTGTTTTATGTTCTGCCCTGGTGCTAGTTCTATGGGACAGCTGACCCCACAGTCCTTTCCTTTCTTATCTTGTGGCTTTTATGGTGTATGTGTTTGGAATATCATCACATGATAATCAGATATTAATATTCATGGATTCATTTTCTTTCTTCTCTCCCGGTAAAATAGATTTTTATAGATTAGCACCAGCTGCTGTACTACAGCTACAAAAAAGGAGCCACGGCAGGCATGGAAACCCATGTAAGAAACAACACAATTCAGAATGGGTGAAACAGATCAATCTATTTTTAGTCTTCAAGCTAACACACTGTAAAAAATTAAGCAAAACAAAAGTCGAGTGTGATGGGGATTTTAATTGGAGGCAGTGGTAGACTGTCATCATCAAAGCCCAGAGGAAAATACAAGGCTAATCTTATTACGATTATCTGGATAGGCAGCAACAGCCAGCTCCAAGAAACCTACCATTCTTCAATCAATTTTTCAGTGGGGAAACTTAGTTTATTCAGCCTAATGCACTATGGGAAGATAAGGGACTAGAAATAACATATGAGTTTTTTTTTTAAACTAGAAAATATAAATGATTCAGGTTGTTCACAAACTAATTAGTTCATTCTTTATTAATGAAAGATGCAAATTTTCCTTTACATGTGGCCCTGAGAAGTTGTCAATTGAAGAGAACCTTTTCCCTGATTAGTGGCCCTTTGCCTCACCCCCTCACTATGTAGTCACCAAGATGAAATGCATGCTGTGCACAGCTGCTTCAATTTGTGCAATAGAACAGGCTGCAAAAGAAAATCCAACCACAAATCCCGTATTGGTAGGCGACAATTGAATTGGAAGCCCCTCTGAGAAATAACCCAACTAAAAAAGGGGGGTTTTAACGTATTGCCACGCTATGCAAACATGTCATGATTTATTACGCTGCGCTCAGCTCACCTGACCTAGGCCCTTTCCTCTGCAGTTGTCATTGTCATAGCTATATAATTGTAGTAGCTAGCTTCTATTTTCCAGACTCTTCAAGGAAGATACATAAAAGCAAAAGACAAGACCTTGCCCATTGCGTACATGCATTATCGACCTTAGTAAACTAATACCAACAAGAACTCTCTAAACCTCAGCCAAACACTTGCCTCTTTAAAGGTTTTATTAATAACACATATGAAATTGCCTTGTTTCATGAATGGTAATACTTTTATTTTGTGTGTATGGGTGGTTTTGCCCACATGCAAGTACGTGTATAATGTGTGTGCTTGGTGTCCACGGAGGTCAGAAGAGAGAAGCAGATTCCCTGGAACTAGAGTTGTAGATGTTTGAGAGTTTCTGTGGGGGTGCTGGGAACCGAACCTGGGTCCCCTGCTAGAGCAACAAGTGCTCTTAACTGCTGAGCCATCTCTCCAGTCCTGTGATATTATTCTTAATACAATATGGGAGAATCAAACACTCTCCTGTTAGTGTTAGAGCTTCTGAAACTCTGTGTTTCTCAACAAATTACTTCAACATTGCCTCTTGTGTCCTCTGCAGATATTATGCAAACCTATTATGACAACCGAAGATCTGGGAATTATTAATGTATGATTTCAATGACATATGCTGGAAATAGCTTTTTGCTGGTGGCAATTACAGTTGGAAATAATGTTTCCCTAGCTGATCCCAGGCCCAATCAATAACAATTTTACTGTCAATCCAACTTGCTGAATATCTATTGTGTCATAATTTAGATATCAGTACTTCCCAGAGGCCACGTGCAAAGGTTTGGTTGCCAGTTAATGGAACCGAAGGGAGGTGGTGAAAACTCTGCAGGGAGGCAGAGCTTATTTGGACGAAGCAGATGACTGGGGGACTGCTCCCTCTCTCTTCTCTGTTCTCCCTGTCTCCTGACCACTAAGAGATGAACTGCCTTCCTCCACCACCCTCTCCCATCGTGACATTCTGCCTTGCCTCACATTGCCTAGAAACGTTGCATCTGAGTTATTATGAAAACTCCTGAAAATTAAGTCAAAGTTAAGTACTACTTCCTTTAAGCTGTTCTCTACATCGTAAATGTGCATTTGCTCTCTATTACTTCGATTAATCTTTTCATCTATTACTTTTAACTCAACAAACATCCAGGAGTCTGGTGGCAGGAGACATGTGTTTAACTTCAGCTCTCAGCAGGCTGAGGCAGAAAGATCACAAGTCTGAGGCTATCCTAAGGCACACAGTGATACCTTGTCTTAAAAACAAAACAAACCCATATGTGGAAGTTCCTGCTTCTAAATGGTGGGCATTATTCTCAGTGATGAAGGATACACTGATGAACAAGACGTACAAGGTCCATGTACGCAACATGCTTCCAGTGTAGTTTGCTGGTCTGTAAAAAGCACAAGAATGACTATATTGCCCAGCTTGTTAGAAGGTTACAAGTGTTAGGGAAACAGCAGAGCTAATGACGGCATTGGGAATGGGGGAAGGTAACAATTCACATGAGGAGATCTGAGCATGCTCTCTCAAAGGTACTGCTTGAGGTGGGTATGGACAGGAGAAAGAGCCAGTGCTAAGCTCTAGGCAGATCCATCCAGCCTACATAACATGATTGCTCTCACGGCCTGTATTTCTAGTAAGTGCCTCTCTTTCCTTTCTGGGACACTGCATTATTACTTGCTGGGAACAGTGCTGCTCACTTCCCTATCCTCTCATCTTCTGTCAGCTGAGAAAAGCATCCTCTCCAAATGGTGCACGTGTAAACCACCTGAGTGGAATCTGGCTGCTCCTTCCCCATAAACTCCCAGGTCACACTGATGCTAATGCCAACAGCCACTGGACCACAGAGATAAACATCCAGTCAGAAAGGGCTGGTCGATGGTCCTGAAATGGATTATAAGAGCCCCAGGGAAAACATATCTACCTCTTTCTTTCAATGTCAATGGCACACAGCCAAGTCAAATTCAAAGCTCTGAGAACAAGCTTTCATGCTCTCCAGGTAATCACAATGGACAGACATGTTGAGAACCTCTATGATCCCTCTTTTTTTATTTATTACTTTTTAAATTTTTCATTATCATCATCATTATTAATTACAATTTATTCACGTTGTATCCTGGATGTAGTCCCCTTCATCATCTCTTCAGGATCCCACCCTCTTTCCTCCCCATGTCCCTCCTCTAGTCCACTGAGAGGAGAGGTCCTCCTTCTCTGATCCTTCCTAGCTTGGAAAGCTACCATTGAGGCAGCTGAACCTTTCAAGAGAGAGCATAAGTAAAGCGACCTGGACACGATACAGGTAGGCAGCACAGGAGTTCTAGCGCAGCTCCAGACACAACAGGTCAGACCCCAGCTCCGATGCCTGATCTTGGATGAGTCATTTTACCTATCCATACCTAAATTTCTTCACCTCTAAAACAAGAGCCGTCAACTTGACATGTTGCGTGTTATTTAATGAAAGATTTTTGAAAGGTGACTTTACCCTGCATCTCACTCGTAGCAGCAGCCAATAGTTTGAGCGCATTGTTGATATTAAATACGATAATTTGCAGCATCACATAAAAAAACATACTGTTCTCTTGCTTTCCTCTCAACAGCATCCACATGGAAAATAACAACAGCCACCAGGGAAGCCTGCATCAACTTAAGCGCCACCAGGGGAACTATTTCCAATACTTAATTTCCTTCTCTGCCCTCTGCTCCCAGAGCTACTCTGGTGGAAGCTACTTCTTTCCTTTATGAAATGTTTGCTGAAGATAACAAATAGTAGTTCTAAGTAGTGTTTCAGGAGACAGAGTCCCTTTACTACTCCATCATCTTGTGCATAGCAGGCAACATTGATAGGTTCAGTAGGGGTAACACTCCCGCCTGTCTTCCTTTGCTTAGGGTGGACTATAGTTAAGACTGTCTTACTCGAACCCCATACTCTACTGGTGGAAGCTGCCACAGCAGTGAAATCATTACATGATCCCAGCTAGTTAGTGAGCTGTAAGCATGTTTGTCTCTTGGCACTTGGGGAAGGAATCAGGGAGCCAGGGAGGAGGTCAGGTTTCCACTTCTGCTAAGCCCTGGGCTACAGAAGGAACAGCCCCCCCCACACACACACACACTCCTTTTTGTTATGACTCTTCAGTCAGGCTGAATGCATGTATTAGGAAGGCTTTAGTTTTCACCCCTTCCTACCCACCAGGCCTGGCTAGTAAGACTTGACCCATACGTAGAGAACTTTGAACCAACTCAGATCTGTCAAAACTTTCAAAGATACGTAAAGTCCTATATTGCTCTGTTCAAACCAACGCTCAGAGTTCTCTTGTCAGAGCTCTCTCAGCTGACCTCCCTATTCATTTTGCTCCTATAGCTTTACATACTGGAAGTTCATTTTGTTCCCCTCACATTTGGATCAGAAGAATCTGAGTGGTGTTCTCCCTGCAAACAGTATGAGAAAGATCTGCTGGCTTCAGAAATATTAGCAAGCTAATTAATAAAACTGCTTAGAATTCAGATGTTCCTGGACTGAGCACAGCGTTAGCCTGACAAGCCCGCCATCAGCTGAAAACACGGCACATCAAACGTGAATCTAATTTAGCGCTGCCGCCGAATGTTACAGCGTGGGGCTGCTTGTCTCACAATCATGGGGCTTACAGAACTATAGCTCATGAGCACTGATCAGAACGGCAAAAGAATATTATAGGCACATTGCTGGCTCAGGAAAAGATCAAAATTTAAAGTTTGAGGTACAGATTTTACTGGATACATTTACTGGATACACTTTCATATAACATCACTAATTTCTAAGTCAAATAATCATTAAATCAGGGATCACTTAACTTGTATGTAGGAGGCACTAAATAAATGTTTATGGTTAACATAACCATTATTGCTGCCATTAGTTACTAAAAACTAGCAACACTGTCCTTTCAATGGGCTGACTATACAAGCCAACGGACAGTTTTGGCTTCTAATTACATACTTCTTGAATTAAAAAAAAATTTAATTTATTTGCTTTACATAATTATTGTAGTCCCCTCCCCCTTCTTCTTCCCGGTCCCACCCTTCCTCTCTGTTTCCCCTCCCTCCTCCCTAGTCCTCAGAAAGGGGAGCCCTCCTCTCCTACCATCTGGCCCTAGCCTATCAAGTCTCCTTAGGACTCCCTGCATCCTCTTCCTCTGTGGCCTGGCAAGCACCTCCCTTTAACCAACCAGAGGGAAGGGATCAAAATGCTAGTAACAGAGTCCATATCAGAGACAACCCCAGTTCTCCTTACTAGGGAACCTACATGGAAACTGAGCTGTCTATGGGCTACATCTGGGCAGGGGGTCTAGGTCCTTTCAATGCATGGTCCTTGTCTGGTGCATCATTCTCTGCAGGCTCCCCTGGGCCCAGTTTTGTTAGCTCTGTTGGTCTTCTTATGGAGCACCTGTGTCCTTTGGATCCTACAGACTAGAAAAAGATCTTCACCAATCCTACATCTAAAAGAGGGCTAATACCCAAGACATATAAAGAAATCAAGAAATTAAACTCCAACAAACCAAATAATCCAATTAAAAATGGGGTGCAGAACTAACTAAACAGAATTCTCAAAAGAGGAATCTCAAATGGCTGAGAAACACTGAATACTTAAAAGAATATCCTTTGGCAAATCAAAAGAACTCTGAGATTCCATCTTACACCCATCAGAATGGCTAAGATCAAACCTCAAGTGACATCGCATGCTGGAAAGGATGTGAAGTAAGGGCAAACTTGTACAACCACTTTGGAAATCAATCTGGTGCTTTCTCAGAAAATTATATACTTTCTAAACATTAGGTGAAGCACAGTCTTTCCCTTAGATGATTGTCACAACTACTCTACAAGGAAATGTTGCTAGTTCTCACTTACACAGTGAGAACACTGAGACCCAGGAAGGTTAAACACTTAGTAAGCATGAGATCTAGGAGTTAAGCACATGAATGTTCTGTCCTAAAGCCTGTTCTTAGCCATGACACACAGCCTTCTAATAGAACGGTGGTGGGGTCTACCCTGTTCATCTTTGCCACTCTCAGATTCTGCCTGAGAAGCTGAGGACTTTAATAGTACCAAAGTGTTTCTGCAAAAGCCAGGGGCGGAAGTCTTCATCTCCACTGTAGGCAGTTTTGGCAGGTAGGATGTGAACTTTCAGGAGAATAAAAAGGGACTGATCTCTCCTGCTTTTTATTGTTAAGTGTCTTGTCTTTTAAGAGGCCTTCCTGTCTCGACAGATGCCCCAGTACTCGTACCCAAAATCCACTCATGAGAAAAACATCAAAGTCTAATTTAAAAGTGTTCAGTGAGGAACCCTCGTTATCAGATCAGTACTCATCAAAACTGTCATTAACTCAACAAAATTATGAACAGTCTAAAGAAATCTAAGTCTAGAGTTAAGTTTAAGGACACATGACAAGTGAGTGGTATGCTGGGACTGAAAAATAGCATTAGGTAAAAACTTATGAATCTGCATAAACCACAGACCGGATGGAAATAAAGAAAGGGTAAAGATTCCTCAACTATGAGAAACTAATGTATTCTGGTGGCATTACAGCAGCTTAAGTTGGGAAAGGGTAGGGTAAGTACTTCAGTATTTTTGTAATTTTTCTTTCAATATAAAAAAACTTATCTAAAATAAAATTATTGCTTGAAAACACAATGAATCCTCTCAAAGGTCATACCTGAAACAATATGATGTTCTTGAGCTAAAACTAAAGTAAGCAAAAAAAAAAAAAAAGGGGAGGGAAGGTAAGGATTATATCACAGATGTAATTAAGGATGTTTGTTTGTGAATTTTTGTATTGAAAATTGCTTTTTACAGCATCTCATTAGTTTGGTAAGATGATAAAGTCACATCCTAGAACTCATGTTAATTATTTCCTTTGAGATTCTAGCCAGGAGAAAAGGACATATGTATCATCATCGCTGAAAACATGTTTTACTGGAAACATAGAATTTGTTATATAGGATATTAGGGCTGGTAATCCACGAGCAATTATTCTGAGGATGTTCCTTCCCCAAAAATGCATCGAAACAAGAAGAATCACTGCAGCCAGATAATAAAGGTTAAAAATGTCGGTGTCACTTGTAACATGGAGAGGTATTTGTGAGAAAGTCCAGAATATATCCATATTTGGGCTTCTTTTAAAATCTAAACCTGGAGGACTTTAGGTGCTATGGAATTTCTTGTTGGCCTAAAAAATCAGTAGGCTGAGATAGAAAGTCTGATAATAACAATTCTTTTAAACACTTTACAAAATCCACCAATTTCTCTCTTGGTTGCTGTTGGTTTCCATATGGAACCATAAACTCTGTGCCAAAGTTGGGGTCAACACCCCTATGACTGAAACCTGGAGGGCCTTCATGTGTGTTTTGACCAATAGGACAGAGCAGTGGTGGCACAGTGCCATGGAAACCGGTCAGGAAACCATCACTCCTGATGTCTGTCTGTCAGGGACACCTGCTCTTGAAATGTGTCAATGCTGTCTGCTCTGGACTCAATATTTCTGCGGCCCCAGCCCAAGCAGCCATCACTGGAGTGTCTCTGAAGTGGGGCACATTACCTAAACAGTTTCTGAAATAGCTGTGCCTGATTTCAGCCCCAAGTTCTGAGGTGGTGCACAACCCAGCAATCACTAATTGGACTATTAATTTTATAATTCTCCCAGAGAGAGGCAAATACGAAGTGTCAGCGTGACATATAATGATCCAGTCTGTGCTGTGTCAAACCTGGTCATTGGCACAGAAACACATCAATTTGTATTAATGGCAAGTAGTGCTGTTTTAGTTTAATACTGCAATTATTTCATTTGTTAGACATCTCCTATATATGGGCACTATGATTGGCATAAGGAACTTAGTGGGATTAATTTATTTTTTTTTAAATCTGTTTTCCTCAAATCAAATGATTACCAGTTTCGATAAGTATTCTAAAGGAGACCATCAAGGAAAAAGTCTTACTTTCAACAGGTGACTGAAAATGGTCTTTAAAGCCTTGGGAAAAGGCATTTAAGTTAAACCTTGAAGAAAGAAAACAGTGAGTTGTGTTAGGAAAAAAGTTTCCTGGAGGAGAGACAGACCAGGCAAAGTTCAGAGGTAGAAATATTCCAGGATGGGGATGTGTCTGTGTGGCTGTGGCTTAATGTGGAAGAAGAATACAGAAGAGACAGATAGTGTTCCACCAGCAAAGGCCTCCCTGTTCTGAGTCATGGAGTTGCCTTGGGGATGCGGCTTTCCACTCCCCAGCCTAATCTGCTCAGCAAGGAAGAAAGCATCACGTGATTAACTTTTGGCAAGTGCGGCACAGGTGGGAGCACTAACCCTGGAGAGGGCACGCATTGCCTCCACTCCCTACGCTCAAGTGACAGCTAGACTTCAACACCCAGGGATTTCTTAAATGCTAGATGTGAAGATGTCATCTCTCAATCAGTCTTGAATAACTTTGTGGAGCAGAGAGGCCCATCCTAACCCTGTCCCTAGCACTGAGACCCACTAGTGTAAGAAATAACCCACTGTTGTTCAGCTACAAGATCTCAGGCGTTGCCTAGTAGAATGGTTACTAGCGCCGTAACTGAAACAAAAGACAGGGATACGATATTCACCAGACACCATAAGAAGCCCTCCAGAATGCCAAGGAACTTGACATTTAATTTAAAAGCACTGGAAACCCATTACTATATACATGAAGGTAGTGTGATCTGGCTGACAATCACTCCTTTCTCTGGCAATTGGTGTAGAAGGTGTTAATATTTGAATCTAGAATGTACCCCTAGCCTCAGGTGTTTGGACAGCTAACCGCCTAGGATGAGGCCTGGCTGATGTGAACAGAATATGTAGCAGGACTTAGGTTATGGCTCTGCCGGGGTTCTGGGCCAGGTCTATGTGTGCTCACCTGCTAAGCTGTCAGGGTGCTTCCTGCAGCTGAAGCACCTCTCCGCCATACCTCCTTTACCTCAGAGACTGTGAGCTTCAAGAAACCTCCCCACTCTCTGGGAATTCTCAGCCTTGTCGAAGACAGCAAAAATCGGGACGTGGTGGCACATGCCTTTATTCCCAACACTAGGGAGGCAAAGGCAGATGGATCTCTGAGTTTGAGGCCAGCCTGGTCTACAGAGTGAGTTCTAGGACAGCCAGGGCAACACAGAGAAACCCTGTCTTGAAAAGAATAACAACAACAACAACAATAATAATAACAAATAATTATAACAGTAGCATGCAATGGCCTTTACATTGTCTGGCAGCTTTTATACCTGCCATAACTTCTTAATATTTATAAAAAGTTTCTTAATAATATTTATCCCACAGTGGATGAGAACTGTGTGTCATGCACACATGTGGAGGTCAGAGGGCAAATTGCAAGAGTGAATTTTCCTTCCACTATAGGGCCTAAGGGATTGTGTTCAGGTCCTCAGGCCTGGTGGCAAGCACCTTCAGCTGCTAAGAGATCTTGCTGGCCCTGGAACTCTAGCATGAAATACTTCCTGTCATGCAAAACGCATTCTGTTTACATATCACCTTGCTCTTACACAATGAATGCTTTACCAATTGAGCTGCCCCCATCACAAACTGTATTTCAATTAGAATATTCTTTTTTCTTTTCTTTTCTTTCTTTTTTTAAGTTGTCACTACTGAGACTTAGTGAGATAAAATGCTCACAAGATCACCTTGCATTATCTGGAAATTTGCTTTTGGTCTCACAAATGAATAAAGACACTAGAAATGTAAAATGAGCTCCTGGAGAACATGACCACAGAGGACAGCTGCTGTTTTAAGACTGACCAAGTTCTCTCCGCTCAGAGGTACTCAGTCCTGTTGGGGTGTTATCCACATTGGGAAGTTAATGATTCAAAACACTGTGGGTACTCCTGCCACAGGCTCCTAGATCTGTCTGTGATGACAAGTCTTCATACTGAGACAGTGAGTTTGGCTTTAGGTGGCCAGGAAAGCCAATTCACAACTGGGTTTGGTAAATAAGGTACATTATTAGATGAAGAATCACTACATTTTCTTTCATAAAGGAGTGATAATAAATCCACAAAACCAATCTTCTATAGCTTATAAATTGTCTCTGAGGAAAAAAAAAATCTCACTTAGGGAAACTTTGAAAATGCTTTAGAATATGTCAGTATTATTGGAACAAAAGAACACAGATGTGAACATAACTGTACTACACAGAGAGATACCCAAAGAAGAATGAAATCCCCGCAGCTTTCTATACAGCAGAAAGTGCATACTCCATATAGTGTTTTAATGCGCAAAGAAACTTATATTTGTAAGCATTACCTAAATTCTTACATATTTTAATTTAATATACATGTTTCCATCAATGGGCTTGGAAGTTTGCCTTATATCTCTATGAAAGGTGTATGACATTATATATATATATATATATATATATATATATATATATATATATATATTCACATTGTAGAAAGACAAAGTTGATTAGCATAACCTTAAGCAACATCCATTCTTTGGTGATGAAACTCTTAAAGCCACTCAGTCTTGTGGCAATTTTAAAAAATATATAAATGAGGCTGGAGAGATCGCTCAAAAGTGAGGAGCACTAGTTCTCTCACAGAGGACTTAATTTCTGTTCCCGACATCCACATGGCCTTTCATAATCATCTGTAACTCCAGTTCCAAGAGATCTGATGCCCCCTTCTACCAGGAATACACATAGTGTACATACTTGCATGTGGGCAAAAGACACACACATAAAATAAAACAAACAGTTCTTTTAAAAAATGTATATTACCTATTTTCTCTGTGCTGTATAATAGCTCTCTCCAATTAATTCCCTCTGTTTTGCTAAGGTTATTTGAGCAATGTCTCTCCAATCCTCTGTAAACACTACTTTATTCTGAGTTCAACACTTCATACTCTATTTGTAAGTGGCATTATGCAACAATTCACTTTCTGTTCCTGGCTTATTTCACTTAACATAATGTCTTTCAGATTCATCCATGTTGCCACAAATGACAGGAATGTGTTCTTTCTGGGTGCTGAAAAACATTGTGTCATATATACATATATGAATGTATGTGTAACATTTTTTACTAGCTGACAGGTACTTGAGATCTTTCTGTTCCTTGGCTATTGTGAACAGTGCTACAATGAACACAAAAGTTTTATTTCCTTTATGTATACATATGTGTGTACATATACACATGAGTATATATTTATTTCCTTTATACATGTGCATACATATATGCAGATATATGTATGTATATATACACAGATACACACTGACACACACATATGTACATCCCAGTAGTAAACATACAGAAGTTCTATATAAAGTGCTTTGAGGGATTGCCATGGTCCTCCATATTTTGGATGACACTAATCATCATAAACTAATACTTTTTATGATTTTAATTCACATTCACTAATGATTAGTGATGCTGAACATGTTTTTTGCACACTTGTTGGCCATTTGTATATCTCTGCTGAGAAATGTCTTTTATGTCCTTTGTCGAATTTTCATAAGGTTACCAGTTGACTGATGACTGAGGTGCGGTTCCATATATTTGGGGTATTAAGCCCTTATCAGATGTACAGTTTACAAATATTTAAATTCTTGTATTTAAAACTTCATTATTATAGAGCCAAAATGCCTGTCCTTCCGTGTGATTATTGGAAGCATCTAATATAAACAGAATTCAAAAGTCTTTTACAGGCAGGTGGCTGATGAATTACCAGATCTTTAATTCATAAATTTAGCTTGTTGCACTCATTTGGTTTATTATGTGGAGTATGCATAAGCCCTGGATGATTCATACAAACATTTTTTTTTCACTCACAAAAACATGGCAAAACCTTTTCACAGAATTGCTTTTGTTTCATTTGGAGTGCTCATTCTTCAGTATAAACAACCCAATGCTTTGATATTCAAATTAATGAAGGCAGTAGAAATGAGAGCTAAATCCATCTGAAAATCATATGCTTCTCCTGAATACCTATTAATGAAAAATCTCTCTCACACATTCGTTATTTGAGAGAATACAACCTCAGAAGCAATGAAAAACTCCCCTGAAATCTAAAACAGACAAATTATTTCACAGTAACCACAAAACCAGATTAGCTGTGGCCCTGGACTAGTTGATTCATTTTTGAGGCTTAATTTATTCATCAGTAACATGAAAGTAGTAGTAACACTCATTTCACAGTTTAATTTTAAGAACTGAGTAATAGCATATACTTAACATAGTGCCTTGGGATTTAATTAATTGTTTTATTGTCATTAACACTAATATTAAGTTAACCAGATCTGTCTTTTTTTCTGTACAGCAGTTTTCCCTCTTATCAAAAGGAGCAGCTACCTAATTGATCAATGATAAATGAGTGAGATGGAAGAGCTTTTTAAATGCTATGTGATGCTGAGTGTTGCCACAAAACGGAAATGTTCTTTTGTCCTGTATCACATAGAATAATCAAATGCCTTTTCTCCCATGCTGCTTCCTACACATCCTCCAGTATGAGTATCATCTAATTGCTTCAGACTGAAGAAACGTTCTTCAGTTTGTGTGTCATCTGTTGCAATACAAGGTGGACAACTATAGCCTGAAGTGATTAAGCTCCTGTCCCCTTCCCCAAACAAATGGTATCGTAGTTTCTGCAACAAGTCAAGACACAGTATTTCCTGTCTCAACTGTTTAGGCAAACCTGAAGGCAACACCACTTTCTAGGAGTCTCAGTGTGATGCCTGGTCAAGCGGGGTGTGTGTGTGTGTGTGTGTGTGTGTGTGTGTGTGTGTGTGTGTTCACCATCATCTCTCAGTTCTGTTCATCATATAGCAGCTGTCAGGTTTTTCTCTTTGTCAGTGTGACTCTTGATTACTGTTTTATTCCTATGAAGAGACACCATGACTAAGGCAACTTAGAAAACAAAGCATTTAATTGAGAGAGTTTGCTTACAATTTCAGAGGACTAGTTGTTGTAGGTGTCGATTAATATTTACTATTGGGTTATTTTTTATTAAAGCTGCTGTTAATCCTAAACAGCTGTATAACCGAATCACCACACTGAGACTGGGATTTATTTAGTTAACCTAGAACACAATGCTGGGCAGTAGTTACTCCATCTTAAACCTCCAGGCCCTCATAGTTTCTACCATTCAGATTTCCCACATTATACTTGCTTTTTGTGAAACATTTGGTCAGGTTCATTCTCCACGTTGTTTCAAGACCTCTCTCCCAGCTCTGCTCTCCTAGCTCTCTTCTGCCCTTCTCCTCCTCTGCCTCCCACTCCTTTCTGTCCTCTGGCTCCTCTCCTCTCCCTCCTACTCCTTTCTCTCCATTGCTCAACATTGTGTCTGGTTGTTTTATTTTGGCATGTTTACACAAAGATGAGACAGGTGATGCTTAGAATAAGTATCACAGTGCAATGTCCAGATTGAAACCAGAGAGTGGGGGAGAGAAATCAGCATTTGAATGAACAAGGGTAAAGTATATACATTCCAAAAGAACATTATACCAACAGCTAGTTTATGATCATTATGCTGTGAAGCATAGTAGCAGGCAGGCATGGTATTGGAGCCTTGCTGAGAGCTCACATCTTGACCCACAGGCAGGAGGCAGAAAGAGAAAGAGCCAGAATGGGCCCAGTATAGGCTTTTGAAACCATATAGCCCATCATCAGTGACACACTTTTTCCACAACTTCTAATCCTTCCAAAACAGTTCTGCTGGGGATCCAGAATTGAAATATAGAGAGGTTATAGGGGCCAGTCTCAATCAAACTAACACAATATGCTAAAAAAGAAAAGAAAAGAAAAAAAAAAACAGCATTTGAGGAGAATCACTGCTATCAATGCTATTGCTAGTATATTCCTCTAAATATAGTGTGCTTCGATTCATCAAGCCACAAACATTTCTCTGTCTCCAGGAATAAGAACTGTGGTTCTGTCCTTTCCACTCACCTGCCACAGCAATGCACAGAGATTTTGCCCTTCATTGAGTTCAGATGGGCAGACTGTGAAGTCAAATGTTTCACAAAAGCCATCATGTTGTGCCTCTATAATCCATTTTCTCTTCCTCCCTCCAAGTTGACTCGTGACAAAAAAGCAATATCTCAGGCTTACACAAGATGCAACACAGACTCAGTGACTCCTTCCAATGAGAAAGAATTTGTCTACTCAATGTTCTGCAGAGCTAAATAAAAAAGTCAACATCTACTTTTCTTGTTTATTGACAAGTAATCTCTAAATTTCAATGCCTTGGGCCAGCTAAATGCATCCACAAGTAAAGGCACTTGACAAAAAAATCAACACAGGGTGAAAGGAGAGAACTGACTCACACATGTGTGTGTGCACAAATGTGTGTGTGCATGCACATACACACACACACAGGTAAGTAAAATAAAATTCAATATCATTTTATGCTCCACAGTGGGCTATTGAAAGACTCCTCAGTAAGTGAGTGATAGCGTATAAAATACTCAATAACTATAGTTCTTGGCTCACAGTAAGCACTAAAAATATCATTAAATATAAAATGTGGTAACTTTATTGGAATGGCTTATCTTTCTTTACTATAATGCCCATCAATATATAAAAGTAAATATTCATTTTTTAGAATTACATATTTTGAGAAAAATAAAAAGAGGTGATACTTTTAAACCATGTGGAGCTCTCATATTTCCTTAACTAAAAAGGGAAAATAGTAACTTTTAACAACGCAGTCCAGGTTCACAACATCAGGTCAAAGCATGTCACATAATTCCTGGATGATGTGCTAAAAGAGATATATTACTTCTGTGTATTCTTTCCAAAACACAGCTAACCTACACATGATAAAAATATCAAGCAGAGCCAAATTACAGATCACTCTACAAAAGAGCCAACTGACATACTTCAGAAGTGTCAAGATCACAAAGGATAAAAGCCATGAGGCCAAGGAGACTTGACATCACAGTGGTTATCCTCTATCTGATTCTAGAGTAGGTGGAAAAGCTAAAAATTTTCTGGATAAGGTCTGCAGTTTAGTCAGTAAGCTGCCACCAAGGTTCATTTCTCAGCTTTAATAATTGTACTGATGTTACATAACAAGATGACTTTAGGAGAGGCTGGGTGAAGACTAAAAATTCTCAGTGTTATTTCTGAAACTCTTCTTTAAATCTAAAAATACTTGAAAATAAAAGGCTTTTAAGAGAAAAAAAATTATAATTTGCTTTGTATTTCTAAAACTGAATTTAATTTCTGTCACCACGCCCTATTCTGAAAGGGGAAAAACTTAACTTTCTCAATTCAGAGTCCTCCTTTCCCATGGGGCTTTGCAAGTTCCCATGGCTTTCTACGGTGCCAGTGCACTTGGGGAAGGTCATGGTGTAGAGATGCTCACAGATAGACAGGCAATAACAGATGACAGATGTTCATTTCAGCTTTGCTCTCCATATTGGCCCACTTGCCTTATTGATAACTGGCCTGTATTTCCAGCCACAGAACTCTTTGGGTCTCTGTATCATATCTGTAGCATATCTGTTGCTTTGGAAATAACTTCTTTCCTTCTCATAGTGAAGAAAATACAGGATGCTGCTCAGCCCCCTCTGTCTCCCTCTTCCTTTGCCTGACAGGCAGTTTGATGGCTTGATGATGGAGTAGGTGGATAGGTGTAAGAATTACTAGGATTGATGGTTTTGAAGGGGGCCAAGATCTCCACTGTGCTGAATATAAAAATCAACCCACCCTTGCTAAGGGAAGCCCTTCTAGAAAGCTCATTAAGACTTTAAATGTTCTAAAGGTAGGTGAAACATTGCATCCTGCAGAGAAGCTCTTTAAGACTCAGGATATTCTGAAGGAAGTCTCTTTACTATTCAGGAAGAAAGCAATTCAGAAGGTTCAGAAAATCCCTGAAACTGACCAAAAGCACTAGATCCTTCTCTCCCCAAGCTTATACAAAAGTTAGGAATACTGAGAGATACACTCATACAAGTACAGCTGCCTGGAAGAGGTTCACACCAACTGAACTGCCTGCAAGAGACACTCTCTGATCTGTTGAGTTGCCTGAAAGTCATACAGTAAGCTCTTGGAGTCACTGGGTTTGTGACTCAAGAGTATGAGTGAGAGGTTAGTTGTAGGAGTAGAACTCATTGTCTAACCAAGCTTTGGGCTTTGATAGTATCCTTACAGTGGTCTGTCATTAGTTCCCTCTCTAGGGTGAGTAAACACTTTGTCACATCTACTGAAGAAACCATAACAGAGTGGGTCCCTCTGCTCTAATATGTCCAGATTCATCTTTGCTTTGTCATCCTTGCCTACTGAATGAAAGAAGACATAAAGCCCTTCATCAGATCCAACCCTCAACTAAGCTGTTTTTATTCTATCCCCTTCAGAACTTCCCATCACAAGACACCTGTGAAATGTAAAGCAAAAGCAATGTTCATTAAAAAATATGGCTTTCTTCTCTCCCACCAGAGACTAGACTCTAGCTAGACAAAGGAAAAGAGACACATGTTAGAGAGGCTTTGTATATAATGGTGGGATCAACCATTATATACTTTGCAGAGAATGCTTTGCAGAAAAATTTTAATTTATCAGAAATCTTTCTTTCTTTTTTATTCTTGCCATTGCAGAAATTCCTCTTTTCATTGTGTTTTACCCCAGGTAGATTCTGAGGAATGTGGGGCACAAAGGAGAAAAAGAATGAACTTGAAAATCTAGCCTATTACTTTCTAAATACCCCTCACAAGCTATCAGAGAGAGAGGGAAAAAAGGAGAAATGGATTAAACTGAACATTTCTTTTGGAGGAAATGTGACATAAGAGACTGAATAGAAGATACCTGTGATCCAATGACATTTACCAGAAGCTGCTTGCTCTTAACTGATGACCAGGCACTGGAGGTAACTGAGCTCAGACAGGAATAGGGGTCACTACCAGTGTCAGCATCTTCTGCAGCTGAGCACTGAGTCACACAGCCAAGAGCTGAACCAACACTCAACGACAAGCCTAAAGCAGTATGAGTGACACAAGCACAAGGCCAAGTAAAACTTACCCCAGCCTTTCAAATATTCAAAGTTTAAAAACTCAGAACAAATAACAACTCTCAAATTATGCTTCATACACATCCACACAAGCATGCATGTGTGTGTGTGTATATATGTACACGGTGTGTACTCACACATGTATATGCAGATGCGTGTGTGTGTGCATGCATTTAAAACTCATAGGTCAAGTGTCTTCTAGCATACTCTGTATATTATTTATATTTTTTCAGACCAGGTCTCTCACTGAACCTGGAATTCATCACCTCAGCTTTCCTGACTGTCCGACAAGATCAGGGGTCCTCCTTTCACCTTTCCAGTGCTGGGATTACAGGGACACACTATCATGCCCAGCTTTTTCACATGGGCCATTGTGCGTGCAGAGCAAACATTTTGCCAGCTGAGGCATCTTGGCTCCACTGGCCAAGCAGCAGCAGGAGGAGAGACTTCACTTCCCCCTTCACAACGGAGCCCCTGTCCCTCTACTAAGTCCCTGTGTGCTTATAAACAGTGACTTAGTCCTTCAAAAGGTCTGACAATGGCTGGAAGTGGAAAGTAGTTTTTTTTTTCCTTTCTTTTTCTTTTTATTCATTCTTCTCTCATACATCATATCCCAACAGAAGTTTTTCTTCCCTCCTCTCCTTTCAGTTCTTCTCTTCCCTCTCTTCCCCAGATCCACTCCTCCTCCATTTCCCTTCAGAAAAGAGCAGGTCTCCCAGGGATATCACCAAACATTGCAATAAGTTACAAATAAGACTAGGCACAAAACCTCATAGCGCAGCTGGACAAGGCAACCTAGAAGGAGGAAGATGGTCTCAAGAGCAGGCAAACATCCCAGGCTAAACAACCAGCATGTATGTAGAGGACATAGTACAGACCCATGCAGGTTCCATGATTGCCAATTACCTCTTCATTTTCTGTGAGCCCTATGACTCCTGCTTAGTTGACTCTGTGAGCCCCCTTCTCATGGTGTCCTCAACCACTCTGGCTCCTACAATAAGTGGAAAATTTTCTTAGTCTGGCCCATCCCAGAGTAGAGTGGATTCAGAGGACCAGAAAAAAAGAACTAGGGGACAGATATGACCCAAGCGCTAATGAAACATTAGAATGTCAGAAAGAGTGAAAAACAAGCTCTATAAAAGTTACATATGGGAGCTAGAGAGGTGGCTCGGCAGTTAAGCATATTGGTTACTCTTCCAGGGGACCTCATTCAATTTCCAGCACCCTCACGGTGGCCTACATCCACTTGTAGTCACTGTCTCCGGTGACCTGGTGCCATTTTCTGGCCTTCACAGGCAGTGGATGGTATGTATGTGGCACACAAACATACATACAGGGCAAAACATCCATGTGCATAATGTTTAATTTACATGTAAATTTGAGGACTAAATAGCACTTCTATGGGACTATATAATCCTACGAGTCAAATGCTTAGTATATATTCCCAGGAGGAATTAGGTGTGTCTCATCTAGAAATCAGAAAAACAAACAAAACATTACAGATAATAATCCACAGGGGTAGTTAATAACCCAAATAACCAATGAGTAAAAGTTTCAGGAAAAGAGATTTCAGTGGCACCTTAGATAAAATTCGTTAACAGCTGACAGATGAAATGGGCCGCCCTGACAGCATAGGTAACGACAAGTTGAAAGGCACCACCGTGTGAGTCAAACCTATAGGTTCAGTGCTGAACTTCAACTGCATTACTCAACTTCTCAGCCTCTCCCATCACACAAGAAAACTGGACAACAATTGTACATCCCACTGCATTTACAGAGTCCACATTCAGGGATTCAACCAAACATCCATCAAAAATATCCAGGGAAGAAACTGTTCTGAACACATACAGACTTTCTGTCAACATTCCTTCACAAGGTAGTATGGCAATTATTTAAATAGTATTTATGTCTTATTAGGTGCTTTATAAGTGGTCTAAAGATGATACAAAGTACACCAGTGTGTGCTGCCTATATGCTAATTCTAAGTCATTTTATATGGGGCTCAAGCATATGCAGATGTGACTAATCATGGCAACAGGGATCATAGACTTCATCCCGCATGGGCACCGAGAGAGTGCATTTCTCCAGAATCCTGAAGGATTAACAAGATAATGCATCTCAAGTATTTACAGAGTACCCACTTGCAAAGAATTGATAAACAGAAGGTGTTTTTAGTGTGACTTTGATATTATTAACATTAAAGCAGAGGCTGTCAATTACATTTAGAAAAGATAACCTTTGAAACACGATGCAAAATCTAAATGTATTCTAAGCAGTCAATGGCTTTAAACCTGGCAGCTGCAAAAAGATGAGGTTAATGGTGTCTATGGGCTAGAGAATCTCAAAACATGCCTATCGTTCATCGTGCCACTTCATCCTACTTCTGTGATATGGAGCCACATTGCCCAACACAATAAACAGACAGATCAATAAAGTTAAAACAAGAATTCCCAAAGGATATGATGTAGGGGAAGAAAAGCCCATCAAATTGGATTATGACATGAAGGGCCTCTGTGTGAGTGTTGAAAATATCTGTAAGTGATTTTATATGACCTAAAGCAGAGTACCAAGAGCCAGTGATTACATAAATAATGGAGCAGGAAGACAGCACATAGTATTTAAGATTACTCAAGACAATGATGAAGTATAAAGCTGTCATTACAATGAGAGCATCCAGTCCAATTCTATACGGAATGGGTTGGCTAATCTTTTGATTTACTTGAAACAGTTAGCCAAACGGCTCTTAGAAAAATAAATATAACTGTCTCTACTAGAGACTTACAGGTAAGCTGTGGCTCTAAAGAAACAAGAACCCACAACACCTCTCACAGCCTGCAATTTGCTTTTAAAGATTGTCTTTGTTAGGCAGGTAGCAAAAACAGGCTGCAGAAACTATACATTTAGAATGTTTCACTGTTAAATTATAAACTCAAACACAAGTCATTGTTACAGATGACTACACAGGATACAAAAGACCTACAAGGATAATAGAATTTCATCCCATTCAAAGTGGGAAAATCCCCGACCAGTGACAACCCCTTTACCCAAGCAGCAGCAGTTTAGCTCAAGGGTTCAGAATCCTAGAAACTGAACTAAGGTTCTTGGGAGCCCACAGACTATCTTTGTTTATGAAATTGCCATGTTGTTATGAACAAAAACTGTGTTTTCTCCGCTCCTTCCCAGGCCATCCCCACAGCCTTTCTGCTCACAGCAGGGCCGGGGGCTCTCCTCCTCTGATTCCTGCTTGTTCAGCTCCTAACAGCCTTCCCCAATTCCCATTCTGTCTGCTCCACTTTTGGCTGACACAGCAAATGCACTCGGAAGAGCCATACAGCAGAGTGGGAGTCACAGCCTTGAAACAAAGGAGGGTCGTTGATTATTTATTTATTTCCAATTCTCTCCCTCCGGTGGTCAAGGATTTCAGTGACCAGGACCTGGGATGGCCACTGAAACAAATCCATTTACAGCATCCTCTGGGACTGTGGATAATCGCTAATAAGTCTTCCTGAAGAACAGATCCTGAGAGTGAGCTAGTGGAATTATACAAAGCTCAGCACCAGACGGGTAGGATGGCCTAAGAGAAATAACACACCTGGGCTCTAGCACCCTGCTATCATTCTGTTTCCTCCAATCCATGTTGTCATCTATGCCTTTCGGATGTGATGGAATTGTATTCTGATATGGATCAAAGGTTATGGCTAAAGAAATAAATGCATGAAAGAGGCTTGGGAGGATTATCTTGTGAATGGGAAACGTTTAGGTAATAGGATCCAAGCAATTAATTATGTAGATTTAGCTTCACCAAGAAATGATTTTCACCATAGACAAAAACATTCATGCTTGTGATTTTTTGACATTGAAGAACTGGGTATTTGGAGTTTGTTTCTTCCCTTTCTAGGGGTCAGTGGAAGCGGCGGAGTCCATGACTAGCTCCTGGTGCTTGGCAGAATGGAAGCTTTGCTTCTCCCTGTGACACACAGTCATTTCCAACCACGCACAGCACACTGTTGATGCTGCACCAGTCCCTTACGACTTTCAGCCCTTTCCTTCGCCCACACAGAAGCACTTCCAAAGAAGTAATTACTTATTCACACTCATTTATTCAACAGAGGGCAGAATATCATCTATTTACCTAAACGACCTTGTAACCTAGGTAGCTTGAGCACCATACTGATTCCCAGAACAGGGGCACAGTGTTCCACTAAGGCATTCGAATCAGACTCTTACAAAGAATGGAGACTCCACAGAAGACATGAAAATCAAAAGGCTTTCGTATTGGAGTTGATGTGTTCTTGGTTTCAGTTTGGAAGGATGGCTCTGTAGGCATTACGGGAGGGAAGGTTCAGGAGGGGAATGATGAAAGACACCGAGGACATGGTAACGATTCAAGAAGGAACTGTAAGAATCTAAATGAATCCTGTGGTGATGGGACTGTGGGGCTGGGGACTATGAAATCAATCTGGCAGGCTTTCTGAAGGTGAAGGAATGGAGGGTTTAGGGACTAATTTAGAAAAGGGAGAAGAAGGCTCTGAGAGGGGATCAGGCTTTCTAGTTCTCCTGATAGTAACAGTGGTGCCATTAGCTGAAATGGGAACTCTGGGAGGGGCAGGTGTGTGGGGGAAGGAAGCAGCTATGCGTGTTTTGTCTTAGGTGTTGTATGCCATTAGGGGTGAGATGCTGCCAGGCACTCAGCACCCGAATCTGAGCAAATGGTGTGGAAACATCAAAAAATGAATTAATATAAAGTTTCTATTTATTCCATTTCCATCCTGCCCTTTCACATTCACTTGTCTCATCAAAGGATGTAAGTGCTAATAGCTTTTCAGCACCAATTTGGAAGTAACTGTGAGATAATAAATACAGAAAAGTGTGGAGGGAATTGAGTAAATTCTAATAGTACATTCTTCATGGAGGGTGGTTCAACAGAAGGAGTCTCAGCTTAAAATATGTCTTTCAGTATAGCAGGTTTTCATTTTTTAATTTATTTTTAGCCATAACCTCATGACTTTGTTCTCTTTTTGGATCAACTTGGCCATTGTCTTCTCAACCAACAGTTCAAAAAATGCTTGCATCCTTAATAGCGGCTAAGTCTGAAGTTAGACTCAACATTCAGGCCTCAGCATAATCTTCTTGATAGTTTTAGCCTTTTGTAGAAAATAGGCTTATTCTGCCACATGGCATCTCTCTTTCCTGTCAATCACTCCTGAACATGAGGCCTGTCCTGGAGTAGTTGGTACACCCATTGTCACTCTATTGGAGAAACTGATTTTTCACTCCTCCAGTAGGTATAAGTGACAGATCAGTTGTTAACCTTTACCCAAGTGGCTAAGTTTTTATTCATTCATTCATTTTAAAAAAATATACCAAAATAAAAAATAGCAAGATAAACTAAAAACTGTAAGACAAACCAACAGAAGGGAAAGAACCCAAGAAAATGCACAAGATTCAGAGACCCACTCATTGGCTCACTCAGGAATCCCAAAAAACACTAAATCTGAAGCCATAATATATATGCAGAGGATCTAGTGCAGACCTGTGCAGGCCCTGTGTATGCTAGTTCAGGGTTGGTGAGTTCATATGAGCTTTGCTCATGCTGATTTAAAGGGTCTTGTCTTCTTGGTATCCTTGCCCTCTGGCTTTTACCCTCTTTCTACCTTTTCCACAGAGCTTCCTGAGCTCTGAAGAGAGGGATTTGATGGAGGCTTCTTCTTCTTCTTCTTCTTCTTCTTCTTCTTCTTCTTCTTCTTCT
>NW_026589732.1:5213333-5229292 GCF_907164565.1 Psammomys obesus | reverse complement strand
CTTCTTCTTCTTCTTCTTCTTCTTCTTCTTCTTCTTCTTCTTCTTCTTCTTCTTCTTCTTCTTCTTCTCCTCCTCCTCCTCCTCCTCCTCCTCCTCCTCCTCCTCCTCTTTCTTCTCCTTCTCCTCCTCCTCCTGCTCCTCCTCTTCCTCCTCCTCCTTCTTCTTTAAATAAGGAGACTTATTGTAGCCAAAACAGTCCTCCAAGGATACACATTAAAATAGTAAGAGTGGTTATGACCTATTGATGTTGGTATTTCTTGCATTACCTCTACATCTCTAAATTTAAAAACAAACATTTACATTCCTTCGAGGTGGGTGGTACAAAGTAGGAGAGATTGACACACATAAAATAGCTACAAACCATGAACTAAAACAAAAGGTGCTCTTCTGTACAAGTACAGAATATGACACAAAAATGAAGAAGAGAATAGTCACGTCTAACTAGAATGATAGGAAGTTAGAAGGCCTGAAGGGTGAGAGAAGAAGCTCCAAGAAAAGGGATCAGAGATGTCCAGGGAATGCTTGAGGAAAGGCAAGAACAGCTGGAACAGGGAAGAGATGAGATGAGGAAGAGAGTCTGGAGCTTCCTATGGGAGGAGAAAGAGTGTTAGAAGAGAACCTTAGACTTCACAGCAATTCCTGAGCATCTCCAAGGAAAGAAGGGATAATGACTGAAGATGTGTTTTAGGCAGACATTCAGTAGTTACAATGAATTGGAGGGAATGAACATAAAAGACTAGGACATGAGGGGAACACCGTAAGCAAAATTATGACATCAGCCAAAACGAAAATGATGCAGATAGATACAATGTGGGCACCGGAGAACACGGGCTTTTCTGCGCCCACATTTAAGAGAAGATGGTCTAAGACTAACAGAAAAGGAAAAGTAGATTGAAGATGAGAAGCCATGGAGATAAAAGGAAACCATGAAAGGATAGTACAAGGATGTCATGGAAAGAGACAAAATGAACCCAGTGTGACAGAAGTGCTGATGAAACACTCTAGTGACAAAGAGAAGGATACAGAGGCCAGAAGAGAGGGGATGGGAGGAGAAGTACAGAAAAGGGAGATGAAGACTCCTTGAAGAAGTGACACATGGGGTTTCTGAAATTCTAGTTTTGGAAAAGAAAACTGTTCTAGCTTGTTAGGGTCAATTAATACTGCTATTAATAGGTATCAGTGAGGGCCAAATTTGCACATAATTGTTTTTAGAAACTTGTCATCACTAAAGAGAGCAATAAAGAAACTGACTCTACTGAGTGCCTTCTTCTCAAGCCCCTCTTTCTTCCACATCCTACCCTCTACTCTACAATTCTCAAGCACACTTTTCCAACCACCACTTCCTACATATTATCCTTTCATACTTTGCTTTGCCAATTACAAGCAGATAGTGAGACAATAGTATCTATACATTTGGGGGAAACCTTCAGAGATGTTTCATGTCAATATTTAAATGATTTTTTTTTTATGATGGGGAAGTGGAATGCACATCGGCAGGTCTTGGATTCCTCTGGAGCTGAAATTACAGATGGTTATGAGCCCCTGGGCCTGGGAACTGAGAACCCAACTTGAGTCCTCCACAAGAGATGTAAGTACTATACTTTTGAGCCATCAGTCAAGCCCCAGAGAATTCATATTAACACACAACCTGCCTCAGGATTCCCCTCCACCTTTTAGTGTTGACAGGAAATGCTCTCAGTGCATATTATTGATGAAAAGACAATGATGATCCAAGCCAATTCAGAGATGATGGAATCATGAATCCTACTATTTCTTGGACTCTAAGAAAGCTGATGTTCTGATGATCTGATTTGAATCAACTCATAGAAGAAATCTTTTCATGTACCATTTTTTATAAAAGCAATAATAATCTTGTTTTTAGCATCTGTCTCTACAAATATATATATACATATATATTCATGTGTGTGTTATTTTTATACAAAAATTAGAATTTTCCATTAGCCATTATCTCATCTATTAAGTAAAAAGTACCCCACCATCATTGTCAATATTGGAACCATCTCATCAGAGTTCATACCTTAGTTCATTCTCAAGGCAGTTTAACTCTTAAGACAAGTTATTGACTTATGTCTATTTTTTTTCTCAGCTGTTAGATGATAATGTGAGAAATAAACAAAGTAATATATGTAAAAGACTGAGAATGGTACCAACACATGGCATGTAAAATATACCATTCAGCTGTCATTATATTTCTTTGTATAGTCATCATAATATAACAAACATCCTGCTAAGTAGATGGAGAATCACATTGTTCAAAGTTATGCATTATTCCAACTTAATACTGAGCATATTACTGTAAAGAATTGGGATATTTTTTTCCAGATTTTATCTGCTAAATTCCATACAATTAGGTACATCATCCTCATCTGACAAACCTGCTCTGAGTTGAAAATATTAAAGGCATCATAAAGTCAAACAGTGGCTAAGTCAAAGCATAGTGAAACCGTTATGCACCCACATACTCATGCTGTTTTTTCTCTCTCCACAGTCAGATTGCTGAATGAAAAGGTGTATGCATTTCCAATTCTGAGAATATTTTCCAGTTAAAGTAACTTACGAGATTATCTAGTCAGTCTGTCTTTTTCATAAGCTCTTGGTACATGCTTGTATCTGTAGCCAATGAGGATTTTTTTTTCACATTGTACTAACCAAGTAGCTCATCTATCCACTGTGAAATTGCCCCAAATTTCAAGTTATTGACCATATACATTATCTAGTGTATGTATTTACATACTTGACTCTCACTAGCGTGTATTTCTTACGGTTAGTGCTCTCTTGTAGCACTATGTTAAGCCCTTTTTAGGTATTCACAGCTATACTTATTCCTATCATTTAAGGCTTCACTTTTGAATGGTCATTTCCTGGATAGTGGCTCTGAATGAAGCTTTTCCCTGGCCCCTTAGGATTAGTGGCAATTAAAGTCTGAGCATTCAATGCCAATACATTAGGAGATGTGCGTGTGCTCTATTATAAAAATCAATGCTTCTGTGACTCTCCTTGCACTGTTACAGCCCACACTTACCTTTATGTTTTACATAAAACCAAAAGAAACATTTTCCTTAACAGAAATCTCTGGTTCTTTTGATTTTCCATCTTGTTGTGAGCCCCATGTTTACAGATCAGCCTCAGACAGCAAAGTGATGAAATACTGAAAACCGTGAAGCAAGGCAGAAGAGATTCAGTAAGAGGTTTTTAGAAAGTCAAGGGTTCCAGGATCCTGGCAGCTTTGAATTAGCTTAGGCTAACCCTGCTACTTCATCCATCAAATGTTCCCTGCATCAAATATCTTGTCGTCTGATTTCTGCGCCTTTTGTTTTCCCAATGAAATGATAAGTTCACTTGTCATCTTTTATTTTGCTTTTCAGGAAGTTCCAGTGTTTTCTTGGACACAAAACAAGGCCATTTGGCATCTCTCCCTGTGAGTAATGATCTATTTATGGACCTGTTTCTCTGGCATATTTCTGCTGACATAGTTCTCCAGGCACAGGGAAAAAAAATAAGCAAAGTTAGGTCAGATGGCATCTGAGCATTGCAAATGGGCTGAAGAAGTAGATGATGCTCTTAGTCAAAAAATGTTTTGTTTTTAATTGCCAATAGTTGTATAGATGTCTAGAATACAGCATGAGATTTCAATGCATTTTCCCCATGCGTCATTACTTCTTCAAGCCTATTATGCATGTTAAAATGGTTCCACCTACCATTATGGTGAAATTTGAGGATAATTACCAAGGCTCACCTATGCTGATGCTCTCCCCTCAATAACAAATGTTCAATTCCTGAAGATTCTACTAATATTCATGACTGGGACACTTGGATAAAGAAGGAGGAATTGAACCTCTCTTCAGGATAAGGAGGGATATGCAAGACAAACTTCAGCCACAGACATATTTGCGGACAATATTCATCTACAGCATGAACATTATAAAAAGTACTTTAAAACCATTTTAAAGATTTAGTTTATTTTTATTTATTTGTATGTGTCTATGTCTACACGTATGCACATATATGCAGATATCAGCCTAGTCTAAACAGGTTCTCTGATGATCTGGTGCTGGAGTTACAGAGTGCTGTGAGCCAGCTGACATGGGTGCTGGGAATCAAACTCGAGTCCTCTGAAAGAGCAACAGTGATCGTAGCCACTGATCCATTGCTACAGCTCCAAAGAGGACGTGCTATTTAGAAGCACAAGTACTGAGGACTCACATGATCAAAACCTGAGGGTGGATTCTGGGAACTATTATGGGGAGAAGAAAAACTGAAATGACACCAATGGGAAGATGATGCAGACTACTTGAGGTGATGAAGGAATGATGCATTCCTGGTATTAAGCATAGAAGGGTCACCACAGTGAGGCAGAATAGGGAAGGCAGATACTCACAACAGTGGTGACTGGTCGAGCTACTTAACACGATGCTTATAGACACCATTGCCATCCCTTATGCACTCTCATATCTCAGCGGGGATGTGAAGGCTCAGTTGGACTTTTCACCTGTAACTAATTCTGAACAAAAGTGATGTGGACATTCAGGGGGAAACTTCATGGTAGGACCATGAGAGCTGACGGTAGCCAGGGAGGAATTCTTCAAGGACTTCATAGGAAGAGAGGGCCAAAATGCCTGAATCTAAGAGTGCTGAAATAATTTGAAGGGTTAAGTATATGTATGGGGGAGGAGGATTTTCTCAGAGAAGCATTCTGACAAGAAGACAATAAGTGATTCTGTTGGAGGGATGCCTTAGCTAGAGATCACAGTGTTAATGGGAGAGAGCTTCCAATAAGTCCCATTTTTAAGACAGTATTCTAAAAGAGACAAATAATTAAGGGAAATGTATCAAAATAAGTACTATAACTCATTAGGTTTCTAACAGCAAAAATGACCTAGGGTTCACAAATACGTTAGAGGAGGAAAAGGTTTTAATGGATTTTGTAAGAATAAGAAAGATAAAAGAGACCCAAAGCAAAGCAAACTGGAAAATTCTGTTTCCCTGGAAGTGGGAAGATACAGGCTTCCCCATTGGCTCTGTGACATGCATTAGGGGTCAGCAGGAAAGGATGCCTAACATGGCAAGAGTAGACAAAGAAAAGCAAAGCCCACCAGCATCATTCAGATTAGTCCTACAGAACCACTGCCCTGCACTGACTCTCTCACTGAGGCTCTCTGGAGCTTCCGCGCATTTTGAGATGTGTTCCTGCGTTCTGTCTTTTGGATGTGGCCATTGCTATTGGCATCTTAGATCGACTTTCAAAATAGTCCTGATTTTTTTTTTTTTCTAATTCATTTATCCAGGCAGTCATTGGGGTTTGGAGTATGTGATGAGGAATCCTTCATTTAATAATGTTTATATTGTAGAAAAAGAGACAGGTCACAAATAGATGAATGAGTAAATTTGTGAGTGGAAAGTTAATGTAGTCCTCAGTGCTGATGAGGAAATATATAACAATGTAAATTAAAGAGTAGTGGACTGAATATTTTGACGTTATCAGAGAAGGCCTACTTGATGGCCCGTGAGTACACAAATGTGTGAGGTGGGAATTAAAGACATGCAGATGGTTTTTTTTTTTTTTTTTTTAAAGCAGACATTACAGATAGATCTAACCATGGGTGCAAAGGCCCTGCATGTAAATATGGTTGGCATATTTGATGAACCTTCTCTGCTATAACTACCGAGAACCTAGACAACCACGGTCTAGACTCAAATGGCTCCTGTCTTATATACATATGTATGGACACTAATATGGGGAAGAGTAGAGCTGTGGTGGGGGAAGAAGAGGCTACCCTACTTACGTGCTGTGAAAGAAAATAGAACTGGGTGGTTTCCTGGTTCTTCTCACCCAGCCTTCTGGCTCTATGAGTCCCTGCAAGCACATGCATTTGCACATCTCTAAGCAATGCACCAATACAACCAAGGAAATTGAGACTGACTACATGCATTTAACTAGTAGAGATGAACAGTGTCAACCTTATGTTCAAGAAAGCCATGTATTTACATCAATTTCCAGGACTTTCCACGAAAGTAGAATAATACAGACGGAGAACTAGACTTTAATATTTAAAGCACAGCCTTCATGTATTAGTCATTCCCTCCATCTTCCCATCCCTTTCAAAGCTTCTGAATTCTACATGTGAGAGATCTGAGATTTAGAAAGGCAGGGAGATTGGCCCAGCACCATAAAGCTAATGAACGGCGCAGCTGAGGCCCTTAACCTAGCAGAGCAGGGAAATAGAATTAGCATGTTTAGAAATCATAGTTTTATTTATACCATATCATGAGCAAACCTTTCCGGATAAGCATAAGGAAGAGTAATTGTGTGATTAAAGATGACATGTCAAATACATTCATTTTGGGATTCATTTCTGAAGGTTCAAGTTGGCAAGATGCCAAATTGAAAGCTAAATCCCTAGTAATACATTCACAGATGAATACCTTCCCTAGGAAACTTGGGTAACATCTCATTTCACATCAAGAATGTTGCCTGGCTTCAAAGTATTATGCAAATGTGGGACCCTGGGGCCTTTGAGGAAGAGAGTGGGGATCAGGGACTAGATGGGCAGGTTGGGACTGAAAATGAGGAGTGATCTTTGCAAAGGCTCCTGGATGACATTTACATGAAGCATGAGTTTCAGTTTGGTTGCAATTCATTGCACAAGCTAGTTTTTGCGATTTGAGATCCCAGCTCCCCTTCTTGGCGAGGGGAGTTATTTCGCAGTCTAATGTAGTGGAATCAGCACTGGCTTAGCAGACTAGAAAACAGTTTGTCATCTTTGCCTTGCCAATCACCAGTTGTGGGACCCTGGACAAATCACTTAACCTCAAAGGACCTCAGCTTTTTTATTTGGGAAGCTACAATAATTGAAATGGACCATCCCTTCCAGCAATTCTGTGAATCAAGAAGAGCTGACGGCTATTGCCATGGATTAAATTCAAATTTAGTGCCCACATTAATGTATCTGTTGTTAGCATGTAAACTCTTGGGAAGCGCCTGGTTTAATGGGTGGCTTCTACAGGATGCACAGGAGACGTGCATTAGCTGGTCTTCATCTGTCCTGAAATAGAAAGCAGCCTTTAGCCTGCTCAAACAACTGTTAACATTCAGTAAATGTTTACTAGACAAGAAATGTCAGATAAAACCAAAGGATGAAATAATATACAAAGTAAAGTCCCACGATTTAAGAAAAAAAAAAGATAAAATACCTAAATGATAATAGACAAAGTGTTGGCAGGACGCGCAACAATGAGTTTACATGGGTTTTCTGGGAGACGGGGACTGGAATTTGAAGTATGTTTACTTTCTTCGTGTATTATACATGCAGTTTGTGTAGCAACACAGATACACACAAAACTGACTTAATTAATTTTTAAATTGATGAGGTGCAGTATTACTGGTTCAAACTAGCCTTGCAAAAAACGTATCATATGTTATATGTCATATGTCATTCTACAAAAGAAAGAAAGAAGAAAGAAGAAAGAAAGAAAGAAAGAAAGAAAGAAAGAAAGAAAGAAAGAAAGAAAGAAAGAAAAGAAAACCACTAAACTAAACCTAAAAGATTTTTCTCAAGATTTAGAGGCACTCACTGCCTTGCTTTTAAAGTTCAGGAGAAACAAATCTAGAGATATTTGCAGATATGAAGACTTCCTATCAATAGAAAGTCTTTATTTATTTATTTATATTAATAAAGTCTTTTATTTATTTGTTTTCTGGGACCCCAGGACAGTATGCTATGGGCTGGTTGTCAAAGCAAGGGAATGTATGGACTTGCCTGGAAGAAATAGCCAGCAAGGTTAGGAGATGGATACAATGATAACGTGCACTTGGCTTGTAGAGATGCTGACCTGAGTGTTGGCTCTCTCCACCAGACTGTTCTTGCTAATTGTGTCTTATTTTATTAAATTCATACGTGGATGGGAGGTCATTGCTCCACGTCTCTTATCAGAAATCTCAATAAAAGGCCACCCCAGAAACCCTCACCCGTCAGCCTTGCAAAGAGAGTACATCTCTTTACAGCAGAGTTGCTCCCATCACCGCAGTCACCTTTTTACAGTCTGTGAGCAGGTTCAGAACACTTGATGCTGCTATGAAATGGCTATTTCTAATGTAACTGGGGAAATCTAAGCTCTGTGCTTTCAGGTATTTATGATAATCACTCGAAGACGATATTTCCTCTGTGCATGTGGCTCTGCTCCAGGTTGTTACTGATGGATGAAGAAGATAAATTTGCCATAAAAGAATGCACACCTGCAAGGATGCAGACAGTCAGTTAACCCTGACAAGCCACAGATGCTTGTCTCCTAAGGTGTTCCAGAGAGCGAAAGGTCACCGATGACTCGGAATCCCAAGTCTTTGGCAGCAGAAGGAACAGTGGCATGTGCACTGACTTTGGATGCGTTCTTGACTATGAATCTAACTCCGTCTCAGGCAGCTGAGTAAGCCAGCTCAACTTTCTGCAGCTTGATTTGCTCAGCTGTCAAGCGGAGATGCTGGTAACTACCCACCAGTGTGCTATAAAGCTCTGGTGATAATACAGAGAAAGTCCTTCAGGTAGCTGTAGGAGCATCTGTACGGTATTGCAAAAAACTCACTCTACCTTCCCCTCCTTTGTCTTTTTTTTTTTTTCCATTCATGCTCTTTCTCCCTTTTCTAATTTCAGAAACGGTCAGTTTCTGTCATTGTACTTGCTGACCTCAATTCACATACAGGCCACAGCGCTATAATCCAACACCAGCCAAGTTGACAGGTGTGGTAATTTTCTCGCATTTCCTAGATTGAGTGTTTAAAAACCTCAGAATTATAAAAGCATACAAAAAGTTCATGAATAAAAGTGATGAAGCATTGGTGTCAGGCCAAAAAAAAAATCTGTTTCCTTAAACCATTCAACAACCAAAGTAAATAGTATCTTGGTAAAATATTTTAAAATTAATATTTAATACAAAAACCCCATAATGATCAAGAAATTTAAAACTGAAGAAAGAACAGAAGCCAACACGGTGCTTGCACATTGGTGCTTTCCTCACCTCATCTAATTTCCACATTGGGTAGGGCTGAGTCAGAAATCAAGGGAGGACCTCAGCCTCCACTTGGACACCTTTCAGCTACAGTAACCAGTGGCCTCAGGAAAACTATCGCCCTATTTCGTTCCTTGTTCCTAATCACATTTCAAGTGGAAGCCTGGTGAGGTAACTCACTGCATGACTCACTACACTGGAAAATTATATGGCTATTAAAAAAAAAAAAACCAACAACAACAAAAACAAACAAACAAAAAAAGCTGCATTGTTTAAGACATCACCAATGACTCAAAGAATAATATTTGTTCATGTATGTCTGCAATGCAAAATATCTATTGAGCAGTATATCTATGACCCAAGAGCTAAGCTAGGTAATGAAACAGCATAGAAATGAAAGAGGTCAGGACAACCTAAGAATGGAATTCCAGAAAGAAGGAGCATCAGAGGCAGAAACTTGAAGGTGAAACAGAAAGCTCTCATGGGGAGGACTGGGAGGAATTGAGTGTATGTAAAACATAAACAGGATGGATGGATACATACACATATTTGCATGCATCTACATATTCATTATATGGAGGGGGATTATCCATCTAACCAGAATTCCACTCACTGCCCTGTTACTAACTGGCTAAATCATGGGGCCACCTTATCCACCGGGATTCTGCCTTAGGGCACAACACAAACTTCCCCATGAAGAGAGCAGACAATTTGCTAGAGAATGTTGTAAACCTCACATGTGAGCTGTCTGAAGTCTGTATTTCTCAGTAGCCAGGCAGGGCTGTAATTAAGACATGCAATTATGTCTCTGAGAGTATTTTGTTGAACAGCTAAGTTCTCCTTGTGCAATGCTTGCAAGGTTGAAGCAAGCAACAACCAGACTAGACAAGCAAACTTTCATCTTCTCCTCAGGTGTGGGCAGCAGGCACCTGGTAAAAGTGACTGGCAGGCCTCCTTGATGGCCTGCTCCTGTCCTGTTTTGGTCTATTGATTTCATTCCTGCACGCAGAAAGTTGGGATTACAATCAGCTACTTATAACTGACGTAAGAATTTGTGATGAACATCAATGCACACATGGGTTACACATGAGACCTTCCATTCCCCTACATGTAAGATGAACAAATAACCCATCCCCAAAGTCTTCCACCATAGGTTCCACTGTGATTCTTAAGTACAGCAGGAACTAAGAGCACAGAGATTATGTGCCCAAACCCACACAGCTTAAAAATGGCAGAGCCAGAATTCAGGATTCAGCTGAGGGCTGGTGATGTGTCTCAGCAGGGAAAAGCACTGCCACCTGTCCCATCAGCCTGACTTTGATCCTCACAACAGTGGAAGAAGAGAACTGACCCCTTAAAGCTGCCCTCTGATCCCTTTATGTGGGCACTGGCAAGTCAGCTCTCTCCCTCCCTCTTCCTCTCTCTTTATTCTGCCTCTCTTCCTCTCTCTCTAACACAAGCACTCTCTAACAATGATAATGAAAACAGCAACAATAATAATAATTCAAAATTTTTAAATTTTTAAGAAACTGGCCTCCCCTTGTTTCTTAAAAACAAAAACAAATAATTCAGTTAATTCGGTTTTTGAGTGAATTCTGAATGAGGACAGGCAGCAGCCTGTCACAGGCTGGCTTCTGTGCTTTCAGCCATGTTGCTGCATCAACAGGGTTCATCATTAGTTTGCAGGTCTAGCAACAGATTTGGGTTGGACACTCAAGACTATAACTCTCCGGGCTTCAGGAAACACCTATGGTTTAGTAGTGGGGAGGCTCCTGGGTGTGCCCCCAGTCCTTCTCTCACTCTTGGGAACAGACATCCTTTCTCTCCTCAGCGTTCCTGCTCTCATCCCCTGCTCCTTTTGTTCTTAAGCACTACCTCTTTCCATCTGCTCCTCCTTGATAAGAACTTGCTACAAGCTCACTACACCTTGTCCCGATGGTCCCATAACTCTTCCCCCGCCTGACTTCATGAATGATGGATGAATGCACAGACTGGGCACTCTTCCCTTCACCCCCCGTCCCCGGACTCTGAAATATGGCTTCTGTACACACAGTTGTGCGAAGCTGCTTTTCTGACTGTCACCAGGAAAGACTGTTCATTGTCTATTTGCAGTTCTCTACTTTTGATCCTTCCATTCATCGTCACTCAAAGCCATTGACACATTCAATGAGGGGACACAGACTACAGGATAAGCATGGTAGCTTTGGTCCTAGTACTCATGAGCTTGGTACCTCACAGGAAAGCTGTTAAGGCCCATCTCCGTGCTGAGGCAAAAGGATTCTGCATGCTGTAAATCAGATTCCATGTCTGGGTCCTGATTCAATGTCTAACTCAGGGTGCCTCTCTGGAGTTTGACTAGCCCTCTCACAGTTCCCCTAGGCTTTCTGCTTTCATGTTAATTCTCTCCTACTTGTCTGAAAGGCCCATTCCTACATTCCTTATTTGATTCTCTTTTTAACCCATACCTGTAGCTAAGTGCTGAGATTTTATCTCTGGGTTGATGGTCTCCTTCCCATTCTCTATCTTATTGCAAACAAGAGGTGATATTTACTGTGACAACACAATACACTGAGATATGTCCCAATACTTTCAAAGATGTTCCAGAGATATCCCCAAATCCACTTCTGCAAAACAAAATACTATTCACTTTCCTGGGCTAACCTCTTTTTCTCTCTTTTGCAATTACCAGCTACCAAATTACCAAACACACCATGCTTTCTGGAATGTTCCTTTTCCTCACCACTGTGGTGAGTCTGAAAGCAAATTCTGCTTTGCTCGATGCTGATGTCTCACACTGGGACTTTCATATTGTAACTCCAGATATGTGAACTTGGTCATGTGGCCTATGTACAGATCCACAAGTTCTATTATGGGTGTCTCAATCACGGGTACCTGACCAACATACAGGGATGCCAAGATGCCATGAGCGCTTCAAATGAGACCCTAGAGCTTACGAACCTTGGATCCCAACTTACTCAGTTCAGTAAATAAGGATATTTTGACAAGGATGAGGAATGGGGAAAGAGTCACATTCACTGTAATCTATTACATGTCAGGAAATAATTGTGTGTTCCTGCCTCTGTGTCCAAGATTTGCTCCTAAACCTGGTTTCTTCAACATATGTTTTTAAATGATGGCTCAGTGCTGTTCACAGTGGCTCTGTGGAGAAGCAGCATTTCTTCACAGATAAGGCTGAGAAAACGTGTTCTTACTTTAATCTGCAGCCTCTAGCTCAAAATTTTTGTTGTGACTGGCCACCAAAAGTGGGTCCCTTAGAGAAGCAGAGAACATGACTCTTTTATCCTAATGCAGAGTCCTTACCTTGTGGCTGAACTTCTCACTCACTAATTTAGCTATCAGTCCAATGAACATGTGTTGACTCTATCAGCCCTGGGCTAAATGTTGAAGACATACATAGTAGTGAAAGCCCTTCTTGGTTTTCAAGAAGCAGAAAACCAAACCCAGAAATGCATGCTGAGGGAGGGGAGGGTGATGTAGGGCCTAAGAAAGAGCATAGCAGGTTTTACTGTATCTCTTGTTTCCCAGATATATCTCCTCCTCTTCCCCACCACTACTCCACCCTCCCCACCATCCCTGTCATTTCACATTTATATTTTCCCACAGTAAGCTCCAGGCCAGCAGCCTCACCATCTCCAATTCATCCTCCACGCTGTGGTCATGGTCATCAGCCTCTCAGACATTCTCCACCTTCAAAGGCTCCTAGCCTTTACATAAAATTGAAGCTCTTTTGCCAGGGTGGGGTGGGGATTCCTGCTTATTTCTCTGACATGTTGTTATTCCACTCCAAGGAGATAAGAGCCCGCGTCCCTTGCTGCGGCTGCACAAGACTCCTTCCAGGACTCAAATACTCTTTCTTCTGGAAAGTCGTAGTCACTGCTCAAGACTCCCCTCACGTCAAACTCTCTAAGAAACCTTTTGATCTTCCCACCCTTTCTTTGCTGGAAGCTCTCCCTTTGTGCTTTCATTGCATCCTGGCCATCTCTCTGTACAAGCACTCACTCCACAGCCTTGGCTGTTAATTGGTGCCACCCAGGTGCTGCTCTTCCCTGTATGGCTCTAGGCACATGGGATGACTTACAGTTACCCAACTTATATCAAGCATCACACATTTCCTCTGCCTGGAATGACCTTTCAGTCCTCCACTTCCTGCAACGACCAGTGTTTTTTTGTTTTGTTTTGTTTTGTTTTGTTTTGAAAAGTATCCCAAGGATTGCATAGATGCTCCAGGGGAAGAAAAGCAGTCCACGACCTGCATGTTAGCCTGTTGCTTACCCTACGATCATAAGTCAGATTCCGCCTTCTCGAAGACTCAAAGAATGCTTTCCTGTGTTTTGCCTTTTGTTTTATTTGTTCCTTCAGTAACAAGTACTTTTGTGCATTTTCTAATGTTGAGAAAAGCCAGAGGGAGGGAGTGGTGTGTACAGGTCATACGTCAGGAACTCGGTGCAGACACTCTGCACTCCCACAAACAACTTCATGTGTTAACCTCAGACTTGCCACAGCACCGCAAGCACTCTGAGGGGCAGAGCTCTGTTCTATGTTTTATAACAGCTTCTGGTACTAAATACAGGGCATGTGGTCAATGAGCACCTTCCATCAGAATCTGTGTGCTATAAAAATGAGTGAGCTTGCAAATGAAGAAAGAGAAAATGCACCAAAGCAGAGCAGATGAAAAAAAAAAAAAAAAAAAAGCCCTTCATCTTTTCTTGCCATGATTTATGAGAATAATGATAACACTGTCACCCTGAAGTAAAAAAGAAAACAAAACAAAATAATTTGACAATTATTTTCAAACTGGAAAGTATTTGGGGGAAGATCTTTCTTTCCCTAGTTATTTGAAAAAGACAAAACAAAAACACTTTCAGATTTCTCTCTTGCTGAACGCTTTAATAAACTCATGAAGCCTGTTTTAATCCTGTTCCCCTTTCTCAGTCCCCTCTCCTTTCATTTTTCCTTTCTTCTTCCAAACCTCACCTCCTCTGGCTATGCTTATGAAGCAAGCTCTTATGTGTGAACTTTCTCAGTTAAAGCTCATATATGTCACAGTTTCTCGAATTTCAAAGTTGCCAAGTTTTCAAAGCAAAACCTTTCCCTGTTTGCAGCAGCAGAAAGAGATGGTCTCCACTTGCCACCTAGAAGTGAGGAAAAACCCCTTGACTATCACCCAGTCACTGATAATGGATGCAGGCTCCCAGCATTTCCCCTGTCAGCCCTAGCTTGGCTTCCCTTACAAACACCGGACAGAAGAAACAAAACTGTACCCGCACACATCTGTCCCACCTTCAGTTCAAACACGGCAGGACAGAGAAACCTCAACACACACGCTTCCTATACCTAAAACATCAAACTTGTTATTAGTGGTAAAGGCAAGCCTAGAAACCACCAAGTCTTCCGTGTTCCGGATATGACAACCCAGGCGCCTCCAAACGGGATCCCGTTCCATGAGCAGGAACTGCCAACCACAGCCCCAGAAATGAGAATGAATTCAGCGAAGGCTTTACAGTGCCTGGCACTGGCCCTCATCCTGCCATAATTGGCTTCTGTTCACACCTATCTTAAATGTCTGTGGCTTGTCCCTCTTTTACTCCTCTTTGTCCTAGCCTCACCTGCTGACCCAGTGTTGGCTACCTCAAAGGACCATTAGATTCCAGGCTCCCTTTCCTACCTCCACCCCACCCTCCACACAGGCCTGCCCTTTGCTCTCTGAGAGTTCGCCCAAGCAGGACTGGCTTTTCGAAAGGAAATTCTGTTCTCAGGACCCTTTCCCTGGTGCAGAAGAGAAATGGAGCCTTGCCAGCCCACCAACTAATTAACCAGGTGACAAAGCACCTCCACAGAAAAGGCTGAAAGCAAAAACGATAGCTCCACAAAGACAAATCACGGCCCAGAATCCTACACATATTCTACACGTGTGTGCCACAAAACCCAGGGCAAAAATAAATCCCCAGATTCACTCGACACCACTGCCACCACAGCTGTCTCAGTTCAGCTCCCAGAGCCTCTGCAGTGGTGTGTGTGAAGACAGCGCCTTCCCCTGGGAGCAGGGACCCCGGGGCCCTGCGTTTCTAGGATGTGATTATGCCAACCCTTTCAGTAACTCATCATTCATCCGGCACTGACCCGAGCCTCACCCTAGAAACTCAGTTCCTGGTGTCGACGAGAAAGCCCTCGGGTATGCCAGTTCTGGAGCTCAGGAAAGAGAACCTCAGGTGCCCACGCCTGAGGCGAAATCAATGGCACCGCTTTCGGCTAGGGGCTGAGAAATCCCAACCCGGGTTAGGTGGGCGGGTTTGGCATCAGCTACCTGCAGGTCTCGGAACCACCGCTCCCACCCCTGCAATTCCTCTGGGCGTACCAGCCCAGAATGCAGTCTGAAGGGCGGAACCGGACAGAGAGAGCGCCTCCACGCCCCCTTTGTCTCCACGTTTGCCAAATGACAGAAGAGGAAAGTTTACGAGCCTGGAAGGGATAGCTTTCTTCTGGGTCCATCTGGCACCTCGAAGGTGCAGATTCTCCCTGGGATCGCCTCTCCTCCCCGGAGCAACCAGGACACTATCTTCATCTGCACCTTGCAGCCGCAAACCAGGCGCGGGCCACCTGCGTCCAGCAGTTGGGTCGGGAACCTGGCCTCCCCGCGCCCCCCGTCTGTGCAGGCTTAGCTGTCCCCCGAGCTGCGGGCGGGCGCCACACTCACCTTTGGCGGCCAAGCTTCCTGCCTTGCGCCCTATTGGGCGGCCTGGCTCCGGGCAGCGAGGTGCATTCAGGCAGCGGCTGCAGACAAGCTCCCCGGGCGCTGCTGCATTCCGCCTGCGTGGGAGAGAGAGCGGTTCAGCGCGTGGCGCGGGCGTGTGCGAGTGTGTGTTTGTGCGGTGTGTGTGTGTGTGTGTGTGTGTGTGTGTGTGTGTGTGTGTGTGTGT
>NW_026589732.1:5047893-5213233 GCF_907164565.1 Psammomys obesus | reverse complement strand
TGTGTGTGTGTGTGTGTGTGTGTGTGTGTGTGTGTGTGGTGCGCGCGAGGGCGGGGGGGGGAGTGGGAGGCGGGGATGCGAGGGATCGCAGATCCCTCTCCGCGACTACCCCGAGCTCAGCCTGCTCTGCTGCCACCTCTCGCCGTTGGGTCCGGGTTTTGGGACCTCCCGTTTGTTTAATGAAAGGGAAGGAGCAAAAGGCCGGCGGGCAGGGGGCGTGAGGGGGTGCTGAGAGGCGGGGAGAGAACCGCGCATGCTCAGAGAGGGGCACCGCGCTCCCTCTCAAGGGCTGGGGCGTGAAGCTTGCAGGTTGTGCCCTAGGGAGCAGCCTGGGCTCCGCGGGGTTCCTGGAAGGCGGCTGGGGAATCCCGCTGCCTAGGTGCTGCCTGAGCGGGGACTCCCGGACTCCCGCGCCTGGAAGGCAGTGGAGGGATCCCCACCCACCTCGGAGCCGCTTCTGCAGCCAGTCTTGGGTTCTTCTTGCCTTGGGTATTTTTAGTGCTTGCTCAAGCAATCCCAGGGGCCAGCGCATGACATCTGCCCAGAGGTGCACAAGGAAAACCGGGCTGCAGGTGGCACCTGGACTAAAATGAGCTTCCTGAGTTGGATTTCCTCCTACCAACTTCCACTCTGTGACTAGCAGGGAGGAAAGGTAGGAAGGTGACTCGCCAAAGGCCCTGGACCGCCTCCCTTGGTGTCAAAAAAATTCGATGGAGAAGACACTTGCAAGAACAATGCAGCCATTATCCTATTAAAGGGCTAGAGCAACTGTAGGTTCTCATCTGTTGGGGCTAAGTGGAAGAACTGTCAGCTTAAGAGACTCCAGTAAGAGAATTTGAGCTTGAGAAAGCACAGTAACATGAGGCCACAGGACACCAGAGGGTGAGAGGCGTTGCAAGCGGAGTGGAAACTTTTTCAGTGATGTTCTGTGTACCAAATAGGCAAATGGTTAGTATCCATTCAAAAGCTTCCATTTTTCTTCTCACTGTTTAGTCACACAGCCCCTCCCCCCCCATTTTCTCCCCTACTTTAGAAAAAGACACCGCCAACAGGGAGCTTTCTGGAAAGATACTCCTCCGTTTGCTCATTTTCTACCCCTCCGAGGAAGAAGCGCAAGGGACAGCCTCCTCTGGCAAATGCTCTCCAAGCTTTCATTAAAGACCACTTCGGAGTGCTTCCACTCTGCACGGCAAGCAAGCAGATGCCTTCTTGCTGAACTCTGACCCATATCCCATTCATCTTTCCAGTAATAATGCCAAGTGACACTTGAACAGCAGGACAATTAGATCAAGTCGTAGGACACACACAGAGGAGAGAAAACAGCATGTCTAAGTACCACAAACAAAAGCAAAGTTCAGGAGGAAAAGCTAGAGGAAGGACACCAATGTAGAAGGTTCTTAGAAAGACAACGTGTCCACGAAGTGTCGCGGGTGGCAGGTGCCTTCCCACAGAATACAGCTGAGTTCTTTGCTTAAACGACGGCTCCTCTGAGTTTCCGTCCACCCAGGAGGGGCGTCGGGGTCTCCAACAAAACCTCTGTGATGTATCTAGGGCTCCCGCCCGTGTCTGCTCTTATTAACTCTTCATTTTCAGATCTGCCTCCCCTGCCCCAAAGTTCTCCTTAAAACAGTGAACAATGTGAACAGGAATTTCAAGGCTCTTGTAAGCAGGGCACCACGGAGCTTCCATGGGGCAGGGTAGCACAGATACCACATGTGTGCTGTGTAAGAGGTTGAGTGGGACTTCTGAATGAGTACGTGAGCTGGGTGGGACCCAGAAGAGAGGAGAGACTGAGGTAGGGAAGGAGCGGCCTCAACTGTTCAGCTCTATCTGTAATGGCAAAATGGGCCACTTGTAGCAGTAAATATCGGAAGCAAGCGAGTCCTGTGTTCCCAGTTCCTTCCTGGGAAGGAACGGATGATGTCTAGACCTGCTGTTAGGGATAGCCTGTTCACCAGCTTTTTTTTTTTTTTTCCTATGTCATTTATTTAGCGTGAGGGAGGTGATCGTGTGTGGGGGCACGCCTGCCACATCCTATGTGGAGGTCAGAGAACAACTTTTAGGCGTCAGTTCTTTCCCTTCAGGATATATAGATCCTGAGGACCAAACTAAAGTCACGTGGTTTGGCGTGGATGCCAATTGCTGAGCCATCTCTCTGGCCCCACTTCACTATCTACGAGTATCAAGTAGCTTCAGGGTCAAATCTTTTCTGTTTGAAAATGCAAATCAAATGGAATCTTTCTGGACTGCTTCTACTCTAGGGCTCTGAATGCGGAGTTCTAGAATAAGCTTTTCCTATCTTGGGATTGTGGGAAATTCAGGAGCAGTAGATGTGAGAGTGAGCAAAAAGCATGCAACAGCTCCTAGTATGCCTACTCTCCAAGTTGTAGCTATTGGTGTTTGGGTTAACATTTTCATTGCTGTGAATTTTGTTTTAAGCTGAGGAGATTTTTCTTTCCTAAGAGTAGGCAAGCAAAACAGTTGAGAACCACCAGCCTCTCAATTTCCCTTCTGGTTCCTTCCATCGCCTACTCACCCAGCACACTAATGCGTTTAAATCCATGTAGTAAAAAGAGTACTATAAAGACATTTGGCAGTGTAAGTAGTAACGAATTCTAATGTTCACCTTTCTCTACTCGTGTATAGATATAATCACGAGACAGCCTTGTCCTTACACAGCCACATGTTCATCCCTTATTTGTCAGAGTATGAATAAAGACCCCCTCTGTCAGCAGGGTCACCCACGAGAGTCCACTCTCATTGGCAATCAACTTGCAAAAATATTTATTTTTGCTTTTTAAAGTAAGGTTTCTTTTAGTGTTGTCACACACATTTCAGTTTTGGATGATTACTCCCAAACACTTACTCACCCCTCATCTCACCCTTCTCCTTTCCCACTGTACCCTCTCACCCCCAGCGTTTCCCCCCTTCACCTTTTTCTGTTGCCCTCCCCACCCTACCTCCTTTAAAGTGTCCTTCACCCCAGTCCATTGGGTCCCTGTCTAGTTTCCTGGCCTTTTCCTATATTTACTCCCACCTGGAAACACATACTCAGTAGCCTGAGGCTAGGAATCGCATGGGAGAGAACATATGGTATTGGTCTCTCTGAGCCGGTGTTACCTCAAATAATGTTTTCCAGTCGCATCCATTTTCCTGTAAATTTCGTGAATTCCCTTTCCTTTACAGTTGAAGAAAAGCACGTTGTGTATGTGTACATTTTCATTATCCATTTGCCTGTTCCTAGGCAACATATTTTCCCTCCCTTCTAAGTTTACCTATCATAAGTGTTACTCCTGACTATTAGATCTATATTAATGATAGCAGTTTTGCTGTCAGACGATGACATAACTATTCCTATGGCTCTTGGAAGATGCTATAAGCAACTTAGCACACCACGTCTGCTTTTGTTTATCTCTTCTTTACGCAGGTCAATTATGAGCTACTCAAACAAGGAGTTTTTGTGCTTCTGGTACCTCAAGAAGTAAGCAAGTGATATATGTTTAGAAAATGTTTAAAGGGTGAGTGATGAATATATGCCCACAAATTAACTTACGCTGGTAAATGTTGACTTTGAAACAGACTTCTGAGAACATTAATACTTGGCACTTTTTATAGATATTGTATGCAATTGTCTAAAAATGGAAGTTGAAATGAGAAAGGCAAATCAGGCTTCGGAAGATACTTTCTATTCCCTTGGAAACAGATAAATCAAGCCCATGTTAAGTTTCTTTTTCTAGTTCAGAAAGAGAAGAAATGTGGGCTCAAAGTGTCTAACAGTTCAAGAGACAAGATAGATGCTAGACAACGAGTCCACCAGAATTACTTTTCCAGCGCACCAAAATGTCTCCACTAGGAAGAATGAGGTTGTGGTTAGAATTTTTTGTCTTAAAAATAAATAACCAAAGAGAAGGATGGTTCCTGGGATCTCGCCCCCGGCTTTCTACTCTGTTGTGCATGAAAGTAAGAAATTGCTTTTATTTTCATGGATAAGCGTTGGGGTGATGGGGATTTGAAACCATGGGCGAGGTCTCAGCTCTGGTCACTATATAAGTCATGGAAAAGACAATGAGAGGATAACGTGAGTGATGCTTTGTTTGTCTCTTCCCTCCCTCACATCTAGTAAGAATTTATTGAGACTGGTCTGAAAAAATTAAAGAGATCTAAAGACAGCAGCTTAGGTCCTTTGTATCCTGCTATCAGAAGGAACAGACCATAAATTCTCTCACATAAATTCACATTCTATCATTCACACAGCAAGCCTGGTCTCTCCTCAGATTATTATCTTAATTTAGTCTTTTTTTTTTTTTTCAGAGACAAGGGTAGCCTTGCCTGTCGTGGACCTGCTTTCTATACCAGGCTGTCCTCTGCCTCCCGACTGCTGGGACTATGGCTGTGTGCCACCTCACTCGGCTCTCAATTTAGTCTTAGAATGACTGTGTTTGTTAATAAGACACTGACTGACCTAAATCTCCAGAACCTTTCTATTATCTGTAGACTTTTCTCTCCCATCTTGGTCCTCGTCGTGGTCTGAATGAGAATGACCCTCATAGATTCATATGTTTGAATACTTGGTCCCCAGTTGGTGGAACTGCTGGGAACGGTATGGAGGTGTGACGTTTGTTAGAGAAGGTGTGTCATGGGGCAGTATTTGAGGTTCCTAAAGCCTCTTGCTACCTACAGTGCACATCTCCCCTTTCTTCCTGTTTCTGGCTGGAGCTGTCTCAGCTGCTGCTCCAGAGCTATGCTTGTTTGTGTGCTGCCATGCTCCCTGATATGATGATGTTGACTCTAGCCCTCAGAAACCATAAGCTCCAAATAAACTCTTCCTTCCATAAGCCTCCTTGGTCATGGTGTCTTATTATAGCAATTAAAAAATAAGCCAAGACAGATCTTCTCATGTCTGTGCTCTAATTTCTTGGTTTATCCATATTCTGTGTTCCATGACCCAAAGCTCCCACCAAGGTCTCCAGCTCTGCCCGCTGCTAGCACTTGCTCGGTGTTGCAGAATGGCCAGATAGAAAGTCCATTTATCTTTTTTTCTTTGGCCCATGTGGCCAGTCTGGATTGGTTTATTCTCAATGGCCTTGGTGTCTTTGGTTTTTATCATTTTTAAATTTAAAGGGCTGAACTAAATTGCTCAAGCATCACTTTATAGTAGTCTAATCCAAAGGTTAACAGACTTACTCTATAACAGGCCAATAAGTATACATTTTATGCCTTGTAGGCCATATGGCACCTGTCAGAAGTACTCAGCTCTGTAGCCACTGACAATGCATAAAAGAATAGGAATGGCTGTGCTCCATAATTTCCTTTTTATAAAAACAGGGGGTGCAATGGGTTTGTCCCACAGGGTATAGTTTGCCAAGTCTGAATTCAACCTTTGCCTTTTTAACCTTCACATCTATCATAAGCAGTGTGTTGGGTATAAGAGACTTTAAACTTGCTTTTTGTCCTGCTTGTAGGAAAATAATAAAAATCATGACACCAGGCCATGCCCGTTTAGCAGCTTGTTGTCAGCAAGCATGGCCTTCTCACTATCTTAAAAACACAGTCAAGACAATTTTTTCTACTTGCTCATCTGCCCGCTTTGTGCATTTAACGCTGTAAGCCATAGCAAATCTAGTATTTTTAGCCTAAAAGCAAATTATGCAGTCTTAGAAATTTGAAGAGAGAAATTATTTTAAAGAATGAAAAAATGCAAGCATGAGATTCTTTTCTTCTAAAATAGAGCAAGTAAATATATCTTATTCTGACCAGCACCTTCAAAAATTACCTCCCCAAATAAACTCAACCCAATAAAAATATACCCTTATGTAAGTCCTCATGCAGTGGCAACCCCTCTGCTGAGTCGAACTCATATGGTTTTAGCTGCTGGCTAAGCACTTTTTCAACCTTTAACCCAACTTATGAAATTCACCCCATCTGAGAAATATCTCTAACCCAAAATGATCTACAGATTCAATAATGCCCTGGTAAAATACAACATTTCTGCAATTCTAAAATTCATATGGACTCTAAGTGGTACTCCATATAACCAAAAAACAAAACAAAACAGTTTTTTTTTTAAAGAACAAAATTGGAGGTCTCACTTTCCATGATTTCAATCAAATCAAATCTTATCAAAATAATGTGGTACTGGGACAAAGACAGGCATATAGCTACTGAAATAGAATGGAGAGCCCAGAAATGAACCTCATGTATGGTCAAGATGATTTTTGACAAGTATGCCAAAATGGTTCCATGGAGAAAAGAGACTTTTCAACAGGCAGTCAGGGAGAACTGCTTGCCCACATGCAAAATAATGACAAGGATCTTCTACTTTACAGCACAACAATAACAAATTGACCACATATCATACATGAGAATGAAAGCTTTAAAACTCTTAGGAGAAAACAAAAGTGGAAAATTTATAGCATGGGTTTTGATAATCATTTCCTTACCTCAAGTGATAAAAAACACAAGTGACAGAAGAAAAAAAATGATAGATTTATTTGCATCAAAACTAAAAGACACTATTTTGTATATCAAAGTCACTATTAAACAGAAAAAAATGAGTATTTTTCATAAATGATAGCCATCATGTAAGTGGTAAGATGTTAATATCAGGACTGGAGAGATAGATCCCCAATGAAGAGAACTGGCTGCTCATCCTAAGAACCTGAATTTGATGCCCAGCACCTACATTATAATTCAAAATTGCCTATAACTGGAGTTTTAAGGGATCCAGTGCTTTCTTCTACCTCCATGGGCACCAGAAATACATGTGATCTTTAAATGAACACACAATCAAAATACCCATACTCATAAAATAAAAGTTAGGAAGAAAAGATGTTACACTCCAGAACGCATACAGAACACTGGAAATGGATCATTGGCTCAGTGATGGAGAGCAATTTCTGTTCTTCCAGAGGACCCAGTTCTGTTCCCATCATCCATATGGAGTCGCTGCTGCCTGTAACTCCAGTTTGGGGGACTCTGATACTCTATTCTAACCTCTGTACCAGACGTATGCATGGTACACAGACATACATGCAAGCAAACCTTTCATACACATAAACTAAAAATAAATGATACTTTTTAAAAAGAATATCTACACTCTAACAAGAACAAAAGTGAACTGACTTTTAGACAGTATCCTATGCTCTAAAGAGACACCATGACCATGGCAACTCTTATAAAGGAAAGCATTTGATTCGGGCTTGCTTACAGTTTCAGACATTTAATCCATGGTCATCACAGCTGGAAGCATGGTGACATGCAGGCACACGGTGCTGAAGAAGTAACTCAGAGTTCTACATCCAGTTCTACAGGCATCAGGAAAAAAAGGAAAAAAAAAAAAAAGAGGCGCTAGGCCTCACTTAGGCTTCTGAAACCTCAAAGTCCTCCCCAGTGGTATACTTCCTCAGACAAGGCCACACTTACCCTGACAAGGCCACACCTCCTAATCTTTCTAAGTAGTGTCACTCCCTGATGACTAGGCATTCAAATATATGAGCCCGTGGATGCCTCTTATTCAAACCATCGCATTTGGGGAAACATTTCTCAAAAGGGAAATGAACAGAGGACAACCAGTCATGAAATCTGATATCAATGTGTATCCATCCACACGAAAACTAGGAAGAAAAAGGAAACATCAAGCCTTGGAAAGGACGTGAAGGATCAGGGATTCTGATGGGAATTTGAATGCATATGCTAGTTCTTTTAAAAATGAAGCGTAGACCTGCTACATGATGTAGCAATGCCGTTTCTTGGTATATACCCTCAAGGCTTAAAAGAACAAGCACGGATACATACCTGTACACTTGTGTTTTTAACAGCATTGATTCACAAGAATCAAAAGCGCAAGCGGCTCAACTTTCCATTCATGGATGAATGGGTGAGTAAAAAGCAGGGAGAATATTATTCAAAGGAGGAATTTTTTTTTTTTTTTTACAGATGATATAACATATTTCAACTGTTCAGATTAAGTAAAATAAACTAGTCACAAAAGTTCAGCTACATGACAAGCCTAGAGCAGACAAGTCCATAAAAACAAGGATAACAGACTGGCAGCTGCAAGAGCAGGGTGGAGGGTGCAGATTTCTAGTTAAGGAAGATGAAAAAAAAATCCCAAAGGTGAGTAATGGTGATTGCACTTTTAAAGGGTTAAAATGGTAAATTGATGGTATATATTTTATTACAATTTCATTTATTCATTTGTTTAACATAAAAGTAAACAAACAGCAACTATCATCTCATGTTCCCACCTAAAAGTCATCTTGAAAAGGTGAAGGAATCCCTGACCCCTTTCATAGCTAATCACCATATTTATTTCTCAGCTTTTCCATGACATTTTCTTCTGATTCTCAAGGCTAGCATTTCAGGTAAGACCCTCAATGACCCAACCTCAGTTGGTTCTGTCAGAGTTTGATAGCTGCATCATTTTACTTTCCCGCAGAGGATTTGACTGAGATAGCCTTGTATCTACTCCTCTTTTACTTAACAAATGTGTAGCAGATGGCTGGGGCCAATGTAATCACAGCACCTGAGCCCAAGAACTCCGAGGAAAGAAATCTCCCTGAGAGTGTGACTTTGTTTATTTATGTTCTTTTAATTTACAGCTGCATTTGCTGAAATAACAGTTTCAAGACACGTATGAGAAAAACCTTGAGGAAAGAGTTTTTAAAATAACAGCAGTGTTATTGGAACACAGCATAGTCATATGGTGTGTGTGTGTGTGTGTGTGTGTGTGTGTGTGTGTGTGTGTGTGTTTGTGTGTAGGTGTGTATATTAAAGGAGGCCAAATGAGGACGCCTGGTATCCAGCTGTCAGTCACCCTTTCTCCCTTAAGACAGGGTCTCTCTCAGAACTTGGAGCTTACAGTTCTTTTCAGCTAAGTTGGCTGGTCAGCTAGCCCCGTTGCTTTCCCTGTATCTGCCTCCTCCTACCCCCATTGCTGAGGTTGCAGTTATGCTGAGTCAAGTGAAGACCTTTTACACAGGTGGTGGGGATGTGAACTCAGACCTTCAGGCTTACACAGCAGGTGTTCTTACCTACTGAGCCATCTCCTCAGCCTCGAAATTTTATTCTCTCTACCTTTGACAGAGATGTGAGCTGTAACTTACAGGAACTGGCTGAAACCTTTAAAGAGTATGACTTCTAGTTCCTTGATGATTTCATGTCCATCACGTCTAACAAAAGATCCGGTAACTGAGGAAAACCTTCAGGGACCCCCTATGTCAAAAGATGCAAACACCGTCGGCAGTTTGCCTCCTCGCTATTACCATGGTGGAAAGGTTTCCCTGAAGATCATCACCATTAGTCTACGCAGCTCAGTAAGCTGGTCAGTGAGGCTGGGTGCATCTGCTCTTCTGGCTTGTTCTTTCCACCCTCCAACAGAGAATGGCATCCAACTAAGCAGTCAACATCCTCCAAAACAACAACAAAATAAAACGAAAAACAAAACCCACTGTTCTTTCACATCTAAGCATGAGCCTAGAAACCTGGTGGATGAGGCTTTCCACTGCCCTTGTGCTTTCCAACACAATGGTAGCCATTGAGCTTTCCAACAGATGGTAAATGATCCAAACCTAGAAAATTAGGTCAAAATCCAGAACTCTGCCTGCCATGAAAAGAAAAATGTCATTTTTTTTTCCTTACTAGAATACTAAGCCATTGACACACTGTGAGACTGGGAATGCCATGGGATTATATCGTTATAATGATTCTGAAATTAATATGCCTTAAAAAACTACTTGATGTTCAGTTACCTGAGAAGTTTACTTGTACTCTGGATTAAGGCATTTTGATTTGGTTTTCTTCCCTAAGCCCTATTGGAATTGTCTTCACATATAGTGCTGTTTTGACATCTCTTTAAGAGTACTAGAGGCCTAGAAAGAAGAAAAACAAGCCAAGGACCTCCACAGTGATTAAAGGACCCATTCCTCTGGTCTCTCTGTGCCTGTTTTCTATTTCTGAATAGTTTAGACTGTCTCACCCATAGGCACACTTCATATGTGGCCCTTTCCCCTTTTTCCAATTGCCAGCGTAGGAAAGCTGGTACCCTTCAAGGCTGACACCTACTGCTAGACAGATGGAAGTGAGAGGGCCAAGGCCAAGCCCAGGCTTATTCTGCCAACTAATTTGGCCAAAGGCCCAGCCTAACTGCACAATCACCGACACCGTCATTATCCAGCAAGGGCTGGTTTCAACGTTCTTTACTGTCAGATTCTCTGAAGATGACAGCAGACAGGGAACTCCTTCCTCCTTCCTGGCATTCATATACCTGTCAGTTTCAGCTTTATGTGGTTGGTAAGGTGTCCCTAGGCAAGAGGCAGCCAGATGCCCCGTCCCATGTCCACAGCAGGTGTCAGGAGAGTGCCTGGAACAGCTGTCAGCCTCCCATTGCCAGGCCACTGTGATTGGCTTGCTGGGCACTCCTTCCTTCCCTGCAGCTCTTCAAGGTTTTCACTTTCACAAGCAGTACTTTGAGGAAGAGTAACTAATTGTCTTGGTTCATCTCCATTATGAGGTCCATCTTCTTATACATACCAATTGTAGACCTAAAGTATAATCTGACCATGTCACTCACTGCCTTTACCAATCAATGGATTTTCCCAGCTTGCTGAGCAAAGTTCTTTATGGGCTTGGTTAGGACTGTTTTGGCCCCAGACCTCACTATTTACAATCCATCTTCTTGTCTCTGTCCTGCTATGCCAAGCGTGCCAAGTTCCCTTTAACACCGGAGGCTGGTTTTGTTCCTTTAATCATGTCTGCCTAAATCTTATTTTTCCTTCAATTGTCAGTTCGGATACCATTTCCAGAAAGCCTTCCCTGAATCCCCTAAGGTAGGGAGAAGAAAGAAAGAACCCTGCCTGCCTCTGTGTTTCTGTGTTACCAAGGCCCTCCTGATTTTACCTCTAGCCTACTGATATATGTATAACAACTGTATGTAAGTTACACATTTATATGTGTTGTACTTGAAATGTTTCAATCCTTCTCTATTGCCGCAACTCAATGGCCCCTGTGATACTATTAAGTGTTGAGGCCTTTAAGAAGTGATTTAAGTCTTGAGGGTGGCATTAGGAGTGAGTTCATTTTCTTCCACCCTTTCAATGGAGGACGCAGCAGGAAGACCCACACTTGATGCTGGTACCTTGATGTTGGGCTTCCAGACCTCCAGAAAAGCGAGAATATACCTTTCTGTTCTCTCAAATGACCCAGCCATGGCTATTGTGTCCTAGCAGCACTAAGACAGTATGTAACTCTATTTACAGAGTTTGAACAAATTGAAGATACGAGCTATCTTCTATCTCATCTCTAATAGACTCTTAGCTTATGTTTATTAAATACATTCGTAATCATGTTTTCATACTAGAATTAAGGGAATGATTCAAAGTATTTCACTTCTAGAAAAACGTTAGTGTTAGCTTGTGCTTACCCACAGGTGTGTCTGACTCAAAGTGAACATGGAGGATCTGGAGGTGTCACTCATCTGCAAATTACATGCTTAGACTATATGAGGCCCTGAATTCTATCCCTAGTGTGCACATTCACATACATACACACAATAATAACAGTAACAACACCACAACAACAATAATAATAGTAGAGAGGGAACAAAGGGAAGAGAAGGAAAAAAAAATGAAGGTTGCCAGACTGAACATAGAGAAACAAGAGGTCTTTCACCATTGTTTCTCTCCACTTACAGCATCTAATGCAAGAAAAATCTTGTCTCTTGAACATCCTATTATGATTTTCATTCAGCTAAATCACTTTACCTCTGTGCTCATCCTCAAAGATCAGCCCATTCTGGTGTACCATTAGAGCTCCAGGGATCAGAGGCCTGCTTTGGCACATCAGTGGCACCAGGGCCCCACACAGTCCAAGTCTCTGGCACAGATACTCATAAGCAACTGTGACCCCTCATGTCTATGATAATGAATGTCAGCAGTACTGAGGGCCCTGGGACTTCAGTGGCACCTGCAATCCTGGCTCAGTACATGGGGTTTGTCGCACAGCTAAGCCTCTATGTTGCTAATGGCGGACATCACCGTCACTTGCAATGTAGAGGTTTCCTTTCTCAATTAACTGTTTTTTTTCCTTTCAGCATAAAAAAAAATAAAGTAATAAAATAGAGAGAGGGTCTGATCTCCATTTGATATACCACAACAAACTGGAAAATGTTAGAGGATTGTATTTTTTTCTTAATGATGGTGACATTTTCTCTAATATGACCTAAGATGATATAAACTCTAAAAGCACAACACTGAAATACAGACACAAATCATTTAGTTTGAGCACTGTATTTATTTCCCATATTGATGGTGGTTAAGAGCCCTTGCAGCTTTAGGTCCATCATCTATAAAATGTACATCACTAAAAGGTAATGTCTCTGATGGTGCTTTGCTGAGTGTGATCAGCAAGCACTTGCAGGACATAGAAAGTCTTCAGAATTATGTTAAGTTTAAACACAAGTAAGCCATCACTCAACACTGCTAAAGTGCTGCCAGGATAAATCAATAGATCCTTATTCTCTATGCTTCACATCATTCTCCTCAGTCAAGGGAAAGAACTGACATTCTCCAGATCGATAAAAATTATACATACATACATACATATATATATATATATATATATATATATATATATATATATATATATATATACATATACATATACATAGATACATACATACACCTAGTCTTTATTTCAGTGAAAAGATGCCTCCTGGTTTCCACAGCAAAAAAATTACATTCCCTGCACATCATTAGAGATTCTTCCCCTGTCTCATGTTATCTTTCTTGTGTGTTAGAGTAGAAGGATGCAAACAGCATTACACAGTCCCACAAAGCACTGCTCCATGGATTCCAAGAGAGTTTGAGGGTGACCAAACTACTGGCATATTAAGCGTGTTCTTTCCTGACTACTTAGTAGGATAGAGTTCAGCTGGTGGTGGATAATGGATGTAAACCATAAAGCTACACACAGCTCCACCAACCAATCAGAACAGAGTAAACAATTCTGGGTCCCAGCTAACTGGCTCTCAACTGCTGCGTCGATAACAGTGCTCAAGTGAGGATTAGCATGACTCCAGCAGAGTCATAATCAGAACAATGACTGAGCAGTGAGAGTCATAAGGAAAGGTAAATCTTGATACAGATGTATGAGTATAAGGCTCCAGAGAAAGGACATGTTGTCAAAGGAGGATGTTAACATTTGGCATAAAAAAAAAAAAAAGATGGATTGTATTATCAATTTTTCTTTCCTTCAAGAGAAGCTGTAAGTCAGATTGAACGTAAAATCTTCGGTCTTTATAAAAACTGAAAAAGTTTTAGAAAGAGAAACAAAGGTAGCCTTTACTGAACAAGAACACACATTACTAAGCCGGATCAAAGTTGTGTCCAGTGTACATCTTCTGACTCAGAGCTTCGTCACTCCTAAGAGAGCTGTTGCTTTGATCCAGGGCACAGGCCACACAGTCAGCTCCTAACACATGTAGGTGACTGGGCTATGTTCCCAGCACTGCTGTAGTCACTGTGATGTCACTAGGATGTGCACAAGGGCCACAATAAAACCACAACAAACAAACAACTGATGTTGTAGGGCACAATTTCTTGTGATGCAGAGGCAGTCCGGTGAAGTGAGTAAGGACAAAGATTTTTATATGCCCCTGACTGAACGTACTGTCCGTCTCTCTCTGTGTCTGTCTCTTTCTCCTTTTATCCCCCCTCCTTTTCTCTTTCTTTCTCTCTCTCACAGAAAGGGAGAGAGAGAGAAAAAAAAACTGAACCTTATCAATGGTATCATATGTATAGAAATACATGCAGCAAATTCTAAAAGGAAGGAGTACTAGAAATGAACAGCAAAGGAACTGTGCTAGGAAATAGTAGAAAACAGACTCCTCAAGAACTTCATCACATAGCTTGTTTTCTTTCTAAGTGATACTGACAAATAATTGTGCTCCTTGTAAGGTACATTACTGGAATCATTAAAATTGTGTATTTGCCATGGTATCTAGCAAGCTATTTCTGTCGCTCCATGCAAGCATAGACTTCCATGTACCTAAAACATTCATAGTGTTAGAGCCTACTAGATATCGTCTGTGGCGGGATTGGTTCCATGGTTTCACACAGTGTTGGAAAGGCTGTGGGGAAAGGTGAGGAAAGGCTATGGGGTTCTCTTGAGAGAAGAGTTTAAAGAACCAATTGCAACCACTGCCATCTGTGGCTGCAATCATTCCCATGCTCTCCTGGTGTGGGGGCGGAAGGTCAATACCGTCACCTTGGGCGGCAGAAAACTACAGAGTCCTGGCACTAAGGAAGTTTTTTCACAATGAGAAATTCAGCAGAAGAAAAGAGCCTATTACTATTTTTATTATAGCTGACATATTTCACTTTGCCCCTATCTAAGGGAGATCTCTTAAGAAAGGAGAAACAAATGCCTGATGACATTTTCAGAGGTGTGCATTATGTATCTGGGGTCTGGTCTCCAACTCCAACTGTAGAGATGAAGGATACAATGGCTACAACTTTGGATTTGTCAGCCTTCCCACCTGTCCATTTCCATTTGCACCTAGTCATGCTCGTTGTCAGTCTAAAGTGGAATCTACTTGCATGACTGGCAAGTAAGCAACTGATACAAACACCTGCAAATTAAAAAATAAAATGCTGTAGAGTTTCTTAATGTTCCTTCCTGGCTGGCAATCTTGTGTGTTCAGCCAGGTGAGCCAATCAGCTCGATAGGTAACTCATGATAAAGGCTTATGTCTTATGGCGTCTCCTTATCCAGCCTAATAGGCAACATGTTATAAAGGCTCATGTTTTGCAGTGTCTCCCTTGAATGTTTGGATGTCTCTGCAAATTGCTAATGATAAGACATAGTTACTATGTCTTAGTTATCACATTTTGATAACTATTGAATGTCTTACTTTATATACAAGAGACTAGACTTTACAACTTATCATCTGCTAGAGGGTTTCTCTGGGGTAATAGATGTATACCTACAAACCAGTGAATTAAATCTTGTCAAAGTAAATGCAATAGGGATTGTAAATAAGCAAAAGGTATGCTGTAAAGTCTCCATCATAGTGCCACAATGTATATATACCTGATATCTTCAGACTGGAGGGCCTTCCAGCAAAGCATAGCTTTTCTAGGCTTTGTTTGTTTACATAATATAGTCAATCATATGCAAATAGTAAAAGAATACTGATGTCACAGATGGTAGAAAGAAGGATTGTTCTAGCTGCAAGGATTAATGAAATTTCTGAAACCAAGTGTCAAATTTCCCTCCATGCTGTTTGCTTGAACATAAAGCAAAACACAGAGAGCATTGCATAGCAGAGATAGGATGCCTACCCATTCCTAAGGGCGATCTCCACCATAACTCATGAGAATAACCCAGAGTTCCTTTTTTTTTTTTTTTTTACAATTTAGTTATTTGTCAGTGGACATTTATAAGTCACGCTTTTATTTGGTATGTAAATTTTTGCTTTGGCAGTGTTAAGTTATGGTTAATTTAATAAAATATTTTATAAAGAATGAAAATGTAGGCAAAATAGAGTTTACAACTGTGTAAAGGGTATCATCACAATTTCCTTCTGTGGTAGTGTTTGAAAAGTATTCCCTTTGCTTAGCTAAGCTTGATGGAAAATTGCAAGAATATGACATATATTCAAGAATTTATTTGAATGAATGTTTCTGTTCCTTTGTTCCACCTAATACTTGTCTTTGCCTGAACTCTGCTTACACACAGCATGTATCTATGCAGGAATTGTGGGCACATATCTTACTTCTTAAGTTAGCCTGGAAGGGAAAATACCTTTCTTTCTTTACCACACAAGACTGTCCTTCCCCAATTTCCATTCTCTCTCCCAGTCCTCCCCACTCCTTACATTTAATCCCCTCCCCAGAGTCTATGGGGGTGACCCTAGCTGAGACTCCTAGCAGCAGGGGATATGGAGTCTGAAGTTGCCACCTTCTATAGCCAAATGGAACTTCCAGTGGAGGGCGGGACCACCAATCCACCCACAAAACTTTGGACCCAAAATTTGTCCTGCATATGAGAAGTATAGGGATGAAGATGGAGCAGAGATGACTAGCCCAACTTGAGAACAGCGTCCATGGGGGCTCACATAGATTGAACGACCAACCAAAAAGCATGCATGTGCTGGACATAGGCCCCATACACATATGTAGCAGATGTGCAGCCTAGTAATCATGTGGGTCCCCTAACAGTGGGAGTAGGGGCTGCTCTGACTCTGTTGCCTGACCTTGGATCCCTTTCCCCTAGCTGGGCTGCCTTGTCTGGCCTCAGTGGGGGAGGGAGAGGATAACCTTAGTCTTCCTGGGAAATGGAGGGAAGGGGTGTAAGGGTGGGCCCGGGAGGGTGGGGGCTGTGACCAGGCCGTAAAGTGATTAAGTTAATAAATTAATGAAAAAAAAAAAAAGACTGTCCTTCCATGGAGTTGCTGTGTGCAAAGACAAAGGGATAACCGCAAATATCCCATATTTAACACAAACACAGACTACTAAATAAAGCAATCAAAGGACAGATCATGGTTTCTATTGCATGTTGTGTCACTTGGGATGAATTTGTTTTTACTTGTATGTTTATTACACTATTTCAATTTTTATTCACATAAAATTATCCATAATGCCATCTTAACTGAACTTTAATATCTACATGATATATAGTGAAGTCCCTGTTGTTTTTTTTTTGTTGTTGTTGTTGTTTTTTGACATTTTGATTTGTATTTCCCTCCCTTGAAAAGAAATTTATCAAGGACTTTTTCATTCTATTAGCTTCATTTTTAAAGAAAGAAACCATTTTCCTTTTTGAATTCTCTTTATTTTTTATCACTAAAGCATCCTGATTGCTGTGTTGCTAGACTTTAATTTAGCGGACTTTCCGCCTATTTTTATGAGATAAATACACCAACTTTTCATCTCTAAATATTGTTACATCCTATAGTATTACAGTTCAGAACTTCAGTATATGAATTTCAAGGAACACAAATCAGGCCACAACAAGGAATGACTAAGATGCCTCTCAGGTACTCTAGCATCTGGTCTGGATGTTTTTTCTTTTACTTCTTTATCACCCTTATTTCAGTGATATAACCCTTAGAGGCCCCAAGACAACCTCCAGAACCTCACTAGCATCACTGCTATTTGGATAGCCTCTGTACTCCAACTCCATATCCCCTTACTCTCATAAAATTTTCAAACTGTTTGTCAGATCTGTAACCTTCCAGCATTCTGCAAAACATAAATTCTCCAAGAGAAAAAGATAAATTTAATTCTTTCTTCCCTGAACAATAGACTAGTAAATTTTCAATAATAGATGGACTTTCTGTTACTGTTGAATAGATTAAAGAATACGGATTTTGTGCAGATTTCTAGTTGTCCTCGGAAAGGGAATTGACACATTTCCTCTTTTGTATTATCTACTGGGAAAGATAGCTGTAGGCATGAGCATGCATCCCTTTATTATAAAGAGTATTGCATAAATGGCTTTCGTGGTTTTCTCACTCTAAAATGATTGTTGTGAAAACTTTAGGATAAAGTGATGTATCTACATGGGAAGTAAGTGGCTCCAGTTCTTTCCCTCACTCTTCCACTCATCTTCCCAAAGGAGACAATTCTGCATATTCTACTTTCTTTATAATTATGTAGGCACATAAATTTTGTGATCTGTTTTCAATAAATGGCAGAAAAAATACCCAATTACATTGAATTTTGTGTCTGTCAATCCATCTGGATCAACCCATTCTTTTTCATTGCTCCAAAGAATGCTTTAAAATGAATATGCCATCATTTATTTATCTCTTACTGACTGAATTAATAAATTTTTAAGATCAAAATGTATTTTTTCCTCTATTTTATATAGTGTTACAATAAACATCATTTCATATGCCTCCTCCTGTACATGGATAAATGTGCGTGTATCTCAAGTTATCTTCTTTGACAATTACATGTATGTATATAATAAATTTCGGTTACATTCACCCTCCCAACATTCCTTTTCACTCCTGTGAGCTCCCTTTTCTTTTCGACTACTTTTCTCACTTTCAAGTGTTCACTGTTTTTCTTTGGACTCACTGGCTTTTACGAGGGCCAAAAACCGAACACAAACAAAACTACTACCTATCAGGCTATGACTAAATTATCTGTGGTTAGACATGTAAAGACAATGAGTACCTCTTGCCCAGGACCCATCAGTAGTTAATAGTTCCACAGGATGAAGCATGAATCCATGAGCCCCTCTCCACTCCATGACTGACTGATGCCAGGCCCCAAAAAGTAGGCCTGTTGGAGGAAGCCGTAGCTGCTGAGATTATGATGGCACTTGCTGTGCCATTTCCAGAAGATAGCATTTCATAGCCATATTCCTCATCTTTTGGCTTTCTGTCTTCTCTTCTCTGATGTCTCCTGAATCTTGGAGTGGGTGATACAAATGTCTTGTGTAAGGATAAGTGCTCAACCTGCAAATGCTCTTAGCATCATAAGCAGAGATGAATCTGGACTCACTACTGTGTTCAAGGGAAAGAGTAGTTTCTCTGCTTAAAGCCAAGAACAGCATTTGTCTGTGGAAACAGAAATATATATTTAGAAGGCAGTTTGGCAAAATGTCAAACAACTGTTCCCCCTCAGTAAGGCCTAAGAATTTTGAGTGTGTTTGTAAAACAAAGCATGCATTCCTTCTTATAAAGTAGGGCCTCTTATAAAGTAGGGTCGAAGGAAGTTGGGAAGTTGGTTATCACCATAATAGACATGCCACTGTACTAGTCATGGTTGTACCAGTGGACACAACCAACAAGCCAGATAATTACTATAGTTCTTATGTCATTGTGGGGCACTGTTGAATAAGGTTAAAGTCTCCAGATAGCCAATGGTCTATGATGATAGGCTCCCTTTTCTCAGTGGGGTTCTAAAAGTTTCCCCTGAACTGGGTGACCCCATGTCTTGTAAGGAGCTAAGGAGGTCACATAGCCCTCAGGGCATTTTACATGCCAGACCCCGGCCCTGATAAGGAAACTGCTCTAGCAAGTAACTAGGAATTCCTAAAAACATCCCACCCTACTAAGGATCTTAGTCCAGCAGTGACCTTCAATTTTATTTGGTGAGCCTTCCCCCCCTTATAAGATAATAAAGTACTGCATTTTCCTTCTTGTGATCGGGTCATTAAGTATCTCTGACCCTAGCAAATCAAACATATTCATCCTCAAAATCCCTCTCTTTGCCCAGGGATCTAAGCCTCACCAGGCCTGTGTCTTGGCTGTAAGCTGACCAGGCATGGGCTTTGGCCAGCGCTTCTGCCATACAGAGCAGCTTGACCAAGAGTTGTGACTCTTTGGTATCACCATAGCCTTTGGAGCCTGGAGCTTCCATTGCCTCCAGCAATCTCATGCTAAAAGAGCTAAACTCTTAACACTCTAGGAAAACCTTTTCCACAGCCGACCTTATTGCATTTAGGCCTCACCCTAATGCGCTCTAGCTGCCCCTGAGAGAAATGGAACCCCATTCTCTATCCAGAAGCCGAGCTCCAGCCTCCAGCCAAGATCCAGGTCCCCCACTGAAAGAATAACGTGTCATTAGGAAATATCATGTAATTTCACAGTATAAGTAAAAGTATATTCCTTTTTATTAGATATTAAATATTTTATTGCTTTATTGTAAAATTTTCTAAAACATAGATTGATGTGATTTTTTCACTTTCTTTTGTTTTCTCACAAAGATACTCATGTAGTTCCAAAAATTTCTCCCATTCTAGTTTTCTACAATTTTTTTGATCATACTAAACATTTCATGGGAATCTCTTAAGATGGAAATAGATATTCTCCTTTATAAAACCTTTGGATGTAGTGACATGTACTAACAGAAACTAATGCTTGACAAATCCATCACTGCTCAGACTAAACCATTTAATAAACTTTTGTTTTAATATTTGTTTCCTGGTAAACGTTTATTAGTTATTGTAATAGTTTAGGAAATCATTTGCATTTGTTTCTATTTGTCTAGACTTTGTGTGAGATTGTATAAGCTTTATAGAATAATTCTTATTAATCATGCCCGCTTCTTAATGGCAGCTATTTAAAGTTAATACATTGTCTTCAAGCACACAAATGCTTTTTTCTTTTACTAACTGCCATGCCCCATTTTCTCTGTTGTCTCATTCTGATATTGTTCTTACTATAATGTTTTTTTTGCCACCATCTGTTCGAAACTTCCTTCTGCTTCATTTTTTCTAGAAACAGACCTGGACGTGGAGAGAAGGGTCAGGAGATAAGGCATTTACTGCTCAAGGATAAAGAAGAGCAGAGTTCACGTCCACAGCACCAATACCAGACAGCTGTGGCAGCCTGCCTACAATCCCAGTGCGCAGGAGGTGGAGGCCCAGAGCAGACAGGTTACCACCAGCCAAATCAATAAGCTCTGGGTTAAAATGAGAGAATCTGTCTCAGTATGTAAAAGGGAGAACAATGGATGAAGGTACCTGATGTAAACCTCTGGCCCACATACATGCTTGAACACATACACACACATGCAAACACATACACACTCAAAAAACATGTGTTCTTACTTGTGTGAATACACATGTATACATTAATGTACAACACACACACACAAACACACGCACAGAGCTGTCTTTAGGGTCCAGATAGGTACTCTAAGATGAACTCTACCTAAAAGGTCCTAAACTTAACCACATCCTTTACCACATTAGGTATAATTAAAAATGCTGCCTAATAAGTTAATATTTATAGATTCTAAAGTTTCTTTTTTATTTAATTTTATTTTTTTCTTATCAGTTACATTTTATTAACTCTGTATCCCAGCCATGTCCCGCTCCCTCATTCCCTCCCAATCCCACCCTCTGATTCTATAGTTTCATCCTGACAAAACTAGGCTCTCATAGCTGAAAATGGCATCCACAGCAGACCACAGACTTGTTTTAACTGGGGTTAAAATTCATTGGCTCACTGAATTATCTAGGCTAGTTCTTATGTTCCGATCTACAAATGCTTAGTCAGTAAGAACAGCACCACAACAGTGAATTATTACTGATTTCATGGGCATATGGAGAAATAAAATGAGTTATGCTACATAGAGCACCTTCCAAATGGCATTATGGAAAGAATATTGAGTTTATGGTGATCAGCCTAAGCTCTGGAATGAATCAAAGAATGATAGTCAAGGCTTTTCTTGACCTTGGTCTTTTCATCATCAAGCAAAGATAGGATACTTAGCTTACAATTTGTTTCATCATTAAATGAGATAACTCTGATAATATTGGCACGCTGTCCTTCTCTTTGTTCCCGCTTTACAAAACATTTTTCTACGCACTCCCAGCCTCATACAAGATTCTATTCAGATAAGCTTCGATCAGCAGTTTTCATTTCAAGCAAGAAGAACAAACATAGATAATAACTATTTAAATAATTAATAGACTGGAAAAGTCCAAGGATCCTATGCATGGGAAACAAGAATTCTCTATTGTGACCTAATTCACGTCCTTGGTCAATACATGCTTCCACGTTCATTGTAGGGATGATTAAAAACACTGTGCTGAAAAAAAAAATGTCAGGGTCTGGGAAAGTAGACTGGTAAATTGTAGTTATTGCTACTAAGATCTTTATCATCTACTTATATTCTAGAAGGCACTGCTGGCAGAATTACTATTCATATATAAGCGCAAATAAGGTTCAAAGGACTCATCAATAATCTTAAGTTTATTCTACAGTATTTCCATTGCTTTTTAGGTCTCTGCCTAAATGACTCCATTCTTTAGCTCTGCTTGCTGGTAATAACCAGGTAATGGATCAAATTATTATGTAGCCTTTCCCAAACAGCCCATACCAGGAACACAAGCTGAAACCCACAAGTCCGGTACCTGGCATCATTGATGGTAGCCTTTAACTAGAAGGAAGGCTTGAGGAGAAGTTGTTATTGGTATTTAAGACAAACCTGGACTCTAATTCCCAACACTTAGCTGGTTGTGTTTGTCTCAGATTTATTCTCTGTAATGCCTCCTGTAAGGGCAGAATGGGAAGTTTCATAGGAAAGATTGCACAGGCCCATGCCTTCAGCCATGTTCTTTGAACTTCAAATATATAACTCCCACTCACCTCAGCCTTTCATCCTCTTCTGTTTCTCTCTTGGACTTTAGTGAGTAGACATAACCCATAGCCTTTCAGTAACTGTAGCAAAGAACCACTCAGGCTCTCTGGGGGTGTTTTGGAGGCTCCCATCAGAGGTAAGTGGCAGCCACTCCTCCTTTTTCTGACCCTATGGGTTTAGAGCAGGGTAAAAGTGGCAATCCTTTCACTCGGACATGAGCACACACACCACCCTTGGGCTTGAAGGGCGTCTTCCAATGGTTCTTATTCCTAGAGTGTGTTATGATCTGCTGGGTTGTCCCGACTAAAATTCTCTTGAGAGTGCAGGTATTCTCCTGACCGGCACAAATATCCTTCAGGTTCTGGACCCAGTAGATCACCCTTCACTTCTGTCCACGTAGATGCAATGGAGTCTAGCACGCTGGTGGCCATTTGGGTAGAAGTCTTTAAGTGATGCCAGGCCAAATACTGGATATAGATCCTATGCCGGTTCCCTGGGTTCTCTGGACCTTTTCTAACATTTAGAGAGGAACACGTTGCTTTCTAGGTTCATCCTCTTCTCTGTTCTACTAACAGTTTTAGACTATCAGAGAGGTTTGGTATTCTCTGACGCTGGTCAAAGACAAGTGCACAAAGCTGTATGTTACAAAAATACATTTTTCCCATTCTCCTTACTCTCCCAGGAGGATTAGAAATCATGGGTCTACAAAGACATTTTCACAAAGTCCTTCCTAGAGTCCAATAAATATACCCACATTCAGCCTTTGTTTGTCTGAGTTGTTTAATTTGGAGCACACTGTCTTTTTTTTCTCTTTGTTTGTTTTTAACCTTTTTCTCTTTTAGAACTTCGTACATGAATACTACATCTGCATCACTTCCTTTCCATCCTCTAACTCCTCCCTTGTCTGCTCTTCCAATGCATGTTCTCTTCTTTAATTATTATAGTTCTGTGCATATGCATGGGTATACAGTCTTCACACAGTCATTCAAAGGTGAGAGAATGCATCCCATTTTAATACACCGTTTTTCTAGGCCAACTGCCCCTTGAATTAAGTGGTAGCCTTCAAGGCCCCCTTGAGAGCCAGAAGTGGTTCTTTGCTACAGTCAATAACTTGTTTCTTTCTCCTGCCCTTCATGCATCCCACTGTACCCTCAAAGGTAAGATTCTGTCACAGTTGCTACTTTAGGAACACATAGGTAATGAGCCTTAATCAGCCTCAGGTCATACAGATAAACTTCTGGCTTAAGGAACAATATTCATTTGTAATTTTTATGATTCCATGGGAACAGCAGGATGGAAATAATTGGGGTTGGGTAAATAAATGAATTAATTATCAACGTGCTAATTATCTAGAAACATTCACTCACAAAGGGCTATGAGGGTCAGAGTATCTGCTCCTAGTTCCTAGAATATGGAACTTTGAACACTGATACTATGACAGTTTGTATAATTAGGCTGCTAAGCCAGAACCTAGTATAGGTCTCAGTTTCATTCTCCAGCTCTACATTCCTCCTCCCCCACATACCAGAGGCCTCCTTGCATTCTCTTCACGTTCAATGACCTCACCCCCAAGTATGAGAGAAATATTAGTTTACTACAACTGCTATAACAAATTGTCATAAATTTATGACTTTCAATGACAAGATTTATTCTTACAAATCTGAAGGCCAGAGTCCAAAATGGCTCCCATGAAGTGGATATAGGCTATGTTCTTCTTTGGAGATTTTGGGAGCTAATCATTCTCACGTTTCCATTTGGAGAAGATTCTTGCATGCTTTCTCATGGGGCTTTCTTTATCTCATTTGATCAGCAACATCCAAGAAAACTATTTCTCACATGGCATAATGTTGGTCTAGTCAGAATCTCATAGTAACAGCTCCTTCTGGATTTCTTTCCCCTTTGTTCAAAGTTCAAACACTTGTGATTCATTGAATTCACCCATATAATTCATGCTTATCTTATTTTCAGGCCGGCTAATTAGAAATCTTAGTTTCCCTTTGCCATATAACAGCATTTGCACAGGTTCCAGGAAAGAGAAGTTGGACATCTGTGACCCCAAAGATGTCCTTTATTCTGCCTACCACACAGAGAGTAATAATTCCGTGATGTACCAGATTTTCACCAAATCTCTTCTTATTCTCACCTCTACTGCTACTCAGGGAACAGGTGCCCACTACTCTAGTGCCTTGTCTGGACCTTGGCCTGGTGTCCAATCTCTACTGAAAAATTCCTGGTTCTAATGAAGAAAAGAATCCCAGGCCTGTTTTTTGGTTTAATGTTGGTACACTCATCCATAGTCCTCTGCATTCATGTTATCTGTGGGATTTCGCTACCACCTAGATTCTATCTTTCTGAGTTAAGCCTATCGCAAAATGCTATTTCTGATCCTACCTGAAATCCAGGGGAAGGCAAACCACTTTGGATTCTGAACTCTATTTTTCATACCCTGCTAAGTTGTCACAGGCTTGTGATCCATTTTTCAGTCTCCATACTGACACTCAGAATCAGAGAAGCAGTGCCAAAAGCAAGATTTCCTTCTGTCCTAGACATTGTTGCTCTCATGTATTAGTAAGTGCCTTCAAACAAATGTTGATATTTTACGGGGCTTTTTAATTGGTCCATGCAGCATGGTCCACTGTCACCAGATAATAAGGAACTGTTGCATCCAGTTCCTTATTATCCGATTCATCTTCCTCTTTGTCGCATTCTGTTGTCTTTTGTGTTCAGCCTATGATCTCATTGCAGCTTTTATGCTTTCTCTTAGGCTCTGTGCTCTATAATGAAGAAGCCAGATTTTGTAGCTTAATATTTTTTTCTAAATTTTACAGAATTTTTTTCAATTTTACCTTTGATTCTTGGGGTTGCCCTGTCCTCATTTATGTTTGCTTTTATCTCTTTATCTGTCCTCCACTAAATTAAGTTGGACCAGATTTAACACTAAATTGATCGCTCTTAGTCCCCATTCCTAGATATACAGGTAGACTTAGCAGACTTGACCTCAACTATCACACATATGGATGTGCTCTTTACACTAAAATCTCAAGATTCCCAGCACTTTCTTTTGTCTCCCTAACTCTTTTTCTTTGAAGTAGTCCCAATGTTCTGTCTGATTCTGAACTAGAAGAGATTCCCTAAGATTCCCCTTTATAGTAACGATCACAGAAAAAAAAAAAAAAAAAAAAAAAAAAAACCTCCCACAACTTTCATTACTGACACTTTTTTCCCAATTGTCATTTATAAACAAATTGTACACAAGTGCAGTAGAGTGTTTTTGGCATCTCGGGGAGAAAAAAGCAGTGGTAACTGTTAGGAAACGTGCGAATGTGAGGGTTACACGCGGGTTCACAAATCACGCCACGAGATCGGTTCCACGTGGGAGGTTTATTAAGGGAAGGGGGGAGAGGGGTCGCAGAGAGATGAGGCAGAGAGAGAGAGAGAGAGAGAGAGAGAGAGAGAGAGAGAGAGGAGAAGAGAGGAGGAGAAAGAATCAGGGAGCAGAAGAGGAAGAAGAAGAAGAAGAAGAGAGGGAACAGAAGAGGGAGAAGAAGAAGAAGAGAGAGGGGGGAGGGTTCCAGTTCTCTTATAGGGTGATCAAGGGCATGCGCAGGTAATTGCAGGTGGTCAGGGTGTCTTTACAAATGCCTGATAACCGGTCTATCAGGTCCCTTGGAGCTGGCCATAGAAGTGCCTGCTTACTGATCCCAACAGTAACCAAGGTTTTTGTTGTTGTTCACTGATCCGGTTTCAGCTCTCTGGTTTAAGCTGGATGGAACCACAGGTACAGTTTTTTCTTTAATTGTGCCTGTTCTAAGACCAGAAGCCCGACTCTGCCTTTGGCAATTCCACTCTCTATTCCTAGAAAAAATTACAAATTGCCGATGATATTTCCCAACCATCTTAGTTTTTCATACCGCCTTGAGACTTATTTCATGTAATTATACTCCCGCTTAGAAATCTATCTGGGAACTATGAATTAAAGGTCAGCATCAACTGGAGGCCATAGTCCTATAGATCTGAACCTGCAATTATCTAGGAGTCAGGTCATTCTGTTGATTCCTCAAAGCTAAGTGCTATTCATAAATATTCAGGCAGGCTTTCCAGATGCAAAGGGATGACAGGGCTTGTGCACTGAGTCACAAAAACAATGCAAATTGATATGAAAAGAGGTAGCTGGTACCCATTAAACTCAATTTTCTTAAGAATTATTGTTTGTGATTTACTATCCAGGGATTTGGTGCTGCGGAAGTTTGCCTGTTTTATAAGAAGAGATAATGAGTCACAAAACAAGCAGCAGAGGACACTGCACAGGGGGCATTGTCATTTTAAGCAACCAACCTTGACTGTTTAGCTGTCATGTAGATAAGCTGTCATTATTCTGTAGAGCAGAAAAAAATCAGAAGACCTTAGTTTGGAGACTTTTTGATCTGTCAGTCCATGGCTCTGATCAAAACACTCATCTCTGAACTTGCCCGTCTTCTTTAAAATGTGGATGACAATATGATCAAACAGCACCCTACACTTCTTCATTGACTGAGATTATTGATAAAGAAGATGGATGAGCCCAGTAAGTTGTAAGCCCAGTAAGTTGTAAGTTATGCTTATTTAAAAAAAAGAAAATATTATTTAAAGAGAACAGATGATTGCCAGGGATGATTGCCGTTTAATTTTAGTGACTGTTCTCCTGTCACTCTCCAAACATTCATTCATTTCAGAATCAACACAGAAAAACAAAACTACTTATTTTCTAAATGATGACTACAGTGTCTGTTCAAAGAGGAACAGCTTGTGAAGGATGAAGCTAGTCATGCCCTGAAGATATTTTTTTCAGGCCGGTACATGCATCTTGTCATTCCCTAAGAACTTGTCAGACAAGAACCACTGGTACCCATCTCGGCCTCCTCCATACTGCATCTCTCCACTCCCCAAACAGATAAGTCTGAGGAAGCTCAGACAAAGGTAAAAAGCAAAGACCAAAAATAACTTAGAGTAGAATGAATCTGAAATCAACTTCCAATTTACATTTTAGGTTATGGTTAAAGGAGTCCCTGCTAGGCTTGTTGTAATATTATGGGTCGTTTTTCCTTAAGAGAGGACTAGAAACATAGACATCCTACAAGCCAAAGGGCTCAATCCTGAGAATAGAATTCAAGAAGAGTGGAAACCTCACATGTTTTCTGTGTCTTCCAGAAGGGAATCTCAGTGTCTGGGGTGAAAGATTAGAGTAGTTTGCATAGAGAGAAAAGAAGAGAAAGAGTTGCTCTTGCCCTGAGGGAATCAAAGGTTAAGGAGATTGCCTGCTGATTCCTGTCAGCAACACTGTGAAAGATGTAGCATGTGGATTCTCATTTATCAACAAGGATTAATTTATAAATGCTTTTTTTTTTAACTAGAAATTTTTCCTTTATTGGAAACAGATTTTTAAGTGGATAGAATTTAAATATTTTTTAATACCTAGAGTTTTTGAAACATTTTTTTTACAATTTATTCATTTTCTATCCCGATTGTAGCCCCCTCCCTCATCTCCCCCTGATCCCCTTCCTCTAGTCCACTGAGAGGTGGAGTCCTCTTCCCCTGCCATCTGACCCTAGCTTAACAAGTCTTATCAGGACTGCCTGGATCCCCTTCCTCTGTGTCCTGTCAAGGCCAAACTGCCAGGGAGAAGTGATAGAAGAGCAGGCAACAGAGTTCATGTCAGAGACTGCCCCTGCTCCCCTTACTCAGGTACCCACATGGAAACTGAGCTGCCTAGGACTACATCAAAGCAGGGGGTCTAAGTCCTCTCCATGCATGGTTTTTGGCTGGTGCATCAGTCTCTGTAGGCCCCACTAGGCCCACATTTTTTGGCTTTGTTGTTCTTCATGTGGAGCTCTTGTTCCTTCAGGTCTTTCTATCTCCCTACTCTTCTATAAGACTTCCTGCACTCTGCTCAGAGTTTGGCTGTGAGTCTCTGCATCTGCTTCACTACCCTGTTGGGTAGAGCCTTTCAGAGGAGATCTATGGTAGGCTCCCATCCTGTTCCTTCTCTTCTACCACTTCTGGTGTCTATCTTGTTTGTCATTCTGAATGAGAATTAAGCATCCTCCTTAGGGTCCTCCTTGGTATTTAGCCTCTTTAGGTCTGTAGATTGAACTATAGTTCTATTATATGGCTAATATGTGCTTATAAGTGAATATATACCATGCTTGTCTTTCTGCTTCTGGATTACCTCACTATGGATGATCTTTTCTAGGTCCATCCATTTGCATGCAAATTTCATTATTCTCTTGTTTTTAATAGCTGAGTAATATTCCACTGTGTAAATATGCCACAATTTCTGTATCCATTCTTTTGTTGAGGGACATCTGGGTTGTTCCAGACTCTGGCTATTACAAACAAAGCTGCTATGAACACAGTTGAGCAAATGTCCTTGTTGAATGGTGAAGCATCTTTTTTGGTAAAGCTGGATCTTAAGATAGTGCTATTCCCAGTTTTCTGAAAAAACACCAGATTGATTTCTAAAGAAGTTTTAGAAGTTTGCACCCTCACCAGCAAGAGAGGAGTGTTTCCTTTTCTCCATATCTTCTTCAGTATGTGTTGTCACTTGAGTTGAAAACAGATTTTTTTATACACTATATTCTGATGATGGTTCCCCTCCCTCAACTCTCCTGACCTTCTCTGCCTTCCCTCCCATTCAAACCTACCCTTTCTGTCTTTAGAATACAAATAGGCATCTAGAGAATAATAGCAAAGTAAAATAAAAACCAACCAAACAAATAAGAATAGGACAAAACAACAGAAGAAAAAGAGCCAAAGAAAAAGCATAAGAAATAAGTATAGACACACATTCACACACACAGAAATCTCTTTAAAGATCAATCCTGAAAGCCATAATATATACACAAAAGACCTGTAAGGAATAATAAATAAATAAAAGAACAAAATTTTTAAAATATAAAATAAACAAAATTTAAAATAAATAAATGTACTGACTAAAAGTTACGAGACAAAAACTTTCCAGGATGCTATTGAGTTCATTTTGTGTTGCCAGCTACTGTTAGGGGTGGCGCCTGCCCTTAAGAGCGGCTTGTATCCCCAGTGAAATTCCATTGCAGAAAACTAACATTTTATTTGCAAGTGGCTACCCATTGAAGATAGTTTCTGTGTTAGAGATGGAGTCTTGTGTTCACTTCTTTCAGCTCTGGGGCCCCATCTGGCACAGACTGTGCATGCTGCCACAGTCTCTGTAAGTTGATATGTACATCTGTAGCACAGTGTTCAAAAAACTTTGTTTCTTTTGTATTTTCATTCACTTTGGCTCTTAGAGTCTTTCCACTTCCTCTTCTGAAAAGTCCCCTACCCCTGGGGGAAAGAGAGACAGACCATTAAGGGCTGAGTATTCTAGGGTCTCTTATTCTCTGAATATTGTTTGGCCATCGATCTCTGAATTTGCTCCAGTCTACTGCAGGATGAAACATCTCTGATGATAGTTAAGGAACTCATCGATCAGTATAGCAGAATGTTGTTAAGAGTCGTTTTACTGCCATGTCTCTTTAGTAGAACAGTAGTTTTTGGTTTTCCCGTTGGTCACTAGCTTAATTAGTCTTGGGTTCTTGACCACTCAACCAGTGCTGCAGATAGGTTCCATCTCATGGAGTGGGCTTTAAATCGAATTATATCATAGCTGGTTATTCCCACAGAATTTGTCCCACTATTTCACCAGTGAATCCATCAGGCAGGTCATCATTGTAGATCAAAATGCTTGTAGCTGGGTTGATGTTTACTTTTCTCCTTTGTCAGTGTGTAGAGTATCTACCAGCACCATGAACACTAGTTAGTAGAGGTGAAAGCTCTATGTAGGCACCAGCTGAACTTCTCTATGTTTGATGAATAACGTAGGTGTTGTCTTCAGCAATGGGGTCTTACTGTCAGTTTCTGGACATTAATCAAGGCTTTGACAACAGACTGGGTTTCTTGGGGTTCCTATGGGACACCTTTGCCCAACAGCTCAATTATATATAACCCATTTCTGGTACTAAAAGCTTTATTTGGTGAGAGAGATGTCCATTGAGGCTCTGTCTACCCTTTATTTTGCTATTTCATTTAGCTCATCTTCATATGTATACATTTTAAGAGCATCTACTGTATTAGCTTTCAATATGATCTCTCAAATGACCCTTTTATCTGTCCCTTCCCATATCCTCCCATCACCTCTTTTTACCCCTCCCTACCCATTTGATCCTTCAGTTGCAGTCCCCCTCTCCTTGTCCAACCATATCTATATTTTCTATTAGTTCTTCCTAGGGAGGCCCATCTCTGCACCTGGTCCCTTACCCTGTAACCTAACTTTTGTACTTATTCCTGCTATTGAAGATTTGACAGCTATATATGCATCCAAATATATGCAAATACATACCATGCTTGTGTTTCTGAGTCTGGATTATTTCGCTCAGGATGATTTTTTTCTAGCTCCATCCATTTACCTACAAATTTGATGATTTCACTTTTTAACAGTAGAATAATATTCTGTTGTGAACATGTTTTCTTTATCCAGTCTTGCATGAACAGACATCTAAGCTGTTTCAACTAATGGCTATTATAAACAGAACAGCAATAAACATGCTGAGCAAGTGTCTCTGAAGTAGAATGAAGCATCTTTTGGGAATGTACTCAAAAGTAGTAAGGCTCAATCTGGAGAGAGATCCATTCCTAATTTTGTGAGGAACAGCCACACTGTTGTGGTTGTGTAGTTGGTAAAAAAAAAAATGCTTTACCATTCTGTAGCTTGCCACTTTGTCCAAATAGTGGTGTCTTTGCCATACAGAAGGTCTTCAGTGTCATCAAGTCCCATTTATTAATTGTTTGTTTGTTTATTTATTTATTACAATTTATTCACTTTGTACCCCCACTGTAGCCTTCTCTCTCGTCTCTTCCCTAGACCCACCCACCCTCCATCTTCTCCCCCTATACCCTTTCCTTAGTCCCCTCATAAGCAAGGACCTCCTCCCCTTCTATCTGACCCTAGCCTATCAGGTCTCATCAGGGCTGGCTGAATCATCTTTCTCTGTGGCCTGGCAAGGCTGCACCCCCCCCTCAGAGGGGCGGTCAACAAAGAGCCAGCCACTGAGTTCATGTCAGAGACCCTGTACCCCTTACTAGAGAACCCACTTAAAAACTGAACAGCCTATGGGCTCCTTTCCATGCATGGTCCTTGGGTAGAGTTTTGGTTTCTGCAGGACCCGCTGGGCCCAAGTATTTTGGCTCTATTGTTCTCCTTGTGGAGTCCCTGTCCCCTGTGGGTCTTTCTATCTTCGTCTTCTTCTATAAGGTTTACTGCACTCTGCCCAAAGTTTGGCTATGAGTCTTAGTATCTCCTTTGATACCCTGGTGGGTAGATTCTTTCAGAGGTCCCCTGTGGAAGGCTCCTGTCCTGTTCCTTGTCTTCTACTTCCAATGTCTATCCTGTTGCCTTTTTGAATGAGGTTTCAGTCTCTTCCCTAGTATCCTCCTTGTTGTTTAGCTTCTTTAAGCCTATAGATTTTAGAATGTTTATCCTATATTTTATGGCTAATGTCCACGTATAAGTGAGTGTATACCATACGTGTCTTTTTTTGTTTCTGGGTTACCTCATTCAGGATGATCTTTTCTAGTTCCCACCATTTGCCAGCAAATTTCATTATTTCTTTGTTTTTAATTGATGAGTAGTATTCCATTGTGTAAATGTACCATACTTACTGCATCCATTCTTCCATTGAGGGACATCTACATTGTTCCAGATTCTGGCTATTACAAATAAAGCTGCTATGAACATAGCTGAGCAAATGTCCTTATTGAATGGTGGGGCATCTTTTGGGTATATGCCTAGCAGTGGTATAGCTGGATCTTGAAGTAGCACTATTCCTAATTTCCTGAGAAAGTTCCAAATTGATTTCCAAAGTGGTTGTACAAGTTTACATCCCCACCAGCAATGTAGGAGGCTTCTCCCTCCTCCACAACCTCTCCAGCATGCATCATCCCTTGAGTTTTTGATCTTAGCTGTTCTGATGGGTGTGAGGTGAAATCTCAGGGTCATTTTGATTTACATTTCCCAAATGACTAAGAATGTTGAGTATTTCATTAAGTGTTTCTCTCCCTTTTGATATTCTTCTGTTGAGAATTTTCTGTTTAGCTCTGTACCTCATTTTTTAATGGATTACTTGGTTTGTTGAGATTTAACTTCTTCAGTTCTTTATATATTCTATGTTTTTAGTACCTGTGGTTTCAGGTTTTTTTCCAAGTCTTTTCTTGGGCCAATGATATCAACTATTTACAATTTTCTCTTCTGTCTGATTCATTGTATCTGGCCTTATGTTGAGATAATTGAGTCATTTGGAGTTGTATTTTGTGTTCTTGGATGCAGCAGAAGGATAAATCCTGTTTTCATATCTAATTTATTAGTTTATATTTTTAATTAGAAACTTGAGATCACAGATGTTGAGAGTTATTGATTTATCAATGAGCAGTGTTTGTGGATTCCTGTTACTCTGTTGTGGTGGTGTTGGTTTTTCCCTCTCTCTTTTGATTTGCTGGTCTAACATTTATTCCTTGTGTTTTCTTGTGTGTAGTTAACCTCTTCAGGTTGAAGTTTTCCTTCTCTTGTCTTCTGTAGAGACGGATTTTAAATAGATACTGCTTAAATTTGGTTTTATTGTGGAATATCTTTCTCCATCTTTTGTGATTGAAAGTGTTGCTGGGTATAGAAGTCTGGGCTGGCATCTGTCATCACTGAGAGTTTGTAGAACATCTATCCAGGCCCTTCTGGCTTTTATAGTCTTGATTGAGAAGTCAGTTATTATTCTAATAGCTCTGCCTTCACATGTTAATTGATCTTTTTTCCTTGTGGCTTTTAATATTCTTTCTATGTTCTGTATACTTAATGTTTCGATTACTATGTGTCTAGAGAATTTCCTTTGGTCTATCTGGTGTTCTGTATGCTTTTTCTACCTTGCTAGACAAGGCATTTCCTTATTTAGGTTAGGAAAATTTTCTTCTTTGACTTGGCTGAAAATATTTTTCTGTGCACTTGATCTGGATTTCTTCTCTTTTCTCTATTCTGGTTATTCGTAGAGTTGGTATTTTCATAGTGTGCCAGCTTTTCTGGATGTTTTGTGCCTGGAGATTTTAGATGAAACATTTTTTTTAACTGAAGTGTCCATTTCTCTATCTTGTCTTCAATGCTTGAGTCTCTCTTCCATCACTTGTATTCCATTGATGAGAATTATCTCTGCGTTTCTTGTTCAAGGTCCTAAGGTTTTCATTCCCAGTTTTATGGCTCAACCTAACTTTAAAGGCTAGACTCAGAAATATAAATACCATATATTTTTACGTTACATGATGTAATACCATTATGTCAAAACTGTGAGATACACTCTTCAATTAGAAAAGATTTATAAACCTTTTCTGAGTTTTTACTAGTAGAGGTGGCTGTAAACTCATTCAACTGGAGTGTTCCTATTATGAAAATGAGCAATAAAAATTATTCTTATAATTCATGTTGAAGTTGATCATGTGCACCTAATGTATTCAGATAAAACGAATATTATTACAAAGTCCTTGATGCTTTCCAGTCATAATTTTAAATTGTAATTAGAAGGCTTTCTTGGACATGTACATTTAAATAAGTAGAAAGTAGAGTCTAATAAAACATTCCTGGTCATATAATATTCAGAAGTAAGTATTAATTGCTACTTTTAATTTTTCCTATACATATACTCAACTATACCGTATGTAACATGGAGACTGCAGAAATGGCTCAGTGAAAGGAACACAAGCATGAGGAAATCAATAAAAACCCCAGCACCTACATTAAAATGTAGCATAGCTGTGTATGCATTGCCTGTAATCCTAGAGCTGAGTTTGTGGCTGATCCAGGCAAGCAGCTGGAGCTCTCTGGCCCATCAGCCTTGCTGAAACAGCAAACTTGCTGTTCAGTAAGAGAGCCTGTCTCAAGGTAATAAAAAAGAAAGCAATAGAGGACAATGCTTGCCGCCTTCCTCCAGCCTGATACGCGAACACAGGGAATGCACATTCATGCAGTCACATATATGTGACACATACCTAAAAGATTCACTACACTATCCAAGTTTTGTATTGTGCATGTAATCTTACTTAGAGATTCCGTGCTTTTTACTTAAAATTTGTGAATATTATCCACGTAGTTAAATATTCTTCAAAAATATTTACTCATGAGGAAGAACATTATCACATAAATATAGTACCTAATCAACCCTCTATTGTTTCATGTTTAGCTGTTTTCTCTCTCTCTTTTTTTTTGTTCTGATTACAAATAATTGTATGAGTAGCAGATTTGCACCTAAATCTTGGTTAGCACTTTAAATGTGTTATCCTGTTATTTCTTTGAACTGTAATTGTTAGAGACAAACATGAACACTTTATAAAAACCATGACCCACATGAATAAGCTCTTCTGCATGTAGGTAGAGCTGCCTTCCCCTGCTGTAGGCCCACGTACAAGCACATCTACAGAAGCTGCACATTACTGCATCTTTCAAGCTGGTTTCACCATTATATCCAGTCTAGAATTTTTAACATATAATTGACAGATGAAAATGACATGTTACTGTTCCCTGAATTATTAATATGGGTAAGTACTTTCTGGGAATGTGTTGTTCTTCAAGATCTCTGTACAAGTTTCTTGCCCATCCCCTTATTGGTTTCATGTTCTTTTGTTGGACACCACAGAGATGTAAGCCTTAAGCATATTGGTATAGTTCCCCAAATATCATCTCCAAATTTGTTTTATATTTTATATTTTATTTTAAATGACTTTAAGCCTTTAACTTAATGCCTTTGTTATAACATGTTCTTCTATAGTTTGTTCTAATTCAATCCTCTCCCCCACCATCTTCCCCAACCCCTCTGCCTCCACTGTCCAGCCCCCTCCATCTACCTAAACAGTTCTCCTCTGTTTGTATATAATGTTTTCCATTGCCCTCTCTTTCATTCATCTGTCATATCGCCCTTAAAATGTCTTACACCTCTCTTGGCTAAGCCCATATAATTTTTAAATAATTAAGCTTTCTACTGATAAGTATGGATTTTATTTTTTTACATGTAGCCATCCAGTTAGACCAGCACCATTTGTTGAAGATGTTATCTTTTTTCCATTGTATGGTTTTGGCATCTTTGTAAAAAAATTAGGTGTCCATAAGTGTGTGGGTTTATTTCTGGGTCTTCTGTTCGATTCCAATGATACACCATTCTGTTTCTATGTCAGTACCATGCAGTTTTTATTACTGTTGCCCTATAGTACAGCTTAAGATCAGGGATGGAGATACCTCCAGATGATCTGTTATTGTACAGGATTGTTTTTAGAAATTCTTGGTTTCTTGTTATTCCATATAAAGTCGAGAATTTTTCTTTCAAGGTCTGTAAAGAATTGTGTTGGTAATTTGATGAGAATTGCATTGAATCTGTAGATTGTTTTTAGTAAGATGGCTACCATGCACAAAACTAAAGTCCAAGTGGATCAAAGACCTTGACTTAAAACCAGAGACTCTAAACCTGTTAGAAGAAAAAGTGGGGAACAGCCTGGAACTCATTGGCATAGGAGACAATTTCCTGAACAGAACACCAACAGCACAGGCTCTAAGAGCAACAATCAATAAATGGGACACCATGAAACTGAAAAGCTTCTGTAAAGCAAAGGACACTGTCATCAGAACAAAACGACTACCTACAGATTGGTAAAGGATCTTCACCAACCCTATATCTGACAGAGGGCTAGTATCCAGTATATATAAAGAACTAAAGAAGTTAAAAAGCAACAAATTTAGTAATCCAATTAAAAAATGGAGTACAGAGCTAAACAGAGAATTCTTGATAAAGGAATATCGAATGGCAGAGAAACACTTAAAGAAATGCTCTGCTCAACGTTATTAGTCATCAGGGAAATGCAAATCAAAATGACCCTGAGATTTCAGTTTACACTCATCAGAATGGCTAAGCTCAAAAACTCAAGTGACAGCACATGCTGGAGAGGTTGTGGAGAAAGGGGAACCCTCCTCCACTGCTGGTAGGAATGTAAACTTGCACAACCACTCTGGAAAGCAATCTGGCGCTTTCTCAGACAACTAGGAATAGCGCTTCCTCAAGATCCAGCTATACCACTTCTAGGCATATATCCAAAAGAGGCTCAAGGATATTTGCTCAACTATATTTGTAGCAGCTTTATTTGTAATAGCCAGAAGCTGGTAACAACCAAGATGCTCCTCAACTGAGAAATGGATACAGAAAGTATGGTACACCTACACAATGGGATACTACTCAGCAATAAAAAACAAGGAAATCATAAAATTTGCAGGTAAATGGTGGGAACTGGAAAAGATCATCCTGAGTGAGCTATCCCAGAAGCAGAAAGACACACATGGTACATACTCACTCATGTAGACATATAATATAGGATAAACCTACTAAAATCTATACACCTAAAGAAACTAATGAAGAGGGGAAATTCTGGCTAAAATGCTTAATCCCCATCCAGAAAGGCAAAGAGGATGGACGTCAGAAGAAGAAGAAAACAGGGAACAAGTTAGGAGCTTGCCACAGAGGGCCTCTGAAAGGCTCTGTCCTACAGACTATCAAAGCAGATGATGAGACTTATGGGCAACCTTTGGGCAGAGTGCAGGGAATCTTATGAAAGAAGTGGGAGTTAGGTAAGACCTGGAGAGGACAGGAACTCCACAAGGAGAGCAAAAGATCCAAAAAATCTGAGCACGTGGGTCTTCCCTGAGACTGATAGTCCAACCAAGTAGCATGCATGGAGATAACCTAGAACCCCTGCACAGATGTAGCCCATGACAGTTCAGTCTCCTAGTGGGTTCCATAGTAATGGGAACAGGGACTGTCTCTGACATAAACTGATTGGCCTGCTCTTTGATCACCTCCCTCTGCAGGAGGGAGCAGCCTTACCAGGCCAAAGAGGAAGACAATGCAGCCACTCCTGATGAGACCTAATAGACTAGGATCAGAAGGAAGGAAAAGAAGAACTCCCCTACCAGTGGACTTGGGGAGGGACATTTGTGGAGAAGGAGGAGGAAGAGAGGGGTTGGGAGGGGAGGAGGGAGGGAACTACAGAGGTGGGGGATACAAAGTGAATAAAGTGTAATTAATAAAAGAAAATTTTAAAAAGTTCTACTGTTTTGTGAAAACTCCATGAGGTCTACAACCCTACACACACACACACACACACACATACACACACACACACACACAAAAAAAAAAAAACTATAAGTAACTGAGACAAGGTGAAAATGGGAAATGTGGCATTTCCTATGGCAGAATACACTAATTGGTTGTTCAGGGACAAATGGTTATCCCTGGAAACATATATACAGGTTGCATTATGTGGATTAAACAGGTTATATTTAGGAATATACATGTATATACATATGAATGAAGTAACAATTAGTGGAAAGATAGGCCATAAATTTGAAGGAGAGTGAAGAGGGCTATATGGGGGGGGGGGGCTTATAGGGAGGAAGAGAAAAAGAGAAATATTGATATTAAATTATAATCTCAGAAATAATTTAAAATATTTTCTACTCTTCTGTATTTAGAAGATAAATTCCTAATTTACAGCAGTTACTGACTTTTCTATAAAACAGACCCATTGTTTCAAGTTTGTTAACCGATTTGGTTATGTTTGTGTGCATGCATGTGCACGTTGGGTGTGAAAGAAGCTGGCTTCTGTTGTTCACCTTATTTTTTCAGGCAAGGTTTCCTAGCCAGAGCTGTGTATTTTATGTAGACTGGCTGGCTGGAGAACCCCCGAAGCCTGCCCGCCTCTGCCCTCACAGCTGTGGGATTACAGAGGCGTGCACTCTACCCAGCTTTGATGCTGGTGCAGGTGATAACAGCTCAGATTCTCCCAATCCTGAAGTTGCATTTTTTTAATTGCTTCAATCTATAATATGAATCTAAAGTCAAAATGTTCTACCACTTAGATATCCCCCAGCCCTACAACTGTACTTTTAATTGCTTAAATCTGTATAGTATAAAATTAAAATCAAACTTTTCGGTATCCTTTGTCCGATCTTTATTTTTCTTCACTTGCAGTATTAGGTAATGCATTATATTTATGACTATAATAAAATTTCTGGGCTGAGCAGTTAAGAATGCCTGATGCTCTGGCAGAGGGCTTGAGTTTGGATCCCAGCGTCTACATTAGGTGGCAACCACCTTTAACTCCAGTTCCAGGAAGTCTGATGCCTTCTTTTTGCCTTTGTGGACCCATGAAGTCACGTGCTCATTCCTACACATAGACACACATATAATTCTTAAATATATAAAATATATAATTATTAAAATTTATTTCAAGACACACTCTGATTTCTTTAAAGAGCTAATCATTTCTTACACAAACCCTATTACTATGACCTCTGTAATTTTATAACATGATCTAGCATTGATTAAAGTAAATGGTTTTCCTAGCACACATTTTTTATTAGATTGTTAAATTATTTTTTCAAGTTGTGGCGATGTTAGAATGCTACAAATATACAAACGAATTGAGGAAGGGCTGATGGGTGTAAGACACAATTTTTTGTTCTCTTATTCTGATGTAATGCCATTACTTTATATTATCAAATAAAAATTTGAAGTTCTTTACATGTTAGCCCATAAAACCCATGAAATGTTTTATGATCACTGCTACTATTGATAATGTAGTTTTTATCCATATTTGAATTGCTTATTTTAGATGTGTTTTCAAGTCACTGATATTTTAATCATTTTATGGCTTATCCTTTGACTGGATTGCATTGGTTCTTTCTAATACCTAAAGATTCCTTCTATGTACATGTATATGTAGACCTACCATCTTCACATAATAATACTGTATCTCCTTCCAAGTACAACTATTTCGTCTTACATTGCATTGCTATAGATTCAAAGTCTGTTACAGGAGGCTCTGTGGGACAATGGATAGCAGACTGAACCTCTGAACTCAAGGACTAGTGTGACCACCACAGAATGGGGTGGTAGCTACTACCATCCTTGTTCTCTACGCTTCTGATTGTCATTTAAACATCACCCCTTTAGTGAGTGCTTTCTCACCAACAATCTACAGAGCAGCCAACCAACCTCCTGTTCGTTGTACATCCTTCGCAATATAGGCTAAATATCTTTTACTCAAAAGTGCTTGAGGCCAGAAGCATTTCAGATTTTGATACTTTTTGGATTTGAGGGTGTTTACATAAATAATTTCATATGCATGAGACACCTTGGAGATGAGTCCCAGATTTTAACACAAACTCCATACCTCAGATTTGTTTTTGTTTTATATATGCACTATTCATGTGACCTGAAGACAATTTGATAAAATGTCTTTAGAGCATCTGGGTTTTAAATGAGGTCAGGTTTGCAATTTTCTATTTATCTGTACTTAGGAAAGACGTGTTTTGAAGCATTTGGTGCTTTCAGATTAGAGATTCTCAAGCTGTCCTTACATGAAAATTGTGTACATATAAAATGGAAATTGTTTCATACTCTGGTCCTTTCATGTTTGTTGGAGTGATAGACTCTAATGACATAAGAACAATGCTGATGTTTGAATTTCCTCATCTGTATGCACAGCCTATGGCTCAACACCAGCCATAAAATCTTAACACCATGGTTACCTAAACAAGACCTGCTCCGTGACAGCACCAGTTAGCAGGCCAATATAAACGGGGAAAACTCACAAAGTCTCTCCCTGACCCTCAAAGAGCTACTGGTATGGAACCCACTGAGTAGCCCAGGCTGGTCTGGAACCTAGCATCTTTTTGCCTTAGTCTCTGGAGCATTGGGATTACGGGCATGTGAAACTGCACCCAGCAAATAAAACGTTTATCTTTGATGTTTTTCCTAAAGAGATAAATAAATCTCACACATAGATCAACCAAGTCCTGATACTGAGAATCCAGCATCAAGGTGATGTCACCTGAGAAACTGGAAGAAGGTTCTTGTACTTTACCTACTAGGTTATGAAGAGATGACTCCTGCGCCATTAACCAAATCTGTGCACTTTTCTGAGCAAAGCAGGGCATCTGGAATATTTCACAACTCGACGTGTGTGTGTGTGTGTGTGTGTGTGTGTGTGTGTGTGTGTGTGTGTGTGAATTTCCCATTAATAAAACAAACTATGCCTACTTCTGGTTATTTCCCTTGAGAGATCAAGTTGCTAAAATATTATTTTTTTTCTGTTTGTCAGGTGTTCATTGCCTTATGATGAACGTTGGGCTAGAAAGAGGTAAGAAATGAGTGTATGTGATAATTGTGCGATTGATCACTGGGTGATGGACAGAAGGCTATAGAAGAGAAGTCGAGGCTGGAGAGATGTCTTCGCTGTGAAGATCATTGGTTGCTCTTGCAGAAGACCTGTGTTTAGATCCCAGCCCCCACAGAGCGGCTCACAACTCTTTGTACCTGCCATTGCAGAAGATTGTATACCCTCTTCCGGCCTCTGAAGGTCAGGTGTGCGCACTCTGCTGATAAAGCAGTAGTCTCTGGTGTTGCTCACCTTCCACTGCATGGCTCCTGTGGAGACTCAGCAAGAGCTAAATTACATGAGATTTATAAATGCAGTACTGACTTTGGACTTGAAGTATTTGATGTTTTTATTTATTTATTGTTGATTTCTTTTTAACTTTTATTTTGTTCCACATTATTTACTTTACATCCCAAGGGTGGCCCATCCCTCCTCTCCTCCCAGTCACCCCTCCACCGCCTTCCATCTTTCCCTCTCCCTTTCCCCCCAGAAAAGGGGAGTCATCCTCACCTCCACTATATCAACTCTCCCCAGCCCATCAAGTCACATCAGGACTGAGCAAATCCTCATCCACTGAGACCAGGCCAGGCAGCCCTGCCAGGAAGAAGTGATCCAAAAGCAGAGAGTAGAATCATGTTGGAAACAGCACAGCCCCCTTCCACTTGCCAGGTAACCCACATGAAGACCAACCAGGCCATCAGATACATTTGTGGAGGGGACCTAGGTCCAGACCATGCATGCTCCTTAGTTGATGTGTTAGTCTCTGTAAGCCCCCATGGGTCTGGGTTAGTTGTTTCTGTTGGTCTTCTTGTGAGGTTCCTGCCCCCTCCAGGTCTTTCTACCTTTCCCCCATAGCTCTGCCCCATGCTTGGCTGCAAGTCCCAGTATCTGTCCCAATCTGTTAGGTGGAGCCTCCCAGAGGACAGTCATATTAGGCTCCTGTCTATAAGCATAGCTGAGCATCATTAATAGTGTCATGGGCTGGCTCTCTACCCTGGTGTGGGTCTCAGGTTAGGTCAATCATTGATTGGCCCTTCCCTCAATCTCTGTTCCCACTTTATCCCTGCACTTCTTGTATGCAGGGTTAATTTGGAGTCAAAGGATTTTTCGTGAGTTGTTGTTCTCCTCCTTCTACTAGTCCTTTCTGGCTAGGAGGTTGTCACATCGGTCTTAATGCCCCCCCACCCTTGTTAAGAGTCTCAGCTATAGTCATACCCATATCTTCCCAGGAGCCTACCTGATTACAAGCCTCCATCTTAACAAAAAGATGCCCCTGTCAGTTTCCCTTCTTATTCCCAGCCTGCTCACCTCCCACCTCCATTCCCCTACATTGATTGTTACCCTTGTTCTCCCCATTCCATCGGTGACTAAAAGTTTGCTGGGTATAGAAAACGCGACTGACATCTGTGGTCTCTGCCCAAGTCCTTTCTGATTTTAGATTTTCTGGTGAGAAGTCAACTCTAATTCTGATAGGTCTGTCTTTATATGTGAGTTGGCCTTTTTCCCTTGCAGCTTTTAATATTCTATCTTTGTTCTGTACATTTAGTGTTTTGATTACTAAGTGATGGGAGGATTTTCTTTTCTGGTCCAATCTGTTTGGAGTTCTGTAAGCTTCTTGTATGTTTATAGGCATTTCTTTAGGTAGGGGAATTTTTTTTTACATATTTTCTACAAATATCAACCTTTTTCTTCAACTCTTTTTTTAACTTTTTTTATTTTTTATTAATTACACTTTATTCATTTTGTATCCCCCCATAAACCCCTCCCTCCTCCCCTCCCGATCCCACCCTCCCTCCCCTTTCTGCATGCATGCCCCTCCCCAAGTCCACTGATAGGGGAAGTCAAAAGTGGCTGCATTGTCCTCTTCTGTGGCCTGGTAGGGCTGCTCCCCCCTCAGGGGGAGGTGATCAAAGAGCAGGCCAATCAGATTATGTCAGAGGCAGTCCCTCTTCCGAACTCCACAAGGAGAGCAACAGAACAAGAAAATTTGAACACAGGGAACTTCCCAGAGACTCATACTCCAACCAAGGACTATTCATGGAGATAACCTAGAACCCCTGCACAGATGTAGCCCATGGCAGGTCAGTGTCCAAGTGGGAGAGGAATTTTTATTCTATGATTTTGTTAAAAATATTTTCTGGACCTTGGAGCTTGGAGTCTTCTCCTTCTTCTATTTCTATTATTATTTGGTATGTTTTTCTTTTTCATATTGTCCCAGATTTCTTGAATGTTTGTGTCAGAAACATTTTAGAATTAACATTAACATTCATATCTTCTACACCTGAGATTCTCTCTTCCATCTCTTGTATTCTATTTGTGATGCTTGTGCCTGTAGTTCCTGTTCTCTTCCCTAGGTTTTTCTATCTCCAGGATTTCCTCAGATTGTGTGTTCTTTATTGCTTATATTTCCATTTTAAGGTCCTGGACAGTTTTATTCATTTCCTTATCCCATTTGGTTGTATTTTCCAGTATTTCTTTAAGGGATTTATTCAATTTCTTCACCTGTTTGATTGTATTTTATTGCATTTCTTTGAGGGACTTATTTTCTTCTTTTAAGGCTGCTATCATTTTCATAACCTCAGATTTAAGTTCATTTTCTTGTGCTTCTGGTGTGATAGTATCCTCAGGGCTTTCTGTGGTATGATAGTTGGGTTTTGGTGGTGTCATATGGCCCTGGATTTTGTTGCTGGTGTTATTATGCTGACTTCTAGCCATTGGGTTGACTCTATTATTATCAGGCCTAGTGGTCTTTGATGGTAGTAGGTCTCTGGGGTTGTGGGTAGACCTTGTGGTCCCAGATGGCAGGAGTCCTCTGGTTTTCTGCTGCTCCCTGATCCGTGCTGGTCTCTGGGGCCTCAGGTTGTGGTGGGTACTGGTGAAATAGTGCAGGCCCAGGAACTGCTGCTCCTTGACTGGTGCTGGCCTCTGGGGTTGCAGATCTGGGAATATACCAGGAAATGGCACAGGTCCAGGAACTGTTGCTCCCTGATCCATACACATCTCCAGGCTTCGGAAAGGGGTGGGTCCTGGGAAATGGCCCAGGCCCAGGAACTGGGGTATAGGGTGAGAAGGGTAAGTAGAGCTTTGAAGGCCCTGGGAAGACCTTGCTAGTGTTGCTGGCAGGCAGTGGCAGGCCAGTAGATGGGAAGGGCTCTCTCTTGGTGCTCTTTGGTCCATGGTGGTCTCATAGGCTGCAGATCAGGGTGGGTCCTTGGAACTGGGTTATGGGCTGCACAGGGGGAGGTAAGGCTCAGAGGTCCCCTGAGCAGACCTCACCGTTGCTGCCAGCTGTGGCAGGCCAGTAGATGGGATTGGTGATTTTTCAAAGGAAGTCTTCTGTGTTTAAAGTTGTATTTACTGACTGATGTGTGAGAGAGAGTATGGATGTGAACATACTGTGGCATGCTGGAGGTCAAGTACAAATTTCAGGTGTTTGCTCTCAACTTCCACTGTTGGATCCTAAGCTTGAGTCTGGATCCTCATCCTCATATGCCGTTGCTCCTTTAGGCTGAGCCAGCTTACTCACTCTTCACCTAAGTTTTTAAATGCTTCCATTTTTAATGCTTATTATCATCCAAAGGCATTTGGTGACTCCGAGAGTAACCCTAGAATGCTGTCTCGGTATCTGCCACACAGTAGGTTACAGGCAAGCAATGCTGGAATGTTCTACTCTCTGCAGGAGAATCCTCAAATTACTTTCAGTGCTACCTTAAATATGGACAAAAATGGACAGTAGAGTATGTGATATCAGGAAAATCATTTTTCTTCTAAGCCTTATTTTCTTATCCACCTACTGACTCCATACGGTGATATAAGACTCAATGGAGACCATTTACTTTCCCTTCCCCTCTTTTTTTGCAAAGATTTATATGTGTCACATTATCCATTAAAATCCTTTTCACCCTCCTTTTATCATTGCTAGTAACCCTTCCCATGTCACTGTAATCACATCCTGAAAAATCTTGCAGTTTATACTAGAGACATAAATGTTCTAATGCAGCTTTCACTCCCAAATCAGTCATTTGTGCTAAGGAGTGTCCTGGTTCTTAGTCATCTGTTTTTTGTGACAACATGTAAAAAAAAAAAATCTGCAGATGAATTCTAGATTTCATTGCTTTTTTTTTTCCCTCAAGGACCCTTCCAAGCATCTAACATCAGCAAATCAGATAAATGTAAAGTTACTTAAACCCTGTGTGTCTATGCCAAGATAGGTGACTATAAATTATTCTAAGACATACAGAACTGAATTTGTGACTATTTCTGGGAAGCTGTTGGTAAGAATTAGTTATCATAATAGCTTTGACATGGGCAAAAGCACTCTTGGCATTCCAATTGGTCTTTTTTTTTTTTTAAGAAAAATTAGTAACCCATAATGTTATGAGAAAATCAAAGCTATTGTTCTGGTTTTGAAGTTCCTGAATTGGATGAGATTATATTTATTTCTTAGACAAATTCAGACTTGGTACTATTCTCAAAGAATTTTGAAAACATCCATTTCAGAATGGTTTATATTTTCATCTATGTGCATTTATGAGATGATGGCATGTGGGTGCTAGTTTTTCAAATGCTACTTTTTTGGGTGTTCCTTATAGCTTATACCTCTCATCCAACCCTTAGTCCCAGGTAGGGGAAAAAGAAGGTTGTAAGGGAAGGGGGCGTAGCCCTTTTTACTTCTTCCTGCTGGGTAGGGTTGTAGGATACTTTTGGGGGAAATACCAATATCTGTTGTCAGGAAATCCAGAAGTCCAGGTAATCAGCAAACCAGCAAACCAGCAAGCATAGCAAACAGTCCTCTTCTGTCTCCTCCAAGCCACTGTGCCTTCTTTCTCTATGCTATCATATCTAAACCCCTCAAAATCCTTGGAATTCAACAAATTCCAGCTGGGAAAGACCACACTCTTCACAAGACAATTAACTGGTGTGGACAAACTAAAGTTCCCCCACTTGGGATTATAACAAAAACATATTATAAACTAAAACATCCACAACAATGGCACATACATTTTTTTTTTTCTGTCATGAGGACCCATGGCTGTAGCTTCCACCAAGGTCACATGGGGCCTTTCTTCTACTTTCCCTACACTACATACCCTACCTTTGGAAAGATTTACAAATATTCTTACTTCTTTGCATAATGTGTCAAAAAGAAACAAAGAAATGAAACAATACTTACATAATGCTTGGAAGATCAAGGAGCCACACAGTCAGGTACAGCAAACTTAGTTTTTCAATGTTGGGGTTCAAACCCTGCCCTGTGTTTACTAGGCAAGTGTACCGCTGCTGAGCTATACCTCCAGTCTTTGAACAAACTATTAAAAATTACCTCTTGTAAATTAAATAGAAAAGATGCCCTGCAAGTAACATTTTTTTCTGAAATGATTAATGTAAAGGAAATTAAATAGATCCCCTTTTAAATTGTCATTGCTTTTTCTTGCAGCTAAGAGTCTGTAGCTTTTGAATAATGGCCCCTGTTAAACAGTTTTCACATTAATGACTCATACACTAATAAGGTGAGCAACTTTAGTGTGGAGAAACAGGACATATGTCATTACAAAGTGTTTTAATTTGCTCTTAGCTGTAAGCTGAACTGTCAACAACGGCCAGTGTGGTTGGCTGTTCTCCCACCTGGGATAATCAAGCTGCTTCTGCTCAGCAGCTGGGTCCAGACTGAACATCATTCCCAGAGCTAAATTTGGGGTGCCATTCCTTTTGTTGAAAAGAATTCTGAGTTTCCTGTGTTTGGGGTGAGATGGCAGAATGTCTTCACAAATTACGTGATATAGGCCTAGTCACACATTAAGGCAAAGGCTTTGTCACTCCTGGAGGTGAGTCAATAGCTTTGATGTAGAGAGTCTTACAGACAGGGCGAAGATGAGATTATACCCCAGTCGTTCCCATCACCACATTGTGGCAGACAGTTGCTGATCAGGCCTTTGCCCATCAGAATCTTGGTTCTGCTTAGAGAAAACCCATTCTTGCAGAGACTTGGTGGTGTCTCCCATGTGAAGACCCCAGAACACGGAACACACTAGTCTTTCCATCATCTTCCCATCCTCCACCTGCCAGGTTGGAGTCATCATGCTGATCACCCAGCCTCTTGAATTTCTGTTGCATTTGGGTTAACTCCATGCACTCTTTGGATTTCCAAAAGGATTGTTTTGTTGTATTTTTTTTTGTTTTGTTTTCAAGTAGTTGAACCATGATAATAAAATATACATCAGAAGTTTTGTCTTTAACAGTCTTTTTGTTTGCTTGTTTGTTTGTTTCTGCTATTGGATCATAAGGACCAAATTTAGAAATCAAAAATTAAACAAGCGATCTCTTGTATCAATCCCACCAGGCTCATAGTAACTGGCTGAGACGGAGAGAGCAGTTAACGGATTCGAGTACACAGCCTTACTCCACGTACCATCCTTCTGCACTGGCCAGGGTGCTCAGAGCCTTCTAGCAGGCAGAGGCCCAGATGAACTGATACTTTGCTTTCCATCTCTTCTCTTCTGAAACTTGCTCAACCACTAAGCTGCCTCTGCCTAGTCATAAAGGACCGCCACTGGCAGAGGGCCACTTCCTCCATTACACAATGTCAGCTTAAATAATATATTTCTGTGAAGAACTGTTGTAAGAGGCTTTCTGAAATAAAGTCAATGTACTATTGGAAGTTGTCATAAAATATGCACCATATAAGTGTTTCTTCTAGAATTAATGAGAAGGCACAATTCCAAATGAGTCCAGAATCAAAATGCCACACACACACACACACACACACACACACACACACACACACACACTGCTTCTTGAATAGTTATTTAAGCATACAGTAATTTTAGTCTCCACAATGACAATAGCAATAAATACCTCCTTTCTGAATATAACCTCTGGACCAGTGCTTCAGTGTGAGTGTACATATAAATTACAACTCTAACGTGATAAATACTTTCACATTTTATCAAAGAAGAAATTAAATGTTAGGTTAAATCACTTTCCCACCATCACATAATAAATATGACAGCCAGCGCTCAACCTCTATAGTTGATGTTACTCATAATGGTGCATCGGAGCCAAGTGTTCAGCTCCAGAGGCCCCTAGTAACGGGGTTCTGGGAGCAGCCTCCAGTGGGCTCAGCTCCTAGGTGCGGGGCTACTCTGGTTCACAATCCTTTTGCCCTAACACACTCCCACTCGGCTTTCTGTTTTTAAGTAGAGCTGGGAAGGGTTTTAACAGTGTCTTCCTAAGATGGTTGTTCTGAGAACTGAGTCAGTACAAGCCATGTAGAAGGACGTCTTGACTGGGTACTGACCGCATGCTCCCCTGATCAGATCTTCCATTTTTCCAGAAGGTCAAACCAGGAAGTTTATTTCTGCAAGGTACCATTTCTGTGCTGGGACTTTAATTTACGGGAATAAACACCTAATCACGTTTACAAATTGCACAGCATTTTTTTGCTTTTGGTAAGCCTCAAATTTGATATAAAAAAAAACCGCTTGAAGTAGCCTTTGGAGGCCGAGGAATACATGTCATGCTGTGCGCTGTAGATGAACAACTTTTCCAGTCAAATGGAAGAAATAAAACAGTTGTTTAACTATTTATTACATCAGACATGTTCAACTTTAAGTCTTACGCACATTTACAGCAGGCAGCCACTATTTTTTTTTTCAAATTATAAATTCAGGAGCAGGTTACTGGTTATATGAGGAAACATTGATGCATCCAGGCAGTCAAAGTGGTCTCCCGTGAAGAGCAGCCAAGGCATACAAACATAGCTTAGCGTCAGTAAAAGGTGTTCAGTTGTGGTTTAGAAAAAAAAATTATACATGGAAAAACCCCTCCTAGTTAGTTTTGTTTGAAGCTCTTTTTAGTGAAGGTCATTTCAGAGATACTGGCTAAAACTCTTAAATGATTTACAGTGTTTATCTCATCCAATCCTTATGGAACAAAATTGACAGCAACACTCTGCAAAATGCCAAGATCGGGCAAGTCACAAAAGCACCAACTGTTGCTACATTTCACTATTAAAAATTTTTTTTTCAGATTTATTTATTTGGTAGTAGAGAACACATACCATGGCATGTTGGTGGAGCTCAGCAGACAATTTGTGAAACTTGATCTTTGCTTCCTTATGATGAGGCTCCCAATGAATGAATTTACCTTATCAGGCTTGGGAAGCAGCATCTTCACCTGCACAGCCATCTCTCTGTCCTCTCAACTCAATTTTATAACCCCATAAAATTAGTGTATTTTTAAAATAATAACCTATAGCTTCTGATAATTTAATATGCTATAACTGAGCTGTTTTCTTTTTAGATTCACATATGAGACATTTAAACTTCATTTGGACTTTTCAGCTCTTGGTGTTGAGTGCATTTATTCAGTCACAACCTGTATAAATTAATTAGAATTAATATTTCTATCCCAAATATTTTAAAATAAATAATTTTATTTTTATTAGGAAAAAATATCCACTCTGGTACTAATTATGTTTGTGTTCTGTTTTTAGTTCAATCATTCAGGTCTTGGTTCAGTGATAATTTTATAGCTACAAATAAATCCAGGTGCTTTTCAAAGTCTCCATTTTATGTCCCTAATGTACCATAGTCATCATTAGGGAGGGATTCTGGTAAGAAATAAAGCATCCAGATAATGGAAAGGAAATGTAAAGATGGAAATCATGATGGAAAATACTGTGCTTGCCAACAATTCCCAGTTAACATTCCTGGTTCAAGATGGTCTTTATCCGTTGATGGTGTTAGAACTCAGTAAACAACATGGAAACAAACAGAAATCCTCCACATTTAGGAAACATTCCTCTCATTCCTGCATCACATGTTAAATTTTGTGTTTCATTTTTGATTTTTATAGCTTATGTGCCAGGTAACATAAATTACACACACTCCAAAATAGCAGAGGGGGCTTGGCCAAATGGTACTTTATGCTGTTCTAACCACATCCTGTTGCTGTGATCAAATGCTCTGACCAAAAGCAACTTAGAATTTACTACATCTTACAGGTTCATCACTGAGTTAAGTCAGGACAAGAACTCAAAACACAAACCATGAAGAAATACAGTTTACTGGCTCACTCACAGCTAGCTTTTTTGTACAGCTCAGGACCACCTGTCTAGGGTATTGCACTGCCCACAGTAGGACCATTAATTAAGAATGAAGACAGTCCTTCATGGACATGTCACAGACCAACTAGATAAAAACAATTACTCACCAAAGCTCTTTTTTTTTTCATTCAGGTGATTCTGTACTGTTTCAAATCGACTGTTCAAGCTAACTAGAACAACATCATAATAATAATGATACAGTATTGCGAACATTATTATACTATGCAGCTATAATATTTGAAACATGAATTGAAAAACATCAGATCAAAGCCAATGAAACATTACAAATTTAGTTATTATAGAAGAACATATGTGTGATATTACAAAACTGATTTTTGTACATCAATATTTATTGGGTTGTCTATGAGCCTGCAAATAGATGGGTGTTTCCAAAAAAAAAAAAAAAAAAAAAAAAAGGTGAGTAGGAAGGAAATTTCTAAACATTAAAATTCTCACCATCCAGTCACCAAGTTATACATGTAAATATTACTATATGTCTGTTATAAGTTACTGTGGGTATGAGGAAAATGAGCTTCTAGGAATAGCATCCTACAAGAGGTGACATTTTAGACATGGGTTTGAAGAATGACTACAAAGCACAAGATGGAGGAGTACTTCAGAAAGATGGAAATCGGAAGCGTAGCTGAAAAGAGGGAACGTAAAGCAGCACTGCAGAGGGTCCCCAAGCTTGTCATAGTGGCTGTAGAGGGAATAAAGCAGTGCTCCCCAACCTGCGGGTCTCAACCCCGTGTAGGGGTTTCTTATCGGATACCCTGCATATAGAGATTTACATTATAATTCATTACCAGTATCAAGGGAGGATGACTGGACGGTGAGGACAGAGGGGGCAACTGGGAGTGGAGGAGGGAGAATAAACTGCCACCAGGATGTAAAATTAATTAAGTCATTAGTTTAAAAAAGTAACAACAAAATAATTTAACAGTTGGGGTCAGCACAGCATGAGGAACTGTATTAAAGGGCCTCACCATTAGAAAGGCAGAGAACTGCTGGTGTAGAGGGAATAGTGGTTGGAAGAAAGAAGAGATTACATGGGGCTTGTCATTACGAAGCAGGTTGTTGGATGGGTTGCATGTCATCACGGGGGCAGGTCTTGAGAGGCAGCTGAGGGTATTGAGCAGGAAAGCCACAGATTTGCTTTAAGCTTATTACTGTGGCCGCCACTCTCCCGGGTGAGAATATATGATCACTATAATTCCCTAGCACTGGAAACCACGCAGAATGCTTCCTCGCTGAACACAGAACACTGCCAATTAACCAAGCGAAAGTGGCTCTTGGTCAAATTGTCCTACTATCACGTCCAATTACCCTACTACAGATACTTAGGTGTGCGCGCATGTGTGTGAAAGATCTGCCTAAGTCTCACATTTGAGTTAATGTACTAATTGAAAATTTTTCAACGTAAAGTCACTATGAACTATATACTATAATAGATTCTAGGGTTCTGCTACTCAACATTGTATAATTTATTTACTCACTCAAAAATTCCTTTATGTCTTGAATGTCCATCCCCTCAGAAAAAGCATGTTGAAATTCAATTGTAATCGAATTGGTATGGGACTAGTGCTGTTTTATATTTGAGAAGGGAGTGAGTTTGATGTATCCTTTGGTCTACATGGAGGAATTTAGCAGGGGTGAAGCAAACAGTGTCATGCCAGGGAGACTTGCATTTCCTTGCATTTCCTATGAGGTTTGGGCTTTACTGACCACAGAGATAAAATGGGAAATCAGACCTGATCTCTAGCCTCTGCAACCTACAGCCAGTTGTAGTGATTAGACATGCTTAAAACCTTATTTTAGAAAGATTGTTCTGACTCTCTGTGGAGTCTGTCAAAATCAAAGACTGGGTTAGAGAAAAGTGAGGAGAAGGCAAAACGCAGAAAGCAGTGTCCTGTGGTGGGTAATTTTGATACCAGCCGGAAAGTCAGTGAAGAGGAAATGTTCAGCAACGTCAACACTGAGTAGAGTGAGGGTCAAGGTAGCCCTTATTTGTTGGCTGTACAGGCCACTCGCTCAGTGACATTCAAAAGAAGCATCTCTTTATAATAAACAATGCACAAGGTTAAAGCTTTGCCATATTTTCTTGAGACATTCAGCATTTCTGTTCCCCAGGCCTGTTGAGAGATGATCTCTCGGGGACCTATGAGTCACAGTTGGTAAACTTCACTGAATATATCACAGTAGCTTTTTCTTTCTTTTTGGCAGTCTGTATTACAGATTCTAAATTTGTTTGATTATCTTACTCCCGATAAACTGTATTACCGCCGCAGTTCTCCTTCAGAGTCTTTTGCAAGCAGTTGGAGTTCTTTTAGAGGGAGAACACAGTGTTTAGGAGAACAAGACCAGATTTTACTTCAGCCCCTGACTTTTAGTGGCTCTACAGTAAAAAAATAAATAAATAAAATAAAATAAAAATTTCAACCTTGTCACCTTTTTTGGCTGGCAAATTGGACATCACAATACCTCAATACCTAGTTCATGTGGATGCAAAAATTAAATAAGACTCTGTGTACAAAAATAAAAAGTTTGTAAAATCTGTGGAATTATGAAGTGCTGTTGCTATTTGTTATAGATATATAAAGATAATTACATTTAACGTTAATACTAAATAAATACGCCCCAATTTCTTCGTGTATATAGCAACTGTTTTCTAACCAGCATGCCTTACAGACAGACAGACAGACAGACAGACAGACTCTAAAGCAATGACGTGATGGGATCACGATAACCTGCAGGGTGTGAACACATCAGACTCTGTGTGTCTAGTCTGGCCTTCCCAATAGACCAGTCCCTGAGGAGGGTCGATAAACCATTTGCCCAGGGGAAAAGATGTGTAGCAATCTTCCGCAGACAGAATAGAAATTGCTGCTTTCGTTCAAAGGATCTGCACTCAGAAAACACAGGGCACTCTGGGAAGAAACTCCTTTCTTCAAATTGCAGGAGAGCTTCAGCAATAAATCCGGAATGCCAGCACAGTGAGTAGCCGGCAGCTCTTAGCGGAGAGGGGGCCATCTCGCGTTCACGCAGCCCACATGTGCATGCAGTTTGCGCTAACGCTGTATGTTTGAGATATGGAAAGGGAGCACATGAGGGTCGGCATACTTTGGGAAACTCTATCCTCATCTCAAAAAGGGAAACTATTACATGCACACACTCACACAGAGGGAGTAGGGTGAGGAAGCTTCAAGGCCCTTCATTATTTTCAAATTCCTATCATGTAAATTATTACCATGCAATTTTCACATCGTATTGCCAGATCCATTATGCTTATTGCTGCAAGAGGGCTGAAGTGATATGATTTGAACATCGCAGCTTCTGTCATTCATTTCTTAGACTGTACTCACTAAAAGAGCAGCCGAAGGCGCTTAGAGAAGTTGTTTGAAAGATGGCGATGCCCTCTGGTCTCTATACATGCCTATGTGTAAAATATATGGAATATTTATAATGTGGTACCATTTTTCATAATTAATGTACTCTTTAGCTCACCCCTCTAGAAAAACATTTACTAATTTGTCCCTTGGGAAAGCATATTTCTGTTAAACTATTCAGATTAAGCCTATATTTGGCCTCCATTGACTGCGTGGAAAGTTCTGAGCTCTGGTCCTGGCAAAGCACACATCTTCCGTCAGCGTAACCTATTGTTGTTATGGATGTGAGACTGTACACTTATGAAAGTATGAATAAAAAATGGCACTTGGGAGGGCCCATGACCTTGCAGTCCCAGCTGTGTCATAAAGGTCACCGATTAACACCAGACTATCTCCTGGGTGTTGCAGGACTATAACTACCCGTGGGAGGAAAGGACCAATTTCACTCTGACAAATTTTCTTTTGTGTGATTCACAGACTCCCCACATAGAAAACATAAAGCTTTCTCTCCCGGAGCCAGAGTGAATCTTGAGAGAATTGCGCTTTAGTAGCCGAGCAGGCTTGAACGGAGGGAAACAGGAGCAACAGGAGGAGAAGATGCAAACAAGACGTGGGGGCTAGCTTTCTTAATAAGAAGCATGGCCCTGGGGTCCTGGGGTCCTGGGGTCCCCAGAACACTGAATGCTAAGTAGTGTAGGTAGCCGGTAGCTGGCCAGTGGAGGAGTCTGCTCTCTCCACATCGCCTTCAGTGCACTTCTTCTGCATAGGACCCTGGTAGTGTGAGTGCTCAGTATCCAGTGCAAAGTGATGTGCTAGCCAGTCACGGTCATAGGTTTTCACACTATGTGTTTGCTCACATAAACAGATGTAAACAGATGCTGTTTCCTGAAGATGTCTCCTAGTGGCTCATCTCCGCACCCTTTTCCGACCCAAGAACATCATGTCTTGTTGGGGGAGGCCCCAGTAAGAAAGCAAGCAACCTCTGGCCAAGTTAATCTCTTTGGTATTTAGTCTTTCCTTTTGTAAAGTTAGAGCATTAATATGTTTATAGCTTGGTAAAAATTAACTATAGTGCCAGACATTTAATAAATGTATCTTCTTGTATCTTGTTGGTATGTGGCAGGTACCTATTAAAGGCATCTATAAAAGATTTTTCCTCTTATTTAAATATCTTGACACTCCAGGGCTGAAGGCAATGTTGAATTTACAGGTTGCTAGGTTTTATTTGATGTATAATAGGAAAAGAACCAGGATTCGCTGACTTTCAGTTTTAAAACTGGGGTTACCTCAAGGTCGGTGTCGTGTGGAGATATGTCTCTATGTCACCAACTGATGTTTTTGCTGACATTTAAGGTTTGTGTATTCCATAGTTTTTCCAAACTATAGCTACCCAGTATACATGATTTCTGAGTCCTCTCTAGGGATCTTGCCTATTGTGAATTTCTGAGGCTAGTTTCAGAATGGCCCTCTGGGATTCAAGTCATATTATAGCCCTTAATCATTTCAAATCTTATCAAAAAGGCAGGTGATAATATTAAATCAGAGTAACAAATTCAAGGCATGTTTTTGGGAAATTGAATAGGATTGCATTCCAGGTGTGCATGCAGTAGTTCGAACAAAAATGGCCCCCCATAGGCTCACAGGGAGTGGTAGTATTTAAAAAGATTGGGACATGTGGCCTTCTTGGAGTTGGTATGGCATTGTTGGAGAAGTGTGCCTGGGAGTAAGCTTTGATGTATCAGAAGGTAAAGCCAGACTCTCTCTCTCTCTCTCTCTCTCTCTCTGTGTGTGTGTGTGTGTGTGTGTGTGTGGTTTCCCTGCTGCCTATGGATCCAGATGTCGACATCTTAGCGACTCCTTCATCACCACGTCTGCCTCCATGCCACTGTGTTTCCCGTCATGATAATGGACTAATGTAAGCTCTAAATGGCTCTACATGTAAGCAAGCCTGAATTAATTTCTTTCTTTTTTAAGTGTTGCCGTGATCATGGCATGCCTTCACAGCAACATTAAAACCCTAAGTAAGACAGTGTATGTACCTCCACAGATATGTTTACACCAAAAAATAGGTCTTTGTGCCTTTTCAAATCATGAAAATAAATGCATGCCCTTGTCAGTGCATTAGGATTCTGTTTTCAAGAACTTAGACAATATGACTCTCACCTGATGGCTCAAAGTGAAGCAGAAGAATGAATGCCTATAAGATGTGATTTGAATAAGCTTGGAGACATAGAGCTGAGTGGTGGTGATTTTTGTGGTGATTTTGTGGGAAGAGCAAGGGTAATTAATTGCAAGTGAGGAAGAGGGAGGAATAAAGGACCAGAAGTGGGCCACATTTTGTTCAGTGCTGTTCAGGCCAAAGACACAGCCTCCTGCCCTCACAAAGGTGATTCCTGCTGTGCAGCCATGATTTACCCTTAGCTGTGATACAATATCCACACTAGCCACACTCACCCACTTTGACTACAGGCAAGGCAGATGACTTTCTGAGAACACTGGAAGGTGACAAGCTGAGGGCTGACCCTGTGCCACAGCAAACTGTCCAAGAGAATGTCACCCTAGAAAGCTCTTCATAAAACCCCATGAAGATGTGTAGTTTCTTTTCTTTTCATTGTTGTTACACACACACACAAGTATGTATCAGAAAAAAATACAAATATGTAAATAACATTTTTTATGTGTAGGCATTAACATAGCTCTCAGAAGACTGAAATGATTTTTTAATATTGTCTCAATAAATCAAGGTAATATAAAAAACTTACAACATTGATCAAAATTCTACAAAGTGGTTCTGAATTGAAACAATGTCAGATTTTCCAGAAGGCTGACTGTTATTTTTCCTGTTTTATACATTCAACTCTTATCTTTTATTAAATATTAAGAACCTGAACATTGGACATGAAAGATGGCTCAGCAGTTAAACCAGTGCATACTTTAACACAAGGCCCAAGTTTGGTTTCCAGTGCCCATAATAGGTGGCTCATAACCACGAGTTACTCCAGCTCCAGAGGAATCTGAAACTTCCGACCTGCACATCAATGCATATACCAGGTGTACACACACACATATACACATAATTAAAAATACATCCTTTGAAAAAAATACAGCTAAAAGGAAAACCTAAATATTGGGCTATCAGGATGGCTCAGCATGTAAAGACATCTGCTGTTAAGCTTGATGACCTGTAGTTTTAATCCTTGATACCTACATGGTGGAAGGAGGGAACTGACTCGCATAAGTTATCTTCTGACCTCCACACCACACGTGTGCTGTGACACACATGTGGCCCCACTGTATACACATACACACAATAAATAAAATATAATTTAAAACCTAAACATGATCTGGATTCCCATAAATTATCTGTAAATATAACCATTAAAATTTTGAAAATCCCCATCAAATGAATTTCTAATTCTCTTATTGATGAGTACTTGAAGATGCTCAAATTAAAAAATATATATTTGTATAGAATATTATATATCACTGTACAAAGGTTTAGTCTTTATTTGATTGTTTTCTCAGAACTGTGGTTTTGACAGGAGCCTACCACAGAGGGCCTCTGAAAGACTACTCAGCAGTGTATAAAAGCAGATGCTGAGACTCATAATCAAACTTTGGGCAGAGTGCAGGGAATCTTGTTAAAGACGGGGGAGATAGAAAGACATGGAGGAGACAGGAGCTTCACAAGGAGAGCAACAGAACCAAAAATCTGGGCCCAGTCTTTTCTGAGACTGATACTCCAACCAAGGACCATTCACGGATATAACCTAGAACCCCTGCTCAGATGTAGCCCAAGGCAGCTCTGTGTCCAATTGGGTACCCTAGTAAAGGGAACAGGGCTTGTCTCTGAACTCAGTGGCTGACTCTTTGACACCCCCCCCCCCAGAGGGAGAAGGTGCATTACCAAGCCACAGAGGAAGACAATACAGCCAGTCCTGATAGGCTAGGGTCAGATGGAAGGGTAGGAGGACCTCCCCTATCAGTGGACTGGGGGAGGAGCATGGGAGGGAAGAGGGAGGGCAGGTGGGATTGGGAGAGGATATGGGAGGGGGCTACAGCTGGGATACAAAGTGAATAAATTGCAATTAATAAAAACTAAGAAAGGGTATTCCCCGAGCACAGGCTAGAAAACTGCATGCAAAGGAAAGCAACAGGGACTTCAGGAGGGGGAGGTTGGCAGAGAAGGCAACCTCGTCCCTATCATTTAATACCCTGGCTGATTGTATAAATGTTGGTGCCAGTCAGAGCACTGTGACACTTCACTCCATCTCAAAATTCCCCTGTTTTTGTAACCTCCCATCTTTCCTATCAATCCTCAGAATAGCCTTGGCTCTGAAGTGGCTTCTAATCCCAACTTCATGTTACCAAGTAATGAGTGGTTCAATTATATTCAAATCCAGATCTATTCAACATCAGTCTATCTTATTCCCACTTCACCATATTTTCTTCCCTGATAGTCATGTCGGGTTCAAAGGGAAATAAGCCAGGCTGTAAGAGCTGTTTTTTAAAGGTATTCAAGAGCCAGTAGTAGCAAGCATCAATCTGTAATTCTAAACAAACACCGTTTAAAGCTCCCATATGGAATATCTTGCACACAGATTCACCTGACACCCTGAGTTTGAGTGATGATAGAAGCAGCTGGAGCCACCATAGTTGGGGGGGGGTTATATATGTCCTGGGAGCTCCCAGGGCCTGAGTACTTCACTATCTATAATTGAAAATGTACTGGAGCAAATGGAAGCTTGGGATCCCATGTGTATTTTATCAGACGCGTTGGACATTAAAGGAATCCCTGGGACAATTATAAGTTAGAGCACTTGTCACATAGGGGCAATAGAAAAAAATTATACAGAGACTTTGGGGGAAGAAGAAATTTCCCATGAAATAATTCATTACAGATTTGCAGTTAGACTTGCTTATGAAAGGGTAATGTGGTAGAAGAGATAAGAAATACATTTTAACAGTGCATGGGAGCTGTTGTTGATTCTTTATACAGGAGACAGAAAAACTGCACAGAGACAACTGTACTCCACATGGGTGTAGAATGAGAGAAAAATAGACAATGGCAGCATCAGGCATATGTGCGGGAAACAACGGAAATATATTTTCCTTTATTTTCTATTTTGTAAGAAGGAAATTCTAACTAAAGCCAACAAATTGCTTTTACCACAAAAGCACAAAACATACGTCCTCATTTTCATGATAAGAGGGTTTCTCCTAACAATTTAGAGTCAATTTTACTAAAAGGTCCAGGAACATCAAGTTAATGCTTTAGAGGTAATTTCAGATGAGTTGAGGGCAAGAGTTACTCTGACACCAAATTGCCAGCAAGATGTACAGATAAGACACCCACATCAGAAATCAGGCATGGGCCCCTGAGAAAAATGTGTTAAATGATCCAAACGACCGGAGCCCATGGAAGATTAACACAAGTTTCTGAGAAAGAACAGCATCCCTGGAAAACAAATGGGAGATGCAAAAGCTTGGAAAAGCTTAGAGTGAAAGCATATCTGAATAGCTAATGAAAAATACATCCCTGAAAGGCTGTTTGTGATAGTGACGAGCCAGACCCTGAGGACCAATACAAAGAATTGTACCAGAAAGAACCACGTAAGGCAAATAGAGAATCGGGTTTTAGGTGTGCTGTGGCATGGGTTTGATTGGTGTGCTGGGTGTGTATGTGCGTGCTGAGAAAACGTCTCCCTTGGGGCTGTGTTTATTAGTCATTTATTTATTTGTGTGTGGGTGGGTTGAATGTTGTGGTGTGTGTGCATGCACGGAGTATGAAGGTGTGCATTCCTGTGCATGTGGATATGTAGGCCAGAGAAGGTCATCAGGTGTCTTCCTATGACAATCTTATCTCACTGCCCTAAGACAAGGTCTCTCACTAAACTCATCATTTTTGCTAGGCTGACAGGGAAGCAAGCTTTAACCATATTTCTTTTCCCCAATGTAGGAGTTACAGGGATGTGTATTGTGCCTGGCATTGTGCACGAATGCTGGGGATTTGAACTCAGGTCTTCATTCTTGCAGAGCAAGCACTCTTACCCCAGAGCTAGCCTCTGAGAAAATGTGGTTCTACTTTACATCAGTAAATAAAAGTAAGCCCAACCTCTGGCTAGAGATGGCAATCTACTTTTCTCTCCTCTTTGTTCTTCTTTGCCATGTGTACGTAATGATACAGCTATCACATTTAGACAGGAACATCCGCTCTGTAATGGACTCTTCTGAGTTCCATTCCCAGCAATGGACAATCACACATTACAAAAATGGAGTTAATGAAAATATTCTGTTGATTATGGAAAAGACAAAAATCAGCAAGATTTCTTTTTTCCTTTCTTCATCAGGTTTTGGTGTCAAAGTGACCTTCCTAGAATATAGAAGGGATGCCTCTTTCCACAAGCAGGATGCTTTAACTCATATGAAAGTTATGGAATTAGGAGCTCACTAGAAGTTTAGGAAGGTGTGTGTGTGTGTGAGTGTGTGTGTGTGTGTGTTCCATCTCTAAAGTTCTTTCTGTGCAAGCATGAGGAACCTAATTCCATCTCTAGCACACACATAAAAGCTTTGCACAGAAGTGTATGCGTGAAACCCCAGTGCAAAAAGGGTACAAACAGAAGGATCCTGGGGCCTGAAAGCCAGACAATCTAGGCTATCAGCAAGCTCCAGGTTCAATGAGATATCCCATTTCAATAATAATAATAATAATAATAATAATAATAATAATAATAATAATAATAATAATAATAAAGCAGAGGGGTTTGGAGATGGCTTAGTTTGTAAAGTGATTTTCATGCAAGCATTTGAACATGTGCGTTCAGATCCCCACCACTCGTGTGAAAAGCCAGGCACACAAGTCTGCTTTTGCAATCCCATTACAGGAAGAAGCAGACCCAGGAGGATCCCTGGAGCTTGCTGGCCGGCTAGTCTAGCCTATTTGATGAGTTTCTTATAGGTTCAGTGAGAAATTGTCTCAAAAGATAAGGTCAAGAACAAGTGATGAAGGCACCTAATGTCTGTTCCTGCACACACATGTACACATGAACACACACACACACACACACACACACACACACAGACAGAATTCTTACAGCTAATTTCTAGTTGACCTATGTCCATGCTATCCATAGATAAAACTCTGATGTGGACTTTCTCAATTGTTTTACTTGTTATTGATATCTTTTATAGTAGAAGCAGAAAATATGTTTCTATTTCTTAAATCAAATTTGTGTGGGCTTGCCCCTCAAAATTCAAAAAAATAATAATAATAAGACACTTTAACATTTTTAGGCTGTCATGTCTAGAATAGAATAAATGTGCCATAGATGAGCACTTTGATTATTTTTTTCAAATTGATTATTGCAGTCAACAGCAAAGGAGAGCAGGAGAAAAGATGAGGTAGCAGAGTCTAACTGCTGCACAGATTCAGCAAATGACAGCACTCGTCCCTACAGAAAGGAGAAACAAGCAGCTGAAGACCAAGCAGATTATGCTTTCAGCAAACAGGACGCTGGGGTGATGTCATTCTGAGATGTAGAAAAGCTAAAAACTGCAGGCCTAAAAAAGGAAACTGAGACGATGACTCTGAGTGTAACACGATGGCTTGTTAGTCGCTTCTGAGTCCTCACGTGTTGCGGTAAGCTGTCCGCCCATTCTGACTGCACACCACAGCCTCAGTCCTCACTTTCCATTTCAGTGCACCCCAAGCAGCAAATGCCGCTCACCACACTCTGCCTTCAAAGGTCCGGTTTGTCAAGGGTTAAACTTCTGCAGCCGACTGCTCCTGTCAATTAAGAGAAAAGAAATCTCTGCGTAAGGAAATTACAGGTTTTGAAATATGTTGATGTTTGCAAAGGATGCTGTAATATGATACGGTCCTCTAACCACACCGAATTTATTCCTAAACTGCTCTGTGATTTCTTCCTCTGAAAATTAAGGAACAGTGATGAGATTTGCAGCAATGCCTTCTCATTGAGGTTTCTTGCTTGTAACACAAATCTTCTCCCTGTCATAGTATCCCACAGCAACACAACGGTCAGACTCTATACAGCAAATGCTCACCCAAGTTCACCGGGATCCAAAACTGTTTCCATACAGGAACTAAGTTTTAACACAGGCAAATTCAAACTAGAGTTAAAACATACATTTAGAAAAGCACGGGATATTCTTTCCTGTTTCATTCTTTCAGATCTTTATCATTTTTTTGTAAAACGAAATAGACACAGAAAATATTAAAGTTTCAAAATGCTCCTCGACATCAAAATAGCCATAATCTGGAAGCAACCTAGATGTCCCTCAACCAAAGAATACATAAAGAAATTGAGGTACATTTACCCAATGGAATACTACTCAGCTATTAAAAACAATGACATCACGAAACTTGCAGGCAAATAGATGGAACTAAAAAAACATCCTGAATGAGGTAACTCAGACCCAGGAAGACACACATGATACATACTCACTTATATGCAGATATTAGCCATGTAATACAGGACAACCATACTAAAATCCATAGACCTAAAGAAGCCAAATAACAAGGAGGATCCTAGGAAAGATGCTTGATTCTCATTCAGAAGGGCAAATAGAATAGACACCAGAAGCCGTGGAAGAGAGGGGACAGGACTGGTGCCTACCATAGATGTCCTCGGAAAGTCTCCACACAGCAGGGGATTGAAGCAGATGCTGAGACTCCAAGTCAAAGTTTGGGCAGAGCGCAGGGAGTCTTATGGAAGAGTCGGGGGATAGAAGGACCCAAAGGGGACATTTATTTCCCTCACTAGGTCTTGACAATACGCTGCTCCTCTTTTTTTAAAAAAAAAAATTTATTTTTCTTTTTAGTTACATTTTATTAACTCTGTGTCCCAGCTGTATCCTGCTCCCTCATTCCCTCCCCAACCCCACACTCCCTCCCTGGTCTCCTCCCTGCCCCTTTCCAAGTCCACTGATAGGGGAGGACCTCCTCCCCTTTCATCTGACCCTGTTTTATCAGGTATCTTCAGGGCTGGCTGCAAAGTCCTCCTCTGTGGCCTAACAGGACTGCTTCTCCCCTGGGGGGGGGGGTCATCAAAGAGCCTGCCCTTGAGATCCTGTTAGAAATAGTCCTTGTTCCCCTTACTTTTGAGAACTACTTGGTTACTGAGCTACCACGGGCCACATCCGAGCAGAAGTTCTAGGTTATATTCATAGATGGTCCTTGGCTAAGTATCAGTCTCAGAAAAGACCCTGTGCCCAGATATATTTGGTCCTTGTAGAGCTCCTATCCTTTCCATATCATACTAACTCCCCTTCTTTCATATGATTCCCTGCACTCTGCCGAGGGTTTGGTTATGAGTTTTAGTGTCTGCTTTGAAACACTGCTAGGTAGAGTCTTTCAGATGCCTTTTGTGGTAGACTCCTGTCTGAACTCACCACCTAGGACTAGGATACCCCACCTTCAAATCATGCCTGTCTGCTCTTCCTACTCACCCCCTGGTCCAGATGTGTTCTGGAACTCCAGAGGGTTCTGAGTCAGAAACCTCACTCCTACTGCAAAGAAAGAGGTCTTATCAGTAACTCAGCTCAATGACTTGGTCTTTAGGATGATGCAGGAAATGTTCCCTCAGGCCCAGTAAGGACAAAATGCTTCTGCATCTCAAAATTGATGACTGTGAAGATAAACACAATTCATCCTTAGGTATTCTATCTTATATTTACAGGTGAGGAACAGATTCATACAGTTCTACTTACCAAAGTTAACGCGGCTTTTGAAACTAAAGGATAGGACTCATGTTCAATTCCAAGCTTGTTAAGTTCCAGAGCTCTCCTCCATGCAAACTTACATGAGTTTAACTTGTAGTACCAATAGTCACTTAAGTGAGTCAATGTAGCAAATACTATCTTGTAGAAACTAGAGGCTACTGCCATTGAATATAATTTCTCATATTTATGTGCTTCACCTACACTAGCTGTAGGACTACAAAGTTTTAAATAATTTCATTTAGACCTCAAAAAAAAACCTATCTAGTCTACATACTCTTGTTTGAGAAAAAAAAAATTGTAGCTCAGAAGATTTAAACGGCTTGCTAAAAAATTCACAGCTATCAATAAGTAGAGTCAAAATACCTTGGGTCCAGAGTCCACATCACCAGTCAAGTTTATTTATCCTACTACATACTCTTCCTATTTGTCAGTTTGACAGATGTGAAATAGCCCTATCTGAAAAGAGACATCCCACCTCCTTGTATAGATGTATTCTGTTCCCTGCTCATTCTTCCTGCAGCTTCCAAGTCAGTCTGAAAGATCAGTCTTCTGCTGATGCAGAAAGATCACAACCAATAAAAATGAGCTCCAAAGCAACATCCAAATTCTACCTTCCCCATGCTTTCCAATGAGCAGCTGCTAGTGTCCAATAAGGGCACAAATCTCTACCTACTAATCCAAGGGCTCTGTGACCTGTTCCGAAGCCACAGCACATATAGGAACTTAAATCTCATGTGTTAACAATAAATGGAAGTCCTGGATTTGGAAGTCGATACACTTGACCAGAGTGATGATTCATTGTGATATTGTCTGTTACACATACTGCATTCCATCGACTTCCTCTTCACTGTGGAAGCATTTGGGTCAGACTCCGAGCTTTCTTGGTCTTTCTCTAGAAACTCGGGAGGGAACATGGGGCTTGATCATATATATTTAATGACCAAAAAAGCACCCTCCCCATTGTTAGCTATAGTCCACACCTAAACTCCAGTCTTTCATGCCCATATGTTCTTCAGCATGACATAATTTGTTTTTGTAACTATTTGACAGATGAAGGACTGAGCTAAGTGTTCTTCCAAGACTGACAGGATAATTTATTATTGCCATCATTGTCAGAATAGATTATGGGTAATCGAAATGCAGTAGAAATTGTCGGAGTTTTATTGTAATGACAGCCTCACCCACAGAGTTCAACCCTTAAAGTAACAAACAAATATTAATTTAAGCATACTATTTATGTATGCTTATGTACATCATATTAATTTTTTAACCTTTTACTGGTTCTCTGTGAGCTTCAAAGCCCTCAATCTGGTCTGAGAGGTGTCTGAGCTGGGCAGCCCACCAGCTCTCCTGGACCCACACCTCTGGGGCTAGCCCTCCTGCCCTGCCCTAACTGGCCCATTCAATGCTGCAGCCAGACAGGGGCAGAGCCAGGTCTCCTGCCCTCGTGCCTTCAGTGCTGTCTCATCACTGCCCGACTGTGCTGCCCAGGTGAGGTGCTCTCCCGAGTGTTGCAGCTTGTGAGAGACAAGGCCAGTTCCCCCACTCTCATCCACCTTGCTTTGGATTGGCCCACCCCAACAGCTACCCCATCGATGAACTGCTAGAGTGTGTTGAGAGGGCGGGTCTACAGTTCCAAAACTACAAGATCTCCATGACACAGAGCAGTAACAGAATAGCCAAGAGGAGTCCCAGTGAGGTTCTAGTGTTTCTTGACGGTGTAGCAGAAGCCAGAGGCCTCGTACCAGATCAACGACTCTGCAATGAACATTTGTAAGCAAAGAAGTGTAGACAAAAGGGAACGGTGTGGAACACACTGTGACACATGACAGCTTCCACAGTGAGATTCTTTTTGTCTGTTGGGGAGGTTTGCAAGGGTAGAGGGTGGGTACGAGGGGAGGGAGATATAAGTGAGATTTGAGTGTATGATATGAAATTCACCACGAATCAATAAAAAAATAAAAAATTTTAAAAGAGAATTTAAAGATCAAAAGGTTTGATGACTCTGATGTTTTAAAAAATTGGCTTATTTAGGAAAATTATCTTCTGTCTTCCTTTCTAAATTTTCCCCAATATCAATTTTTCCTCTAACTTTATTAATCCAATAATTACGTAGTGCACATATATGTAACAACTCTAAACGCATTGGTATGTAAGAGTTGGGGTAAGATCGTGAATAAACCAGGCAGAGGACACCTGCATCAGGCTGCTCACTGTGGCCCAAGAGGCTCCAATGCATGCAATCTACTCTATTGCCTCAGTTCCACTACTGACCTTCCCTTATGTCTAACAAGAGGCTGCCAGACATGAAAATCAGATCTGCCACTGAGCTGAGCTTCACACACAGACCTCCTTAGGTGACTGCGTAGCCACAGTAGCTCTGCACAGTGCAGTAGTACAGAATCTGCCCGGGTACAGTCAGTAGCATAGCCCCCTTCTAGACGTTTGACTTAGTTGTTGAGTCAGAATTTAAACTGAAATTTTTAGATAGTACAAAGCGGCATCTTCACATCACAGCATGCAAGGTTATATTGAATGTTCACTGACAACTCAGGCATCACATCCATTGATAACTCGGGGAAACAACGTTCTTGGTATTATTTGTCTACTGTGATATGAAATGAAAATATATCCACTAAGACTTAGTCTTCTGATTACTTGTCCCATTGTTCCGAGAATGTTACATTGTTGGCTCTTCACAAGAGATGATTTGGAAAGCTGGTTCTAATGGTGATATGTGCCTCTAACATTACCATAGAAGCACTCTGAGTAGGAGCCAAAGGAAAGTTCTTTAACATTGGACAGTATTTACTGCAGAGACTCATACCTTGTCAGACTTACGGGAATAAGTGTCTGTTGCTGTGTAGTCTATGCTGTAGTTTTAGCCTAAGCAAAAAAAAAAGTTATATATATATATATATATATATATATATATATATATGAATATATATTTAACTTTCCCTTAGTGATGTATGTATATATATATATATATATATATATATATATATATATATATATATAAATTTTTCTCTTAGTTCTCTATTACAAAAGAAAAGACAGTAACTGAGGTTTAGAAATTGAAATGGGGTCACGGGTTGATGAGTCCAAGGAAACTGTCTTCTAGAAAAAACAGAACAGATAACATGAACACACAGAGATGGTGACAGCATCCACAAGACCTGTACAAGTTAAAACCAGACTAAATCCCAGCACAGAGAATGAAAATAGACACAACTTCTTATCCATAACTAAGAAGATATGGTCAACCCACACCTGTTGGAAAGGGATAATCAGTTTTAATAAGTGGAATGGCACCGGGTAGTATGTCTGCCACACTCAGGGAAGACCTCACGCTCAGGAGTACTTGACCAACCCAAAATGGGCTTCATATTTTTTATGTAATTTTTGTTTTGTTTGGCTACTTTTTGTCATGCTTTATATCTTTGTTTTGATGTTGAAGTGTGTGTGTTTTGAAAGGGGGTGAAGTAGAGAAGTGGAGAGAGTCTTGGAAGAGTTGTAGAAGGATAAATACTGTGATCAATATCTGTATCATGTTATATTTAGGTCAGAAGAAATTTTAAATAAAAATCACTTGGTTGTCACTACTGATGCCATCTGCTTGAACATGTAATAGACCTGCCAGGGAGGCATCCTTTGCTTTGTCCAGCTGAAGCCTGGCGTGTGATAACACAAGACCCTGTAACTCTTAGAAAAAGTCAGTTGATTGTCTTTGGCATCTGGTATTCTAGGCATCACCTGACAATACTGCTCGGCAATAAGAAGATTGGCACCAACCTGTACCCACATCCATACTCTTATCTTTGAGCTTCTATCATTCATGTATTGTTCCCATATTTATCTCACCAAATTAAGATTAATGGAATTTTTGGTTTCAAAATGTGTGCAAAACTTTCTCAGGAAATTGGAAATAGTGCAACCTCAAGACCCAGCTATATCACTCCTGTGCATATACACGAAAGATGCTCCATCATACAACAAGAACATTTGCTCAACTATGATCACAGCAGCTTTATTCATAATAGCCAGAATCTGGAAACAACCTAGATGCTCCTCAACTTAAGAATGGATACAGAAATTGTGGTGCATTTATATAATGGAATATTACTGAGCAAAAAAAAAAAAAAAGAAAATTATGAAATTTGCAGGCAAATGGATAGAACTAGAAAAGATCATCCTGAGTGAGGTAATCCAGAAGCAGAAAAACACTCATGGTATATACTCACTTATAAGTAGATATTAGCCATATAATATAGGATAAACATAATAAAATCTACAGACCTAAAGAAGCTAAACAAGGAGGACCCCACAGAGGATGCTTAATTCTCATTCAGAAGGCAAACAGGATAGATACCTGAAGCAGCAGAAGAGAAGGAACAGGATGGGAGCCTACCATAGATGTCCTCTGAAAGACTCCACCCAGCATGGGATTGAAGCAAATGCAGAGACTCACAGGCAAACTTTGGATAGAGTACAGAAAGTTTTATGGAAGATGGGGAGGTAGAAGGACCTGGAGGGGATGAGAGCTCCACAAGGAGACCAACAGAGCCAAAATATCTGGGCCCAGGGGTTCCTGCAGAGACTAACGCATAAACCAAGGACCATGCATGGAGAGTACATAGACCCCCTGTTCAGATGTAGCCCTTGAAAGCTCAGTCTCCAGGTGGGTTCCCTAGTAAAGGGGGCAAAGACTGTCTCGGACCTGAACTCTGTTGCCTGCTCTGTGGTCACTTCCCTCTGGTGAGGCAGCCTTGTCAGGCCACAAAGGAAGAGGTTCCAGGCAGTCCTGATGAGACCTGATAGGCTAGAGTCAGATAGTAGGGGAGGGGTACTCCCCCTTTCAGTGGACTAGGGAAAGGAGATGAGGAGAAGAGGGAGGCAGGGTGGAACCAGGAGGAGATGAGGAAGGGTGCTACAATTGGGATATAAAGTGAATAAATGGTAAAAAAAAAAAAAAAAAAAAAAAGTAAAATAAAAAAGAAATGTGTGCAAAAGTGACAAATCAGTTACATAGACTAGAACCACAGAGGTATGAATCTTTGAATATTTGTATTTCTTTGGGGTTGTAAAACTATCCTCCATTTTTGTGTTCACAGACTATTTAATGAATGCCAAGCATCTGCCAGTTATGTCCTAGGGGATAAATACACAGCAGAGAAAATAAAAAAAAGTATCTGGGGTTAAAAGTACATGGTTTTTAGCTACATGAAATTCAATTCGAAATGTGCAAGATAACGTGAAAAGTTGAGACGGTTACTAAGCTTTGAAGTTGGTGATGAGTTTAGACCCTGCCGAGCTATCAAAGTCTTCCAGGCCCATTGCTACCCCCCACACACACACTTTATGGAGTTCTCACTCTCGCTGAAGGACTTCCAATGAGAAAAATAAACTGTATAGGAAACATGAATGGGCAAAATGAGGCTCACTTGAAGGTAGAATAAATTAAAGAGATAGATGTAGAGACGGAAGTAAGTGACCCCATTCTCTCAGGCCAGGAACTACAGAGCTCAGGTTACTTGCAATGGATAAGAACTCTCTCCCACAAGAACATCGGAGATGCCACTCTAACTGACGCTTGCCACTTAGCACTGTAAGAAACATCGTGCAAATTGTCACACTTCACAACCTGAATTTGGAGGAGCTGCCATGTGAGAAACAAAAACCATTGAGTAGAGATTTTGTATTCTGGTTCTAAATGCCTAGAATTCGGTATTTTAGTGAAGTGGGTTTGTTTGTTTGTTTGTTTGTTTGTTTGTTTTGGGGGGGGTTATTTGTTTGTTTTTGTTTTGTTTTACTTTTTTTCCTCATTCCATGTTCCTTGGGGCCCTGCTCACGCTCTGCCATAAACTTTGAGACAGGGTCTCTCGCTGAACTCAGAGCTTGCCATTTTGAGCTAGGTCGTATGGTCAGCAAGCACCAGGCCTCCACCTATGTCTGCCCTCTTCAACATAGGGGTTACAACACATGCAGCCCCACCCAGACTTCACCTAGGCGCTCGGGATCCAACTCAGAACTTGGCTTTCTGTAGCGGATGCTTTTATCCCCGAGTCATCCTTTCAGACACCACGCCTCCAGTGAGATTCTCTAAGTACCCAAGGTGCCTTGCAAGAGGGAAGCAAGCTACCAATGCGCGAGGCCTGCGAGGTGTCGGATGAGGGCATTGGTGTGTCGATTCCTTTCCTTGCTGAATTCAGGAGGATCCTGGTGAAAGCCGCACTCTGGGAGGCAGCTCACTGTGTGTGGGGCCTGGTGCTTGTAGCTTCAGCTCTCAGTTGGTTCTTCTAACCCTAGACAAGACACATGGGTCCCCATTCCCTAGGGCTCATGCTGCTCTTGCTGGAATGTCTCTTTTTTATTTATCACAATTTATTCATTTTGTATCCCAGCTGTAGCCCCCCTCCCTCATCCTCTTCCAATTCTTCCCTCCCTCCCTCTTCTCCTCCCATGCCCCTTCCCCAGTCCACTGATAGGAGAGGTCCTCCTCCCCTTCCATCTGACCCTAGCCTTTCAGGTCTCATCAGTAAAATGCTCAATCCTCATAGAAAGGCAAACGGGATTGACTTCTGAAGAGGGAGAAAATGGGGAACAGGACAGGAGCTTACCACAGAGGGCCTCTGAAAGACTCTACCCAGCAGGGTATCAAAGCTCAAACTCACAGCCAAACATTGGGCAGAGTGCAGGGAATCTTATGAAAGAAGGGGGAGATAGAAAGACCTGGAGGAAACAGGAGCTCCACATGAACAACAGAACAAAAAAATCTGGGCCCAGGTGTCTTTTCTGAGACTGATGCTCCAACCAAGGACCATGCATAGAGATAACCTAGAAACCCTGCACAGATGTAGCCCATGGCAGCTCAGTGTCCAAGTGGGTTTCCTAGTGAGGGGAACAGGGGCTACCTCTGACATGAACTCAGTGGCTGGCTCTTTGATCACCTCATCCAAAAGGGGGGGGGCAGCCTTACCAGGCCACAGAGGAATGTTTCATTTTTTACTGGGCCTCTTCGCTCTGTCTTCTCTCTGCCTGTCTTCTCTCATTACTTAAGAAGTTCATTCAGGCTAGTAAGTCCACAAAATGCCTTCAGGGAAGTGCATCTTACCTGGGATTAAAAGCCTGAGCTGTTCCATGAAGCCCAGGTTCAACTACTGTCTTTTTCTATTGCTTTAGCATCATTTTTGTTATTACTTGGAACACTGATTTTCAACAGGAGAACTCCAGGGAAAACTAGGCAATATCTGCAGAAAATTTGGTCATCATATCTCAGAAGCTGGATGTTGCCCACGCACAGCAGGAGATGGTGGTGAGCAACCAGCCATACACAGCGTCCTTATGTGTATTACCTACACATCAGTGCTGCTAAGGCTGAGAAAGCATGGCTTAGAACCAACCCAGAGAGCCGTCAAGACACATGAGAAGTCCTATCTTCAACAGTGACCTGAGCACTCTCTTGCACACGCTTCCTTCTCTCTCTTCTCCTCTGGGGTCTGCAAGGCTATAAAGAGACCCCTGTGACGTTTATGTGGGGTAGCAAACTCAACTGTCCATGTATGGATACCTGACTTTGTTCTTTGTGACCACATGGAACCATTGATCTAAAATGCCAGAAATTCCTCCCATTTTCCCACAATAGCTCCTGATTTTCTTTAGACATTCTGGGGTCTAAAACTAACCAGCAGGATTTTTTTTTCCCTTTTTGTTGTTGTTATTCCTTTTCTGGAGGTTAAAAAAAAATTCAAAACCTGATGACTACTATGCATTCATTGAATCCTTCAGTGGGGAATCCACATACTTTTGAATTCTTGTGGAGTCCACAGCAACAAAAACAAAACACAAGGTAATTTCCCCGATGCCCCGATGCCCCTTCCCCACTGGTTTAAAATTACAATTATTCAAGGACTTCTGCCCTTCTAAGACTCCACCTTTTTTCCCCTAAGTTGAGGTTTCTGGGTCCTGAATTCTGCCCTTAGGAATATTTCCCACATTGAGACCAGCAACACTGGAGCGGGGGAATCAGAAAAGCACCCCTCTTTGGAGAACAGACTAATGCTGATGTGACATCAGAGCTTCAAACAGAAGCCAGGTGATGCCAGCTGACTTCGCACCATTGGGAAGTCAAGGTTTTCCCAGAGAATCATTCCACAGTGTGTGCAGACTGAGACTCCAAGCCTTATTCATGATGTGTAAACCTGTAGCATCATGGCACTGTAATTGTTGGCAATCTCATTGTTTTTCTGAAGAGGGTTTTGAAGCTCCCTGGAGAAATTGATGCTGTTTTCATTGCTTCCACAAGGATAGCAGGAGCCACAGTACTCTGTACACTGGACACATTAAGCATTACACAAGCAAACTATGCGAATAAAATATTTCCAAGGGAAATACCTGAGGGGATTTATAAATAAAAATGGAATGAAAATGTATCCATAACTTACAAGGTGATATTTTGTACAAGTGAAAAAAGCAAAGACACATCTTCTGAAGACTTTAACACAATGGAATAGAAATCAGTGATAGATGATTTTTAATGTCATCTGGAAATTATGGCAGGAAATGATCTCCTATGTCATTTATTTTTGGAAAGGAGTAATAAAATGTCACATATAGTTGTTTGAATTATTTGTCTCACAAGGTTATTGTAGACCTGACCTGCAAGTTAAACAGATGGGATGCTATGGAGAATCTTCCCAGATGTGCAGGCTTGCTGATCTCAAGGAGAAAACAGTGCCCATCAAAATGTTCTATGGGCCCTTAAGCAGCTTCTTTCTAGCCCCCTCCCTTTTTGATCTAAAGTCAGTGTAAAAGCTGTTTGCTTTCAGAGATGGCTTTCACTTTTAAAACTAATTTTCCTATTGGCCTAGCCAGTCCCAAGGTCAGGGAACAGAATGAGCTTACAAGTACACTTCATTAAAAGGAACGCAAGCTTTCCATCACTGGGTATGTTTCTCGTACAGGGATGAGAAAAGGGTGAAGCAGGTTTGCATCTAGATATTTGTATAGTATTAAGTTTTCTTTTCTTTATTTTCTTTTTAGAATTTCATGCAGTGTATTTTATCATTCTTTTCTGTCCCCCAACTCTTTCCAGATCCTTCCCTCTCACTATCCACTTATCTTCACATTTGCTCTTTCTCTCTCTCTTTCTCTCTCTCTCAAAAAAAGAAAGGAAAGAAAAGAAAAACACTGACAAAAATAAAAAGGTAAACTAAGAAACATGGAGTCTAATTTATGTTGGCCAACTACTCCTGAATATGCGGACTGTGCCAATGTGTGGTTGATAAACTTATTGTCATTTTGTTGGCAAAAATTAATTTCCCCTGCCTCAGAGCTATTATTTGTGAAGAGCATCTTGACTAGGGTGGGACTTTGTGCTCACTTCCCTCCTTCATGCTGAGATTTTGTCTTGCTTGAGCTTGCAGAGGTCTTGTGCATGCTGTCACAGGCTCTCTGAGTTCGTATGTGTATCTGCCCTGTTGTGTCTGGAAAATGCTGTTTCGTTAAATCATCCATTACCCTTGGCTTTTACAATATTTCCACCTTTTCTTCTATGGAAATTTCTGAACGACTGTGGTAATGAGGACTCCAAAGTCTCGACTTTTCTACACATCGTCCAGTTGGGAGTCTCTGTGTTAATTGCCATCTACTGCAAGACACTTTCCCTGATACATCAGGGATGTATCAGCATACAGGGGTACAGCAATACATCACTAGTAATTGTTTCATTGCTGTGTTCATTTAGCAGACTAATAGTAGGTTTTCCTCTAGAACTCATGACCTATATCTCGTCTCAGGCTCTTGGCCTTATTAACAAAATCAAGTCTGGGTTTCATTTCATGGAGTAGACCTTAAATCCAATTTTAAAAAAGTAATCGGTTATTACTTTGCTGCACCTATGTGCACACATTGCAGGCAAGTCACTATTGTAGCTTGCAGGGTTCTTTGTTGGGTAAGATCAATTATTGCCTGTCTCCTTCGGTGGCAGGTAGTGCACATTCTAGTACTATGAATGCCAGCTATTAGAGGTAAAGCTTTCAGTTGAGTACCAGCTAGATTTCTCCATGTTCTCTGCCGTAAGTATGTCTGTCTTCAATAGTAGGGTCTTACCATCAAGTTGTAGAGGTTAACTGACTCTTGGGACTACATAACCAACCTAAAAAAACAAACCAAAAACAAAATAAAATACACAGGAGGTTAAAATGAATGAATGAATGAATGAATGAATGAATGAATGAATGAAAATAGATAAATAAATAAAGTGCCAGTAGTTGTCTCAGTTTAAGATCCCATCAATTTCAAATAATAACATTCCACACAACCTGGCTTGCCTAATGAGGAAGATGATTTTACATGGTAAAAATTTAGAGGTAGCAAGAGCTTCACCTACTTTGGGAAGGAAGTGGTGCTGGGTATTGAACTCAGAACTTCATGCGTGGTGAGCCCATGCTCTATCACAGAGCCACATTCCAGGCACAACTACAATCGAACACAGCAGTTCAGGATGCTACAAGTTCATCAATCCTTTAACCCTGACTGAGTCAGCTTTGTGTTGCAAATGTCCCCACACTGACAAAATGGGCTTTTCCTCCAGATTTACTGACAGGAGTCTGGAGAGTCATGCTGATTGGTCTCTCTGGAGCCAAGCAGCCAAGGAATCACAACTCTCTGATTGACTGAGCTCCAGACTTGGGAAAAGGAATAAACTCACTTTAAAAGTTTAGAAACCTAAGACAGGAACTCCTTTGTTTCTGTGTTTTACCCTAGCCTATCACTTCTCTGGGCAAAGAACACCTGCTCCCTCACTTGTCTCTCCCTTGAAGGGGTTAGAAAGCCTTGCAATTAAGAACGTCAAACACTTCTATTTGCCAGAGAAGGAAAGCTACCTAAAACACAACACTTCAGTAATCCTCAGAATCTTCTCTTGACACATATTTTTGTGTGTGAGTGGAAGTCTTGGAATTAACCGTGAACTGTCTAGCTGATGCTACTGAGCAGATGAAGAGTAGTGTTTCTAATCCTGAGACTGCAGACACAAGGGCTTGAGCATGTACGAGATCTCACTACACTCCCTGAGGAGCCCTCACCGAGACCTGCTCACTCAGCATTTGGATTCCTATTAGCCAATATGGTTGAATCCAGGATTTCTAATTTTCATCAGCTGTTTAAGGTTGGATGCTAAACCTGATCATCTTTATTTGGGATGATGATGATGATGATGATGATGATGATGATGATGATGATGATTATTATTATTATTATTATTATTATTTTAGTTAGAAAGTGGCTGAGAACAAAGGAAATGCAGCCTTTTTAATTCCAGGCCAAAAGAATCATAACTACACTTGGTTTTTGGTCTTGAGACATGTTGGATCTTGTCTGAATACAACATTTGTTCAAAAGGATAAGTGCAGGCATTAAGCAAGTGTAAGCATAGCCAGCCAGCCTTGCTGTGGGATGGCTCTCTTTTACTCTCCAAACTAAAGAAAGCTGAGTTGAGGACTGAACGCATAAAAGTTACACATGGCATATACTCAGTAAATAGCAGCTTCCTTTGGTTCTGTGACCTGGGGAGAAAGCTCTGCATGCTTCCTTGACTCCTGTTGTGGACCTTCAGCTCTGTTTCTAGATACAGCCCCAATGGGTGGTGAAGAGGGTTTGTAATTGAGTCCTGGATCAAAACTGAAGACAGGAGACTTTTCAGTACAGCTGCGAGTAGATCTGTGCGGGTTAGACTTTTAAAACACTGCTGTACGCTGCACACTGTTGATGTGGTGCTGTGTGGATGCTCCTGCTGCTTTAAGGTAGGGATGCTTGTCTGAAAGCTCCATGCTTAAGAAGCATAATTGACAACAAAGTCAAAGGGACATGTATGAAAACCTAAATAGCAAGGACACAATTTGGTAGTTCTAAAATGTGTTCCACATACATCACTGACACATTGAACCACATCCAAGAGAGCACCCAGAGGTCAAAGCAGACAAGTGAAAATCCCCTGGAAAGATGCACACAAAAACATCAATTCATGTACAGAACATGGACCTATGTAAGCAGGCTTCTTTCAGTGCATAGCTCGTCTGTAACAGTGACTAGAATAAAATGTTTGTGTGCCTGCACATGTGTGCGCGCTCATGTGTGTGTTTGCATATATACCTGTGCATGTCTGTGTATTTAATTAATCACTGATTTTTGTCACTCCATCAACCTTCTTTCATTCGTAGATACACAGTGATCCTGAGAGCCAGTGCTAAACAGGCAAAACTTTTCTCTCATAACACATCAACCTAAAAAAGACAGAACACAAAGACTCGCTGCTGACAACTCCATCCAGTTATCAGGCTCAAATCACCAGACTTGTGTTGGAAACAGCAAATAGGCATGTAAATTATGGTGAGAAAACATGTAATATATACATCTTTCCACATATTTTCATTACACTATTCAATCAACAAGAGGTAAATGTAAGAGTAAAAAAGAGCAGGCAAGAAACACTTATTTCAAGCAAAATAAGAGGAGTATGGTATTCTCTGTTAATTTATCACTGCAGCTTTGTGTTACTGTGCGACCCCAGACAGAAAGGAGAATACTAAGCCAATAGCTTATTTCACTTTAGATTTTTTTTATAGTTATAAAATTTTAAAAGGAATTTAATAGGAAGAAGTTCAAAATTTCATACGGAAAATAATCCACATCCTTTAAAAGAAATAATCAAAAAATTGAAAAGGATACTGAAAAAATATCTTAAGACAAAACAACAACAACAAAAAAGAGTAAACAGGAAACACAACACACAAAAATGTATGAGATGCAGAAGAGGTATCTCTAAGAGGGAATAGACGTGAGCCTCACAGAGCAAACCAAAGAGCCAAAGACATTGCTAAGTGTTAGCATCCTTCCCTAACATGCACAAAGCCTGGAAAAAAGGAGAACAGAGAAGAGGAATTGTTCAAAAGGACAACAAAATTATATTTCAAGAAAAATGAAGAAAGAAGAAAAAGAAGAGGAAGAGGAAATAATTCTGAGCTTATTTTAAGCCTTAATGTCAAGGCCAAAAAATGTATAGAACACAGGCAGGAGGAAGGGAAGGAGAGACGAAGGAAGAAGAGAGAAAAAAGTAGTAGGGGGAGAAACACTGATCTTGCATGGCCAGTATCTCTGATGAACAGAGAGGCAAAAATCTCCAGCAAAATACTCACAGACTGAATTCAGAAGCACATTAAAAGGATAATGTACTAGGATCAAATGGAAGTCAGTCTACAGATCCAATAATAATTCCACATGCATAAAGCTGTAAGTATGGAACATCACATTAACAGAATGAATGGTGAAAATCCTATTGTCACTCCAGCAAGCTGCAGAAAAAGCATTTGACAAAATTCAATAACCTCGTGATAAAAATTTTCAATAATCTTGGTGTGGAGCAAATGTACCTCAACAGTAAAGCTCACATATGACAAACACACAGCATATACCATGCTCATTAGAGAAAAGTCAAAGCTTTCCTTCTTAGATGCAAAACAATACAAGAATGTCCACCCTCTCAATCTCTGGTCAACACATATATGAGAAGTCTTAGTCAGAACAATTAAGCATCTGAGAAAAATAAATGTATACATTAAAAATAAAAACGATGAATTGGCCCTATTTGCTAATTACATGATCTTATGTATAGAAAAATGCTAGATATTCACAATCACACACATACAAATACACACAGAGAGAACTAATAATTTCAGAAAAGCTGCAGAATACAATAATCAACATACAAAAATCAGCAGTGTTCCTATGTACTAATAGCAAACCATCTGAAAATGAAATCAAGAAATCAATTCCACTTATAATAGCATAAAATGTTCAGGATTAAATTTTACTAAGTATAATATCCTACAGTGAGCTTGATGAGTTATAAATGAGTGAAAAAAAAACTTTGTGTTCATGAATTGGAGGAATTAGTGGTGCTAAAATGCTACACAAAGTCATGTACGATTCAATGCAACTCCATCAAAATAACAATGTTGTCCTTCACAGCAAAAGAAATCCATGAGCTAGGGTGTGTGCTGCTTAATGGTAACATGCTTGCCTGTCGTATAAGAGGCTAAGATCAACCCCTAGAACTACAATAGAGAAAACAGGAAGAGAGGAAGAAAGAGGAAAGTGAGATGGGAGGAAGAAAAATTTATATGAAACTGCAAAATATCTTCATATAGCTAGTGTAATCTTGAGCACATGATCCGCCATCTTACTCCTGGATGCCTTATCCTCCTATGGAGATACCTTCTCATCCTTCTCATCATTGCTTTATTTATAATATCCAGGAAATGGAAACAGCATAGGTGTTCATCAACTGGAGAATGGACAATAAAAACATGCTTTATTTATACAGTGGAATTTTAGCTACTAGTAAAAATGAAGTTATTAAACTTGTAGGTAATTGTGCTGAGCGAGGCAACCCAGCTGAGAAAGACAAATACCAGTGTTTTCTCTCAGTTGTCGATGCTGCCTTTGAATCGTCAGAATATTTCATTCGGAATACCTAAAAAAGTCAGGAAATTATTGAGAGGACATGGGTAGAGTCTTTTAAAGGAGGAGAAAGTTAGAGTCATTTGTTTTTGTTTGTTTGTTTGTTTGTTTGTTTGTTATGAGCCCTGGTGAGTTTACCATGCTCCAGTTGAAGACAGCCCACCTGGGAAGGTCTAGAACTCATGGAGTTTGGTTCACTGGTTAGCATAGTGAGTTTGTCTTGAGGAGGCATAACCCCAAAGACTGCATTTCCAAGGACTTGACGCTGTGATGGAGCATGGCCTGCTCATTGCCCTGTGGTCACCACATTCCTCATGACATGCTAGTTGTATGAGAACTCTAAGGGGCCTTTCAGCCCTTCGCTGAGCAGTCTCGCTGATGCTCACAATAATAATGTTGATCTCTTTCAGGCGTTGCTGCTTGAGCAGATTAATGATTCAACCACCACCTTGAAAAGAATCTATAGGTGTTGATTGTTAGCAATGACCACTCTACTTAGAAAGAATTTGGAAATATAGATTGTTTAGCGAGGTTAGGTAAAGATATTTTTGCTATTGGCTCTGATGCAGAAAATCTTAGAGAACAATTTGAAATTAAGAAAAGTATACTCGGGGAAATCGGCAAGATGGTGGCGCCGGGAGGACTCTCATTCTGAGGAGCAGCACAGCAGGATTGGCACAGTGACCAGCAATCAGAACTCACGGCCATAAAACACAAGGGATTGTGTTTCACAGGTGAGAGGATGCCCCACGGTGGGGGATTCAATCAGCTTTAACTCACCCGGCTAAACCGCGGAAGAGATCCCGGTTCCGCCAGGCACTTGGTCGCCAGCCCAGAGCTACAAGCCAGCGCGATCTGGTCACGGTCCCAGACTGAACTGTGGGCCCACAACACCATAGACTGGATTTCCCAGTCCAGAGATAACCCCACGGAGCAGGAGACAATTGGGACCAACCTCAGGTTACCCAGACATCCCGTGGAAAAGACTCGGGTTCCACGGGTGCCCCAAGAGCCAGCCCGGACCCAGAGCCAGGACACAGGCGCCTGCACGGAGCCCTGCCTGCACGCCTGATTCGCCGCCTCAGATAGAACTGTGGGCACCAGGGCACCAGACTGCGTGTCTCTGGCAGGAGAAAACCCCCAGCAGAGGGGGTCAGCAGCTCTAACACTTAGGACACCCAGCACCAAAACACTTTCAGGACTCATGCAGCCTCTAGTGCAGGCAGGAGCACTGTGCTCTGCCGCCATTATTGAGTTCTCCTAGGGCACTGGGACACACAGCTGCATCCTCAGACCTACAAAAGCCAGAGAGCCATTACAGCAGCCCTCAGATACTGTGCCAAGGATCAACCAGTTATCTCTAGCTAGACTGTCAAAACTCTGGGAATCCCTGGTCCTCCAAGAGGGCTGCACCCACAGCATCTGGACCAGAGCAGTGCCTGCAGCCGCCATCCCAGACAGAGACACACAGCTTCTGGTCCAGAGTGAGGCACCCAGCCTCCAGACCAGAGCAGTGCCCCCAGGCGCCAACTCAACCTAGGTGCACATTCTCCAGGTCCAGAGCGGAGCAATCAGCCTCTGGCCCAGAGACTTGCTGAGTGCACCTCCCACTTTCCGGGACAGAACTGTGTGCCCCAGGATAACAGACTGAGTTTCCCTGTTGGGAGAAAACCCCACAACTAGGGAATCAGCAGGTTCTTCAAGAGGACTGTACCTGGAAATTTAGTGAGCAGCAGCACACTAAATTTATAACAAGAAACCCAGCAGTGGGGCAGCTGTCTTGAGAAATTCTATGGGTAAGAGGAGATCCCCCCCTGCCTAACATAGACCACAGCTACTACTCAGGGCTATAAACCTGAGGTGAGCAGTGGTAACTCCTGAGAAACACTGGCCATACAGTGACCATAACCAAAAAGCAGAGAAGGACTCCTTCAGGAAAAATCATCTTCCGGCCAAGGGGATACTTCCTACCTCAGGACTCCAGGAAGCACAGAAACTAACAGCCAACACCTAAATCAGCCCAATGGGTGGAGGTCAGCGTAAAAGCTCAACCAACAAAAGACAGAGCAATATGGCATCTCCAGAATGCAGCCGTCCAGGGGCGAACAGCCCTGAGCAATGCAGCATAATAGAAAATCAAGAAGATGACCTTACATCTATGTTGATGAAGAGGATAATAGACGAAACAAATAAAATACGTAAAGAATTAGAGGAAGATAAAACCAAACAGATCATGGCTATCCGTAAAGAAATGGAGGAAGATAAAGACAAACAGATTAGGGCCATCCGTGAAGAAATACGGGAAGATGCAGCCAAACAGCTTGTGGCCTTCAGAGAAGAAATAATTAAATCACTGAAAGAAATAAAAGAGACAGAGTTGAAGGTACTAAAAGAAAAAGAGGAAAATACAGCAGACAGGTGAAGGAAGTAAACAAAACAACTCAAGACCTGAAGATAGAACTAGAAAAATTAAAGAAAACACAAATGGAGGAAATAATGGAGAGGAAGAATTTAGGGAAGAAAACAGGAACTACAGAGGTAAGCATAACCAACAGAATACAAGAAATGGAAGAAAGAATCTCAGGTGTAGAAGATACAATGGAAGAAATCGATGTATCTGTCAAAGAAAATGTTAAATCCAAAAAATTCCTGACACAGACCGTCCAAGAAATCCAAGACAATATGAAAAGACAAAACCTAAGAATAATAGGAATAGAGGAAAAAGAAGACTCCCTTCTCCAAGGCCCAGAAAATATTTTCAACAAAATCATTGAAGAAAATTTCCCCAAGTTAAAGGAAAAGCCAATAAGGATACATGAGGCCTACAGAACACCCAACAAATTTGACCAGAAAAGAAAATCCTCCTGCCACATAATAATCAAAACAGTAAGTATACAGAACAAAGAAAAAATACTAAAAGCTGCAAGGGAAAAAGGCCAAGTAACATATAACGGCAAACCCATTAGAATCATACCTGACTTTTCAACAGAAACTATGAAAGCCAGAAGGGCATGGACAGATATCATGCAGACCCTAAGAGAACACAGATGTCAACCCAGGCTACTATACCCTGCAAAAATCTCTGTCCTCATAGACGGAGAAAACAAGATATTCAATGACAAAAACAAATTTCAAAAATACCTACACACAAATCCAGCATTACAGAAGACACTGGAAGGGAAAATACAACCCAAGAAAATTAGCTTCTGTCAAGAAAACACAGGAAATAATTAACCTTACTACAGCAAAACAAAAAGCAACCAAGCACACAACCTTATGAACACAGCCAACATCAAAATCAAAGGATCTAACAGCCACTGGTCATTAATCTCTCTCAACATCAATGGACTCAACTCTCCAGTAAAAAGACACAGATTAACAGAATGGATACGTAAACAAAACCCAGCAATCTGTTGCATACAAGAAACACACCTAAGACACAAAGATAGACATTACCTGAGGGTAAAAGTTTGGAAGACGACTTTCCAAGCAAATGGACCCAAGAAACAAGCAGGAGTAGCCATTCTAATATCTGATAAAATAGACTTTCAACCAAAATTAATAAAAAGAGATGAGGAAGGACACTTCATACTCATCAAGGGAAAATTCCATCAGGAAGACATCACAATCCTGAACATCTATGCCCCAAATACAAGAGCACCCACATTTGTAAAAGAAACATTGATAAAATTTAAACCACATATAGATCCCCACACATTAATAGTGGGAGACTTCAACACCCCACACTCAACAAAGGACAGGTCAACAAAACAGAAATTAAACAAAGAAACAATATCTCTGACAGAGGTCATGAATCAAATGGACCTCACAGACATTTACAGAACTTTACACCCAAACACAAAAGAATTTACCTTCTTCCCAGCACCTCATGGAACCTTCTCCAAAATAGATCATATAGTTGGTCACAAAGCAAGCCTCAACAGATACAAGAAGACTGAAATAATCCCTTGTATCCTGTCTGATCACCATGGAATAAAGCTGGACTTCAACAACAACAGAAATAGCAAAAAGCCTACACATACATGGAAACTGAACAACTTGTTACTGAATGACAGCTGGGTCAGGGAAGAAATAAAGAAAGAAATTAAAGCCTTTCTAGAACTCAATGAAAATGAAGACACAACATACCCAAACTTGTAGGACACAATGAAAGCAGTGCTAAGAGGAAAGTTCATAGCACTAAGTGCCTTCAAGAAGAAATTCGAGACAGCGCATTCAAGCAACTTAATGGCCCACTTAAAAACCCTAGAAAAAGAAGAAGCAGACACACCAAAAAGGAGTAGATGGCTGGAAATAATCAAACTCAGGGCTGAAATCAATCAATTAGAAACAAATAAAACAATTCAAAGAATCAATGAAACCAAGAGCTGTTTCTTTGAGAAAATCAACAAGATCGACAAACCCTTAGCCAAGCTAACTAAAAGGCAGAGAGACACCACCCAAATCAACAAAATCAGAAATGAAAAGGGGGACATAACTACAGACACTGAGGAAATCCAAACAACCATTAGGACTTACTTCAAAAGTCTATACTCAACAAAATTTGAAAATCTAAATGAAATGGACAATTTTCTTGATTGATTTGACTTACCAAAGCTGAATCAGGACCAGGTAAATCAATTAAATAGTCCTATATCCCCCAAAGAAATAGAAGCAGTCATCAAAGGTCTCCCATCCAAAAAAAGCCCAGGACCAGATGGCTTCAGCGCAGAATTCTACCAGACCTTCAAAGAAGAGCTAACTCCAATTCTCTTCAAACTATTCCACAAAATAGAAACAGAAGGAACATTACCAAACTCATTCTATGAAGCCACAATCACCTTGGTACCTAAACCTCACAAAGACTCAACAAAGAAAGAGAATTTCAGGCCAATCTCCCTTATGAACATTGATGCAAAAATACTTAACAAAATACTTGCAAACCGGATCCAAGAACACATCAAAGATATTATCCATTATGACCAAGTAGGCTTCATCCCAGGTATGCAGGGGTGGTTCAATATACGGAAATCCATCAATGTGATCCACCATATTAACAAACTGAAAGAAAAAAAACACATGATAATCTCCCTAGATGCTGAAAAAGCATTTGACAAAATCCAACATCCATTCATGTTTAAAGTACTGGAGAGATCAGGGATACAAGGCACATATCTAAACATAGTAAAGGCGATATACAGCAAGCCTATAGCCAACATCAAACTGAACGGAGAGAAACTTAAAGCAATCCCACTGAAATCAGGGACAAGACAAGGCTGCCCACTCTCTCCATATCTCTTCAACATAGTGCTGGAAGTCCTTGCTAGAGCAATAAGACAGTTGAAGGAGATCAAGGGGATACAGATTGGAAAGGAAGAAGTCAAATTATCACTATTTGCAGATGATATGATAGTATACATGACTGACCCCAAAAACTCTACCAGGGAACTCCTACAGCTGATAAACACCTTCAGCAAAGTGGCCGGATACAAAATTAACTCAAAAAAATCAGTAGCACTCCTGTCTACAAAAGACAAAATGGCTGAGAAAGAAATTAGGGAAACAACACCCTTCACAATAGCCACAAATGACATAAAGTACCTTGGTGTAACCCTAACCAAGCAAGTCAAAGACTTGTATGAAAAAAATTTCAAGTCTCTGAAGAAAGAATTAGAGGAAGATATGAGAAGATGGAAAGATCTCCCATGCTCATGGCTTGGCAGGATTAACATAGTAAAAATGGCCATCTTACCAAAAGCAATCTACAGATTTAATGCAATTCCCATCAAATTGCCAACACAATTCTTTACAGACCTGGAAAGAAAAATTCTCAACTTCGTATGGAATAACAAAAACCGAGAATTGCTAAAACAATCCTCTACAATAAAAGATCTTCTGGAGGTATCTCCATCCCTGATCTCAAGCTGTACTATAGAGCAACAGTTATAAAAACTGCATGGTACTGGCATAGAAACAGAATGGTGGATCAATGGAATCGAACAGAAGACCCAGAAATAAACCCACACACTTATGGACATCTGATTTTTGACAAAGATGCCAAAACCATACAATGGAAAAAAGATAGCATCTTCAACAAATGGTGCTGGTCCAACTGGATGTCTACATGTAGAAAAATGAAAATAGATCCATACTTATCACCCTGCACAAAACTGAAGTCCAAGTGGATCAAAGACCTCAACATAAAACCAGACACATTAAATCGGCTAGAAAAAAAAGTGGGGAATACCCTAGAACTCATTGGTACAGGAGAAAACTTCCTGAACAGAACACCAACAGCACAGGCTCTAAGAGCAACAATCAATAAATGGGACCTCATGAAATTGAAAAGCTTCTGTAAAGCAAAGGACACCGTCATCAAAACAAAGCGACTGCCTACAGATTGGGAAAGAATCATCACCAACCCTTTATCTGACAGAGGACTCATATCCATCATATGTAAAGAACTAAACAAGCTGAAAAGCAATAAACCAAGTAATCCACTTAAAAAATGGGGAACAGAGCTAAAGAGAGAATTCTCTGTAGAGGAATTTCGAATGGCAGAGAAGCACTTAAAGAAATGCTCAACCTCCTTAGCCATTAGGGAAATGCAAATCAAAATGACCCTGAGATTTCACCTTACACCCATCAGAATGGCCAAGATGAAAAACTCAAGGGACAACACATGCTGGAGAGGTTGTGGAGAAAGGGGAACCCTTCTCCACTGCTGGTGGGAATGTAAACTGGTACAACCACTCTGGAAATCAATCTGGTGCTTTCTCAGACAGCTAGGAATAGCGTTTCCTCAATATCCAGCCATACCACTCCTAGGCATATACCCAAAAGAGGCGCAAGTACACAAAAAGGACATTTGCTCAACCATGTTTGTAGCAGCTTTATTTGTAATAGCCAGAAGCTGTAAACAACTCAGATGCTCCTCAACTGAAGAATGGATGCAGAAACTGTGGTACATCTATAGAATGGAGTATTACTCAGCAATGAAAAATAAGGAAATCATGAAATTTGCAGGTAAATGGTGGGACCTGGAAAGGATCATCCTGAGTGAGTTGTCCCAGAAGCAAAAAGACATGCATGGTATATACTCACTCATATAAACATACAATATAGAATAAACCCACTAAAATCTGTACATCTAAACAAACTAAGCAAAAGAGAGGACCCTAACTAAAATGTTCAATCCCCATCCTGAAAGGCAAAGAGGATGGACATCAGAAGAAAAAGAAAATAGGAAACAACCTCGGAACCTGCTACAGAGGGCCTCTGAAAGCCAGAAGAAAACAGGAAACAACCTTGAAACCTGCCACAGAGGGCCTCTGAAAGCCTCTGCAGTATAGACTGTCAAAGCAGATGCTGAGCCTGATGGCCAACTGATGGGCAGAGTGAATGGAATTCTATGTAAGAAGTGGGAAATAGTAAGAGCTGGAGGGGATGGGAACTCCACAAGGAGAGCAACAGAACAAGATAATTTGAACACAGGGAACTTCCCAGAAAATCATACTCCAACCAAGGACTATTCGTGGAGATGACCTGGAACCCCTGCACAGGTGTAGCCCATGGCAGTTCAGTGTCCAAGTGGGTTTCATAGTAATGGGAAGAGGGACTGCCTCTGACATAATCTGATTGGCCTGCTCGTTGATCACTGCCCCCTGAGGGGGGAGTAGCCTTACCAGGCCACAGTAGAGGACAATGCAGCCACTTTTGATGAGAACTGATAGACTAAGATCAGAAAGAAGAGGAGAACCTCCCCTATCAGTGGACTTGGGGAGTGGCATGCATGCAGAAAGGGGAGGGAGGGTGGGATCGGGAGGGGAGGAGGGAGAGGCTTATGGGGGATACAAAATGAATAAAGTGTAATTAATAAAAAATTTAAAAAAAGAAATGTATACTCTTAATAATGAAGCCAGGGACTTTCGAAGGTTGGCGAACAGAAACAATAGCCTAGAGTAGCACTGGCTGACGTGCCACTCTCAAGTTGGGCAGGTGACTGAGATGACAATTTCCTTATCCCTGCTTTTTGCCTTCAGACTCCTAATATGATTTCATAAAAATTATCACTGAGTAGATGCACACCCTGAAAATTTAAAGTGAGAATGGCTGAGTCTTTTTGTATAAAAGTTTAGATCTGTGATTCTTTTAAGATGTTTATAAGATTGCCTTGTAAGATAATTGATTCTTTGTAACCACAAAGTGCCAGTCCAAGAAAAGATGACTGAGAAGGTACCTTGTTTGCTCATACTGTTAACATATAACAAATTGCTTAGTTACAAGTGTCTATGGGTTCTTAGGAATAACTTGTTTTTCATATTTGTTTTCCACTCATTATACCTAAAACATTGAATTATGTGAAGAAGGTTTTGGGGAACATGTTTTTCTTATGTATACTCATTGCAGTTGTTTACCTAAAGAAAAATAGAATATAACCGCATTGTGTCTTTTGTAATGCTTGAAAGATCTTGCTGGGACCTTCAAGGTGCGGAAAAAAGAATAAAAATATGAGCTGGAAATCGCTCTTCGGAGTTTGTTCCATCCATCAATGTATATGGCTATATATTTGCATATATATTATATATATTATATAGTATATATCATATATCATATTATATAGTACATTGTATATAGTATATAATAGATATATATTATATATATATATATATATATATATATATATATATATATATATATATGCAATAGGAGGCTGTTGGAACTTGCTCTTTGGAGTTTGTTCCATCCACCCAATATGTGACTATGTATATATGTATGTATGTATGTATGTATGTATGTATGTATGTATGTGTAAATCAAAAGAAGCTTGAAAGAAGAAGCATGTTGAAACCTACCTGCTGGGGTCTGTTTTACTTCATCAAAAATGTAAGTGCATGTGTGTGTGTGTGTGTGTGTGTGTGTGTGTGTGTGTGTGTGCGCGCGCGGTCTTTTCTCTCCCTAATTTCTTTCTTTTTCAGGCGCTATGCTACTTAGAGTGGAAAGCCTGCTGGAGCCAACAGCCCTCGCCTCTGCTTCCTGTAGTAGGTGGGGGCCCGTGCCAGGATTACCAGCACTAGCACACCGCCTGCCATTTAATTCTGCCCCTCAGTTTGCCACTATCAGTGGAAGCCACGGTTGGCAACTATCAGTTCCAGCCCGGAAAGTTCCCCTCAGAGAAAGTCTGTTGGGTCATCAACCAATTGTAAAACCCACTTCAGTTTTCACCAGTTGGTGTTAAAACTGGTCTTCAATACAGGAATACTGGAGCAGCACAAACTGGACTTGAATGTCTACAAGAAAAAGAACACAAAGGTGGCAGGTGGAGTGGACCTGTTATAGTAGATGAATAGGTTGCGTATGATCAAAGAATTAATAAAATTTTCAAAGACTGAAATTAGACTCCCCTCTCACACTGTATACAAACATCTATTGGAGATAGAATAAAGTGCTCAACATAAAAATCTGAAACTATAAAATAACTAAAACAAAACATACAGGAAAAAAAAAAGCATTTACCAGAGCAAAGCATTCTTAGGTATAATTGCAAAAGCAGAGATAAGAAAAGGAAATTAAACAAATACATTTATGCCAAATCAAAAGCTTCTGCACACCAAGGAAATAAATATCATATTAGAATGTATCCTGTAGATGCAGAGAGTATTCTACCAACTGTGATCTAATCTGATAAGGAGTTAATCAATGCAATTTACAAGGAACTCACTCAGTAGAGAGAACGTTTTCAAGCCCAGTCAGGTTGGTGAACTTGGAGGTCACTGTGTCTAGAAATAAACCAGGCGTGGAAAGAACAAGGCCACATGGCCTCAAGCGTGTGGAAGGTACAGAACTGACCCTGTAAAGGACGGAGTAAAAGGGTGAGTCCAGAGTCTGGCAGCTCGTTGATTAAAACAAAAGCTTTAATAAGATTAAACACGTATGTTCAAAAGATCCTTTATGTGGCAAGTTAACTATAATTAATAAGAATGTATGTTTGAAAAATACCAATAAAGTATATTCTAGGGGTTCCCATTACAAAATAATAACTCTTTATGATGATGCATAAGTATCTCTGTGAAGATATTAGACATATATAGATACATATTTATTTCAAGATATCAGGTTGTATATGATAAAAATGAATTCACCAATTGATGAAAAATAGGAAAAAATCTACCTTCATACAAAAGAATGAAGAAAAACAAGAATAGGAGATAAAAGAAATGAAAAAAAAAAAAGAAACTCAGTTTTAAAAACAGCATAGCTGACACTGTCCACCACTTTCCAAAAAGTTAAATGTATCCAGTCCTTGATTTCTACAGCTAAAATGTGGGAATGAAAAAAGGAAATCCTTCATTTCTTAAAAGCTAAGTAATTAAGTAAATAAACTTAATTCAATGAGCTGGAGTGTTTACAGAACTCAAACTGAGTGCTGTTGTTGTTGCTTTTAATGGAATTTCATCTGTCAACTTCTGGAAGTCCTCCACTGGCCTTCTGCTTTGATAACCATTATCTGCCCAGCTGTAGTCTGTGAAAAAGTCTTCAGCTAGTTTCATTGCTGGTAGGAAATTCAGGGTGGGAATGCCCTAAGCAATGCCAAGAAAGTACATAGACAAAGTCTTCCTATGTTTCCTTACAGCCTAGTAGAGAATGTAGAATAGATGCTCTTATAATTTAATAGAAAGATAGTTTCCATCTTGACTTTATTCATGAAAACTTCTATTGGATTTAAAAGCCTTCACTTGAAAAATAATTGCCTTAACTTGGATGTATGGAATTACTGTTTATGAGATTTTTGATTGCCTTTGAAGGGAAAAAAGGAGTTGGCCTCAAGATTGAGTCAATAAAAAGGTAACTGGTTTTATTTTTAATTATTGTTACTTTGTTCAAACCTTTATAATACATAGATATTAAATTCTGGCTCAGAGGATACTTCTTCCCCCATACACAAAATGAGGCACACTGCCTTCCTGTGCTGTGTAGTAACTCCATTTAATAAATAGAGAAGTAAGCATGGCAGCCCAGTGTTTGGCTCCTGGGAGGCATGACAGTCTTCTCTAAAGTTCTCCTTTCAAAACAGCTGCCGCCTGCATACCAACTGTTCATCCCAGCCACCCTTTGTCACTTATCAAACACTTTACTGATAAAGGAGAGGATTACAGACACTACAAACAAAATTTCACCTACAGAAAATCCCACTCCTGCCTCTTCATGACAGCCTATAAAAATTCTTTATTTAAATTCCGCCATTATTTATTTATTCTTGTCATGAGGTTCTTCATAGTCTTAATAATCGCATACCCAACAAACCCTAACCTGAAAAATATTTATTTTTCTTACAGCATAAAAGGAATGTAGAAGGCCATGTTCTGAAACCAGGAGCCCCATTGGTCTCTTTAGGAGTGATATGTAAGACTGAAGTGGAATATTATATATCTTTATATAATTTCTTCTCTTGGAGGAATGAGACTAAGGGTACAAGTGGGTGTGGCTACTAGTTGTGAGTCAGTGGCACTGTGGAATCAGCTTATTTTGTGGCTCATATACATATCTGAGCCATCTTTCTGTCTTTTTGCATTCCTCTAGTCATGGTTACCCACAGTGGCCTTATTGAATGATCATTTCTCTTCTTCATTTTTTGAGTTAGACCCATATTTGAGCTCCTCTAAGACAAGATGGTTTGTCCTCTTTGGATTTATCCTCCACATATGGCTTGAACAATTATGCCCTATCCCTAAAACCCTAATAACTGACTAGAGTTTAGTGGTGGCTTAAAATGTAAGTTGATGGTAACTGTCCCAACATCCAATGTAACATCTTGAAATTGATCTAGGGCAGTGGTTGTCAATCTTCTTAATGCCATGATACTTTTATACAGCTCCTCGTGATGTGATGACCAAACATAAAATTATTCTGTTGCTACTTCATAACTGTAATTTTGCTACTGTTATGAATCATAATGTAAATATCTGTGTTTTCTGATGGTCTTAGGCAACCCCTGTGAAAGGGTCATTCAACTCCTAAAGAGGTCACAACCCACAGGTTGAGAATGGCTGATCTCGGCTCTTAATTCTATAGAAGATATTGCCATTACTTAACATACTTGCGTTTAGTGTTGAATTTGATGTCACACGTTCAATGCTCTCAGAAGACTTTTATCACTTTAGAATCAAATTCTTTGGTTCTCCATAAGTTTCTGGCAAGAGTATTCTAATGTAGCAGAACTAACCAGTAGATTTCTGCTGTTAAGACCTCTCTACAGAGTGTGGGTAACAGCCTCTCTGGGAATGTTTTTCCAGTTTATGCAATTTAGCTAACTCAAATTTCCATGTTCTCTACTAGCAGTCTAACAGGGCATACACTAGTGACAATTAATAGAGTATAAACTGTTGCTTGTACGTATATATGTGTTTAATTACTACTTTTATTATTCCCAGATGGTGATTCCTAACTTAATGACCATACTCTTAAGAGAATAGTATCTCGTTTGTGACAGACAACAGATTATCGTAAACGATAAGCAACTGAAATCAAGTGTCTGCCCCTCAACTTCACAAGGGTAAACTTGCTTACTTCATTTTTAAAAAATGAAACAAATATTTATCATAGGGCAGATTAGAAATTCTATATGCAATAAAGAAAAGATGAAGTTTATCCCAATTGCTAGCTAGCTACAACCTTGTCACCATGGAGGTATCTGTCAATCAAGATAAGCATTCTCTAAAAGCTCAATGAATACTTGCCCAGGCTAAAGTAATCATGCAAAACCATTCCAGAATGAACACCCAGTGAGTGTTTATAGAGAGAGAAAGCAGAGAAAACTGCAAGTTGAAGTGGCATCAAGCTGGGAAAGCAAAGCAGCTCACTGTTGTGGTTAAGAATGTGGATAAAGGGCCTGCACTGCCTGGGCTCTGTCCCACCCTGTGGTCCACAGCTTCATGATCAGTCACTGGGCCTAAGTTTCCCCATGGTAACATGAACTGATAATAATAATAATAACATCTACATCATAAAATTGTGAACATCTAGTCCTGCACATAATGTATAAATAATGACTATATTTCTGTTTATCTCTTGAATATAGTCTCTAGGGTGTATTACATGTGAGCCATGATTGTTGTTGTTATTTTATTTCTATTATATCTGGGTTGGCCTGGATATCTGAGATGCTCAGTCTGCACCAAGTGGCCAGCCAGTATAGATCAAGTCATCAGAAAGCCACCAAATCAGAAACATGTAGAGGCATACCTCTGGATGGGTCTATGATGCTATTTCTAGGAAGAGTCAGCCAATGAGAGGAGCTCATTTCCCTAGAGTGGGAGACACCTTTCCATTGTTGCCTGGACAGTTTGAGGAAAACGCTATGTCGCTTGCCTGCCTGGCTTCCCTTCTTGCTGTTGAGTGGTGTCTACACCATTTTTCTTACAGCTGATATCATCCTTCAGATAGTGTCAGAATCCAGCATCTTTGGCCTTCAAATGTAGACTGTGAGTGGCTCTCCAGGAATCCTTCAGGCCTTCAGCACCAGGTTGGGACTGCTTAGGGATCCAGAAGGGTGGACAGAACATATAGCAATTTCTCAGCTTCTCCATCACGCAGACAGCTGTTTTGGACTACCCGATCCCATGGTCTGTAAGCCAATCTAATAATGTCTTAATTCTGGCAGTTCTTTTCCTCTAGTGAACCCTGACTAATGCAACCACTTAGCATTAAAATTAGTGGCTTCTGCCACAGTTGGCATCTCAAATGATCCCCCATGACCCATGTGCTAAATACTTGGTCCCATATGATGGTTCCGTGGGAGCTAGTGAAACAAGTAAGAGATGAAGTCTTGTGACAAAAAAGTGAAGTGACTGGGGGGTCTGCCCTTGAAGGAGGTGTGGAGACCTTGGCTCTTCCCCCTTTCTCTATTTGGTCCTTAACCATAAGATGATTGATATTTTTCTACCCCCTAGAAATAAGACACAGGGCTCCTTCCTCATCACAATTGTTCCACAGTGTAGCCCAATGATATGTAATAAAATCCTCATCCTAGCTCCAGTTGGCCTAGGACATGGGAATCTTCCTTTCTAATCTAGCTCTTCAGTGCTCATTTACTTTGCACAAAATTTTCCCTCAATAACTTCCAAACCTATCATAGGAATTCATTCAAAAAAAAGAAGCCACCCAGTAGGTCTCCCTTGGAGGCAGCTGCTAATGCAGGACTGTCGAGTAGAGCTGTGGTGTGGACATATGCATTGTGCTGTCTCGTAAGGTGGCCATAGACCACATGTGGCTATTGGGTATTTGAAGTAGGTGTGGCTGAGAGCCCAGACTTTAATTTTACTTAACTGCAATCAATTTAAATAGTCTCATGTGGATATTTAAACAGCATAACTTTGAGGCAGATGAAGTTTGTCTTATTCATAGCTTTACATTTTCTTTGTCCTTACGACATTGTAGAAATGATTTCAAATATGTATGTATATGTTAAAGCAAAGGAGTTCAGTTAGCTTCTGCCAAGATGTAAATAAACCATATTTTGGCTAGGGACCAGGTTGAAATAAGAAGTCATATTTTTTTTTTTTTTGGTAAAAATTAAGGATAAAAAGGAAAAGAAACAATTTAAGAAGACTCCACAAGGAGAGCAACAGAACCAAAAAATCTGAGCACAGGGGTCTTTCCTGAGACTGATATTCCAACCAAGGACTATGCATGGAGATAACCTAAGAGCCCTGCACAGATGTAGCCCATGGCAATTCAGTATCCAAGTGGGTTCCATTTTAATAGGAACAGGGACTGTCTCTGACATGAACTGATAGGCCTGCTCTTTAATTACCTCCCCCTGAGGGGAAAGCAGCATTACCAGGCCATAGAAGAAGACAATGCAGCCACTCCTGATGAGACCTAATTGAGTAGGATCAGAAGGAAGGAGAGGAGGACCTCCATATCAGTGGACTTGGGGAGGGGCATGCGTGAAGAAGGGGGTGGGAGGGTGGGATCCGGAGGGGAGGAGGGAGAGGCTTATGGGGGGATACAAAGTGAATAAAGTGTAATCAATTAAAAGAAAGAAAGAAAGAAAGAAAGAAAGAAAGAAAGAAAGAAAGAAAGAAAGAAAAACATACAAGAGGCTTACAAAACACCAAATAGACTAGACCAGAAAAGAAATTCTTCCTGCCACTTAATAATCAAAACACTAAATCTACAGAACAAAGAAAAAATATTAAAAGCAGCAAGGGGAAAAGGCCAAGTAACATACAAAGGTAGACCTATTAGAATCACACCTGACTTTTCGATGACAGCCCAGACTACTATACACAGTAAAATTTAAACCACCATAGACAGAAAAAACAAGGTCTTCCATGACAAAACCAAATTTAAACAATATCTATGCACCAACTCAGCCCTACAGAAGATACTAGAAAGAAAACTCCAACTCAACAATGTCAACTAAACCAAGACAACACAGGATATAGATAACATCACAACAGCAAAACCAAATGAAATCAAGCACACAAACCACCAACACCACAATAAAAGGAACTAATGATCATTGGTCACTTATATTTATTAATATTAATGCACTCAACTCCCCAATAAAAAGACACAGGCTAACAGGTTGGTTGTGGAAACAGAATCCAACATTTTGCTACATTCAAGAAACATACCTCAGCAACAAAGATAGACACTACCTCAGAGAAAAGGGTTGGAAAAAAGTTTTCCAAACAAACAGACCCAAGAAGCAATCTGTAGTAGCCATCTTAATATATAATAAAATAGACTTTCAACCAAAATTAATCAAAAGAGATGAAGAAGAACACTTTACTCCCATCAAAGGAAAACTCCACCAAGAGGACATACAATTCTGAACATCTATGCCTCAAATACAAGGGCACTTGCATTCATAAAACAAACATTACTAAAGCTTAAATCACACATTGATTCCAACACATTAAAAGCAGGAGACTTCAACACACCATTCTCACCAATGAATAGATCATTGAGTCAGAAGTTAAATAGAGAAATAATGAAGCTAACAGATGTCATGAATCAAATAGACCTAACATCTACAGAACCTTTCACCAAAACACCAAAAAATTTACCTTCTTCTCAGCACCACATTGAACCTTCTCCAAAACTGACCATATAGTTGGTCACAAAGCAAACCTCAACCAATACACAAAAATTAAATTAATCCATTGTTTTTTTAATGAGATCACCATGGATTAAAGCTAGACTTCAACAACAACAGAAACAACAAAAAGCCTCCACAATCATGGAAACTGAACAACTCCCTGCTCAGTGATCACTGGTGAGGGAAGAAATAAAGAAACAAATTAAAGACTTCCTAGAATTCAATGACAATGAGGGTACAACTTATCCAAACTTATGGACACCATAAAAGCAGTGCTAAGAAGAAAGTCCATAGCACTATGTGCCTTTGTAAAAAGTTGGAGAGATCCCATATTAGCAACTTAACACACAAGAGGTGTAGAGGGAAGGAAATAATCAAACTCAGGGCTGAAATAAATAAATTAGAAACAAAGAACAATATAAAGAATCAACAAAACCAAAAGTTGGTTCTTTGAGAAAATCAACAAGATAGACAAACTCCTAGCCAAACTAATTAAAAGACAGAGAGACAGTACCCAGATTAACAAAACCAGAAATGAAAAGGGACACCTAACAACAGACAATGAGGAAATCCAAAGGCCTGTATTATGCAAAATTGGAAAATCTAAAGGAAATGGAAGATTTTCTTTATAGATTTCACTTACCAAACGTAAGTCAAGAAAAGTTAAACATTTTAAACATCCCTATAACCCCTAACGAACCAGAAACAGCCATCAAAAGTCTCCCAGCTAAATTAAAAATAAAAGCAAAAACAAACAAACAAACAAACAAAAAACACAGGGCCTAAGGGTTTTAGCATGAAATTCTATCAGACTTTCAAAGAAGAGGTAACAGCAATACTCCTCAAACTATTCCACAAAATAGAAACAAAGGAAAACTACCAACTCATTCCATGAAGCCACAGTCACCGTGGTACCTAAACCACACAAAGACTCAACAAAGAAAGAAAATTTCAAACCAATCTTCTTTATGAATATTGATATAAAAATGTTCAATATGATGCTTGAAACCCAAATTCAAGAACATATCAAACACATCCTCTTCCATGATCAAGTAGGCTTCCTTCATCCCAGGGATGCATGAATGATTCAACATATGAAAATCCATCAATGTAATCCACCATATAAACAAACTGGAAATAAACCACATGATCATTTCATTAGATGCAGAAAAAAACCTTTGACAAAATACAACATCCCTTCATGATAAAAGTCTTGGAGAGATCAAGGATACAAAACCCATACCTAAACATAATAAAGGCTATATACAGCAAGCTGATAGCCAACATCAAACTAAATGGAGAGAAACTCAAAGCAATCACAGCAAAATCAAGAATAAGACAAGGTTGCCCACTCTATTCATATCTCTTCAATATAGTACTAGAAGTTCTAGCTAGAGCAGTAAGACAACTAAAGGAGATCAGAGGGATACAAATTGGGAAGAAAGAAGTTAAAGTATTGCTATTCACAGATGATATGATAGTATACATAAGCAACCTCAAAAATTCCACCAAAGAACTTCTACAGCTGATAAACTTCATAAGCAAAGTGCCTAGATACAAGATTAATTAAAAAAAAATCAGTAGCCATCCTGTATACAAATGACAAACAAGGTGAAAAAGAAATTGGAGCATCCATATGCTTCAAAATAGTCACAAATAATATAAAGTTCCTAGCAGTAACTCTAACCAAGGAAGTCAAAGACCTGTATGATAAGAAATTCAAAACTCTGAAGAAATAAAATGAAGAAGATTCCGGAAGATGAAAAGATCTCTCATGCTCATGGATCAGTAGGATTAACATTTTGAAAATGGCCATCTTACCAAATCAGATTCAATGCAATCCCAATCAAAATACCAAGATAATTTTTCACAGATTTTGCAAGAATAATTTTAAACTTCAAAATGAAAAAACAAATAAATCAGAATAGCTAAAAACAACCTGATACAATAACAGAACTTCTAGAGGTATCTCCATACCTGACCTCAGAGCAATAGTAATAAAAACTGCATAGTACTGGCATAGAAATATGCTAGTTGATCAATGGAATTGAATCCAAGGTCCAGAAATAATCCCACACACCTATGCACACCTGATTTTTTATAAAGGAGCTAAAACCATACAATGGGGGGAGACCCAGTATCGTCAACAAATGGTGCTGGTCTAACTGGATGTCTACATGTAGGAAAATGCAAATAGATCCATATTTATCACCCTGCACAAAACTCAAGTCCAAGTGGATCAAAGACCTCAACATAAAAGCAGATACACTAAATATCCTAGAGCAGAAAGCAGGCAAAACTCTTGAGCTCATTGGCATAGGAGACAACTTCCTGAACAGAACACCAACAGGTCAGGCTCTAAGATCTACAATAAATAAGTGGGACTTCCTGAAACTAAAAATCTTCTATGAAGCAAAGGATACTATCAATAGAATGAAAGGACAGTCTCCAGATTGGGAAAAGATCTTCACCAATCCTACATCTGAAAAATATCCAGAATATATAAAGAACCCAAAAAAGTAAGCACCGACGAACCAAGTAATCCACTTTAAAAATGGGGTACAGAGCTAAACAGAGAATTCTCAATAGAGGAATCACAAATGGTGGAGAAGCACTTAAAGAAATGCTCAACTTCTTTAGTCATCAGGGAAATACAAATCAAAACGACTCTGAAATTCCATCTTACACCAGTCAGAATGGCCAAGATCAAAAACTCAAGTGACAATACATGCTGGAAAAAATGTAGAAAAAGAGAAACACTTCTCCATTGGTTGTGGGAAAGTAACCTTGTACAACCACTTTGAAATTCAATCTGGTGCTTTCTCAGAAAAATGACAATTGCCATATCTCAAGACCCAGCTATACTACTCTTGGGCATACACCTGAAAGATGCTCTGTCATAGAACAAGGACATTTGCTCAACAATGTTCATAGCAGCGTTATTCATAATAACCAGAATCTGGAAACAACCTAATATCCCTCAATGGAAGAATGGAAAAAGAAGCTGTGGTACATTTACACAGTGGAATATTACTCAACCATTAAAAGGAAATCATGAAATTTGAAGGCAAAAGGATAGAACTAGAAAAGATCATCCTGAGTGAGGTAACACAAACCCAGAAAGACACACATAGTAATTAGTAGATTTTATAAGTAGATTTTAGTCATATAGTAGAGAATAGACATGATACAATGCTCAGACTCCAAGAACATAAGCTGGATGGGCATCTCAGGCTATAGTTGTTTGGAATTCAGTTCTCACACTTAGCTCTTGGGGCACTGCTAATGAGTAGTCTGCAGCTAGGCTCCTGGTGATTTGGCAGGGATAGAAGAAGGGACCTGGACTAGAGATATACTTAGAAACATTTTGTAGGGCAATTGAGACTAAGTCTATTATTAATAAAACTGGAAGCCTTTATCTTCTAATAGATACATTGAAATTCAAATCCAGTGTCACTGGCTGACGATCTATGATGAGGTGTGGATAATTTAATATATATAATCATGTAAACATCAGGAAAACACTTAGAAGGACTCTAAAAATATGGTATGGTGATAAGTGTTTAACAATTTGTTTTTGTGGGGGAGGGCAGCACTTGTAGGATTGGCAACTGGCATGCGATAAATGATCAAAATGTGGTGGACTTTTAAGCTACCAGCATGATATCAATTAAACACAGCTTGGGAAAAATATGTGAAGTTGGTTCTACGGAGACTATAAAAGTATAAAAGCTACTCCAGCACAGCCTTGCAAAAGAGTGCCTGTATAGACCTTTCTACCTACCAAGAAACTTAACAACAACTTTATTTATAACATGAAGAGTCTAGTGGTTTTACTATTATTCATCATCAAAGATGGGCAGGGAAAAGTTCAAGCTTTGGATGAGTAAGTACAAGAATTTTGAAGTCTAGCTTCCTTTTTTTTCATTTTTAGCATATTTCAAAACCCTTCAATATCCTATATTTATGATATACTCTTAACTATCAATCTTCTGCTTAGGCTTTTATTGCCTGTTAAAGATAGAGAATACTTTACATATGTTTTGCTTTCTTGTATATCTTGCACCCAAGTTTTTGTCAGCAGAGTTGATGCAGTCATGAATTCTGAGGAGAGAAATACAGCACTGGCCATGAATATGTACATTTGAGGCACTTCATCATGATCTTGGCAGCAATACTCCTTGAGATTGGCATATAGATTAAAGTTGAAGTGGTTTCCTCAAAAATAATTTTAAACTGACATTTATACCATACACAAAGTAAGTTTTAAAGTTATTTATCATTTTAATCCCCTCATAGAAACTACTGTTACTTATGAGTAAAGTTTAAAGTGCCAGAAATCTTAAATCCCGAGTGCCACACATTGTGTTCAAGTCTCATAACAAAATATACCATGCAGTTAGGACAAGAGACATGAAAGTTCGGTTTCTCATTCAAAGCAGCATCTCATTAACATTTACTTACATGGCATCTCCTAATGCTTCAAAGATATATTAGTAATAACACAATAAAGTAAGACAATATCACAGGCAGTCAAGGCTTCCATATAACCTAAGGCCAAGGACTGAGAGAAAGTACTGATATAAAGATACTATGAAGACATCTAGAAAGATGGTGGACATGACTTAAGAACATGGACTGTGGTATCAGCTCTTCACACTAGCCAAGTTCATTAAGGTAGAAAAAAAAGAGCTATTTTTGAAACATGAATATCTCTTAGACACATATGCTATTATCTCTACTCTAATGTTTGGAAGGTGGAGACCTCCGAGCTCAAAACTCTCCCTCTTATATTCACTAGCATCTTTCTATGTCCTTTCATGGCAAGTAAATCTCAACAACACCAACCACCAAACTGGGTAGGAAATACGAGAACGTGGTTAAGGGCAGGAATAATTAGACCTATCATACTGTATCTGTTGTGGTCTGAATGAGAAACACCCCCTACAGACTTAAGTACTTACACACCTGGTTCTCCGTTGGTGGCTCTGTTTGGGGAGGTTATGGAATCTCTGGGAGGTGGAGCCTTCTAGAAAAGGAACATCACTGGGGTTGACCTTGAAAGTTTAGAGCATTGCCTCACCCCACCCCAACTCCTCATGTGTAGAAGAAAATGTGATTAGCCAGCTTCTGGATCCTTAGACCATACCTGTCTGTCACCATGCTGTCCACACCATTATAGACTCTATCCTTCTATAATCAGAAAGTAAAATGAGCCATTTCTTCTCTAGGTTGCTTTTGGTCATCATATTTCATCACAACAGGAAAGTGAAAAAAAGCAAAGACTCTTAGTAAATTTAATCATAGATTTCCATGTCCTCTAAAGTAATGAAGGGGAGGTACTCTCAGGTTCTTAGCTACTAAAAATGAGAATTTATGTAGAATTTCATTTTTAAAAAAATTTGTTTCAACAAGAGATTTTAGACAGAGATTTGATCCAAATATAATGAAGTCCATAAGCCACCTTAATCAGCACTAAAGATCAAGTTTACACCCCAGATAAGTTTATGTGTCAAAGTAATTGGACTTTGGAGTATTTAGAGATGGTAAAACATTTCCAGGTATGGAAGAAGGTGTTTTGAATCAGTAGAATGAAGCCCTGCTCCCAGGCATTTTGAGTGGGCATCATTCAACCCACTGAATGCTTGGTTTGTTTTCTCTGCTTGAGATAGGACAGCTACATTTCCTATTCTTAGACATCAATACTACTTATTCTATGGCCTTTCATCTCAGGCTTATGACATTGTTTCATGCCTTTAGGTTTAGAAGAGGCATTTACCATATCTAGAACTAGATTTCCCAGGAAAATCAACTTGCCGATGGTAGATCATGGAACTTCTCAGAGTCCAAAATCACATGAACAACATACAAGAAGTCCTATCGCTACCCAGTTGTTTCTGCTTCTCTAGAGCAATCTTGACTGATACACTTTAAATAAATGCTTAATTTAACCTAAATTAATTTAGGTTAAATTAAACATTTATTAACCATAATTAATTTATTAATCATAATTAATTTAATTATGATTAATTTTATTAATCATAATTCTTTTTGATTAAAGAAGAAATGTAAATATGAAAAAGCAAACTATAAAATTTTATACCTACAGGCTTAATATTGATTGCAAGGTCAAAAAGAAACTACCAATAAAATGTGAAAGATGCAGACAAATAAAAACAAAGCCAGCAGTCATCGTAAAATCTTGTATGCACTAAAAGGGGGAAATTGATGAGATAATGGAGATTTGGAGAAAAACAATAGCAGAACTTAAACCACATTAAAGGAGTGGTTTAAGTTCATTAACAGACTGGCACTGCAGCAAATTCAAGGAGCAATGAGGACAGTGACTCGAAATGATAGAATGCCATCTTTGATTGGAGGAGCCTCCACAGATTTAGGCAATAAAAATATGACTGTAGCTGTGAAAGGAAGGGAACAGACACGGGATATTTAGACTGCCAGTGATGTTTAGAGACTCAGTGCTTAGCTTTTACTGTCAACTTGATAGAACCACCTGGAGTGACAACTAGAGAGACTGTCTAGGTCAGATTGGCCCACGGGCATTCTGGATTGGGTTAGGTGGGAAGACCGTATCCACTGAGGACCACACTGTTTTCTGGATTCGGGTCTGGGCCTGTGATGGTGGAGAACCTGAGGTGAGCACTAGCAGTTCGTGCATTCATTCCCTCTCCTCTTGACTGTGAATGTAACCCTGTCCACATTGACTTGCGCACAGTGACGGAAAACAACCTGTAAGTGTGAGTCAAATAAACCCTATCTTCCCTAAGCTGTTTTTTTTTTTTTTTTTTTTTTGCATGGCCATTTCATAACAGCAACAAGAAAGTAGAAATGTGACATTAAAGGAGAAACTAAAACAAAAAATCATGAGGAAGAAAACAGAATAAAATTTCAAAACAAAAATATCAAAGCGACAATTTTAGTAAAGTCTTTGAGTTGAGAAAAGATAAGTATATTACCTTTTCTCCTCCGAAAACCTCAATGAAGCTTTGAGTAATTAGGATAAATGGAAATCATGTCTTACAAACTTCTGAGTAAGTTGATCAATACCTAAATTAAATGATTGTGCCAATTATCTTTTCATTACTAGCTAGTGGTTGAAAGAAACTATTTCAAAGAAGAATCATTTCTTTTGTTTCAGTATTTCAGTGCCTTCAGCTCATGCTCATATGGCCCTGTCTCTTTAGGTCTGAAGCAAGAGAGCATGTGATCACAGAGTGTGCAATGGAGACCTTTTGGTGCACGAGAAGGAGAGAGACAGAAAAGGCTAGGGGACCAGAGAAAATATGCTCTTCAAAGGAACACCTCCAGTGACCTGCCTCCTATTAAGACCCACCACTGGAAGTCCCCACCACTTCTTAAAAGAGTGTTAAGAGCTGAGGACCAATCACATTTTATAAAGAATGACCTCCAGGTGTGTTTCTCTGAAAGAAGATTCTGTGGTAAATGTTTACTGGTCTCAGGGAGCACAAGACATAAAATAGCAACATGAAACAAGGAAGAATAGGTGATCATTAAAGCTATCTTTGCCAAGCTGGTCATGGTATGAGCAACTGAACCTCAGTTACTTTAGATAAATGTAGGAAAACAAAGCACACAGTTCAGCCTTATCCCATCCAGGAAATGAGCAAACAGAAATTATCCTGAATTGCTTATCTCTGGCTAAAATAGGGCAAAGTGATATGAACTGTGTAGCTCAAGCCATCAGCCATGTGCTGAGAGCAGTCCTTAGACAGACAGCCACACATGATCTTGGCAGTAGTCCATGGACGTAGGCTACAGCAGTGAATGACTAAGGCATGCGGGAGGGCACTAAGGGCATCTACTGACAGTGATCTATTTAACTTGTAGCTTCCCTTCAACAAAGACAGCCACACCTGCTGCTGCTGCTGCTGCTGCCACCAGCTTAACCACAGGAATGAGAGAAGCCAGTGAATTAGTGTCAGTCATGTTGTAAGGAGAAAATAATTCTCTAAACATATTTATTAAACTCTTCCCATAATAAATTAAATGGCAGGTTCTATATGTAAACAAGACCTCAGAAAGATCACTTAGGAACTATGTATTGGAGGCTGGTTGCCAGTTTATAGGACTTTTGAGGAGTACTGGAACCTGTAAGAGGTGAGGCCTAGGAGAGGGAAGTTAAGCTATTGAGAATGTGGGGTATCTTGGTAGGAACCCTGATGTCTTTATTCCCCTCACTAATCCCCCCAAACATTTATAAAGAGATCAGTAGACCCAATGAACAAATCCAAGTTCTATAGCAAGTGCTCACATACTTCCTTGTAAACAAACAGTGGTCTCACTGGTGGAATCGCATCACAATAAGGTCACACTCTTTATGATCATATTGTTTAGAAGTTATCTTGAGGGCCTCAGTGACTATTGTGTATAGTATTGGAAGCACAGGGCTTTTACTTCCTGTAAGAGCTTTGATAAAGGAGCACATTTTCTGAACAGCTCTTAAAAAAACATAAATAAACTCTAATTTTCATTCACTAGTCACACAGTGCACCAGAAAATTCTAAATAATGCTAGGCAATACCTCTCCACTGAGGCAGACAGCCTACCCTTTGGTACATTACTGGCTCCTAATGACAAAGATTTTACAAATGATGGACAGTGTGGGAATCCCTGCGGATGTAGAGTGAGGGTGGTGGTGGTTGTTGTTGTTGTTGTTGTTCTTCTTCTTCTTCTTCTTCTCCTCCTCCTCCTCCTCCTCCTCCTCCTGCTCTTTCTTCTTCTACTTCTTTTTCTGATAGCTCCTCTAGACTTGTTATGGATCAGTGGATCACTTACCTACAACGGATGAGAATAAATAGGCAAGAGTATGCTCTGGAACGCAGCAAATGAGAGCCTCATGGCTGACTTTAGAGCCTGCTCAGGGCCCTATACACACAGCGAGCATCCTCAGCCATGATCAGGGCAATGTTTATTTGGTGTATATTTAATGAGGACCAAGCTTGAGATTGATGGCATTCTTGGACCAGGAAATCAGTAATTTAGGCATAAATAATTGTTTTTGTGAGACTCATATGAATCATAATTATTATATTCATTTAAGAAGTCAAAGGGTGTTTTTTTCTTAATATTATTCTTATTGTAATAGTGTTTATATAGAGTGGTTCTATGATATAGGACTTTTTTCATTTATCTTCTTCAGAACTGATGAGATTACTAAATGTTAGTTCCTCTTAAGTTAATATCTACCTGGCACATTGCAGCTGAAATGTCAGAAAATTAGAAATTCTCAGCTGTTAGTTGTGCATGCCGGCTGTCCCAGTCCCATGAGTAGTTAAAGTTCAGAGTCAGGAGTTACCGCAAGAGGTGACCCTCATTCTATGGACTTCATGAATAATTCAGATTAACCACCTGGTCTTGTGGACTTACCTGGCAGAGAACTGCAGATGGTAATTCCATTGTCTGAAACCATTTTGGCAGAGGAAGCTCAGCATCTAGCATCTGGCTATCACAAGGAAACATGAGGCCAAAGCCAGTGCCAGTCAGAGGAGAGGCCTAAGGCACTTACCCAGTACCAGCCACATTCTTCCTAGAACCCCAGCTACGGACGTGGGAAAAGTAAGCATACACACAGCCAGGGGATGCTAATTTCCCCAATTCAACCAAAATACTAGAGAAATAAGGGAATAAATGAATGAAAAGGTCACAATATAGATACTGTGAATTCTTGGCCAAAATAAAGCCGCTGGTTAAAAGAAATGATGGTATACTACCAGCATAGGAACACAAACAATTGTGCCCAGGACCTTGTAGAATGCCAATGAAGAAACAAGCTCCAAGTTGCCTCCATCTGAATATAAATAGCTGAATACACTGAGCTACTTAAGCTATACATAAATAATGGTCACTTAGCTTCTTTATGTCTGTGGATTGTATTATGGTTTTCCTGTTATATGGCTAATATCTGCTTATGAGTGAGTATATACCAGGAGTGTGTTTCTGGGAGTGGGTTACCTCACTCAGGATGATCTTTTCCAGATCCATTTATTTGCCAGCAAATTTCTTGATGTCTTTGTTTTCAATAGCTGAATAGAATTCCATTGTGTAGATGTACCACAGTTTCTTTATCTATTCTTTGGTTAAGGAATGTCTGAGAAAGTACCAGATTGATTTCCAAAGTAGTTGTACAAGTTTGCACTCTCACCAGCAATGGAGGAGGGTTCCCCTTTCTCCACACCCTTGCCAGCATGTATTGTCACTTGAGTTTTTGATCTTAGGCATTTTGATAGGTGTAAGATGGAATCTCAGAGTCATTTTGATTTGCATGTCCCTGATACAAAAGACTAAGGACATTGAAATTTTTTAAGTGTTTCTTTGCCATTTGATATTCCTATGTTAAGAATTCCGTTTAGCTCAGTGCCTCATTTTTATATTGTGTTAAGTACCAAGGCAGACCTCAGGGAGGATGCTTAGTTCTCATTCAGAAGGGCAAACAGTAGAAACTGGAAGCGGTTGAAGAGAGGGAATAGAAAGGAAGCCTGCCATACATGTCCTCTGAAGACTCCATCTGGCAGGGGATGGAAGCACTTGACAAGACTCACAACCAAACATTGGGCAGAGTGCAGTAAGTCTTACAAAAGAGTGTGGGGCTAGAAGGACCCAGAGGGAAAAGGAGCTCTACAAGAGACTGATGCACCAGCGAAGGACCATGCATGGAAAGAGAACCGAGGCCCCCTGCTCAGATGTAGCCAATAGGCAGCTCAGTTTCTTTGGGAGTCACCTAGTAAAGGGACCAGGGGCTGTCTCTGATATGAACTCTGTTGCCTTTTCTTCAATCACTTCCCCCTGGCGGGTGGTCTTGTCATGACACAGGGGAAGAGGATACAAGCAGTCCTGATGACACTTGATAGGTGGGGGTCAGCTGGGAGGGGAGGAGGGAGAGAAAGTGGTATTGAGAAGAGACAAAGGAGCGGGCTATGGTCAGGATGTAACATGAATAAACTTAAAAATATATAAGTTTAAATTAAAAATAAAAAGTAACAGTTACTTTCCCCACCACTCCATCTGCCACTTCAAATAACATTTCTTGGAGAATGGAGCAGGCCCAGGGGCAACCACTTCCCCACCTATCCCTCCAGATCCATTTTAGATCCATTCAACATGTTGTGACTGAGGATACACTATGTCTCAGCTGAGAGGTAGAATTATAGTGAGGACATGACCTAACTCTGTCCTGTCACTCAAGAAGAAACTCTTGTATTAGATAAAACAAGGTAAGCCACATTTATAACACACTCTGATAATTAATGAAGGAAAGGGGGCATAACAAAGGACATCTAAAAAAGATAAAAAAAAATCTGGAAGAGGGACCAGAAGGCTTCCACAGAGGATTCCATCAGAGCTGAGTCTAGAAGAGGAGGAGTTAACAAGCTAAAAAAAAAAAAAAAAAAAAAAAGCAGTGAGTGAGGTGGAAGTACGTGTAATCAACACCAGAGACGGCACGCTAGGTAGAGGGATCACCAAGAGAGGCACAGTGTCCTAGCTCTCACACGTAGCGCAGGATGGATGATTGGGAGTGTGGAGGAAGATGATTTCTGAGGACACAATACAAAATCAGGCTAGAGCCTTGCAAGTCTTCATCCTTAAGACCTTGCAGAAGACATGGAAATGGATCAGATTCCCTAGAGAGTACAGAGTGAGAAATGCGGACCAGGGACCACAACCTTCCATAATCTGATTCCTTCCTCACTCTCTGTTCACATGTGAACAACAAACTTCACTATCTCCCTTGATTCTCCTTAATGTCTCCCTCTGTCACTCAGATACCATCTCCATTTCAACATGCCCTAAAGCCATGCCCAAGTTTTATTCATATGACAGTGTCACTGCTTTGTGCTTCTGAGTTGGCAGCATGACTTTAGACCCAGTTCTACCCCAGAGAATCCTTCTAGAGATGGAATATGCATCCTTAGTAAGCCTCTCTAATACAACAGTATACTGATGTTTAAAAACGACTTTAAACTGTATTGCAAGTCCAGCATATTTATACTTTAACATTTGCCACCACGTCAGGAATAGACTTGGTGGCAATATCATAGACTTTATAGCCTCTTGTTTCCACACTGCCTTTATAGAAAGCCCAGTGGGAAATGACCCTGTGGTTTCTTTCTGCTTAGCTGTCCTTACTTAGGGAACATTCCATCAATTTTTCTCAGCAAACATTTTCAACTTAAATTTGGTATTCCTTTGGCCAAGGAAATCCCAACTTTGCTGCTATGGCTTTTGCCAGCAATTTCTTTTCCACTGGACTTCTGACCAGCCACTGTGCTGCCACATAGCCCACATCTTCAACCAAAGTATTTTCTAGAGGGAAATATTAACTCTCATCCTTCATCTGTGGACTAAACTCTTCCATCTGTGATGGTGAGAGGTTCTCAGATACATCTTGTGTATGCTGAAGCTGCTCAGTGCTTTCATCAGGTCGAATATGAAATCCTTCATAGGTATATGACAGAAGTCACTTGGGATCTGCACATCAACCACACTTGGCTTACTGCTCTGGCACGAAATCATTAATTTTTAACAAGGAGCCCTACATATTCACTTTTCCCCGAGGCCTCTAAATTAGGTAGAGAACCTCTTGACACTCAAAGGTCACCTTGGTTTGCTTGTGGCAGGAAAAGCTATACTCTTGACACTGATCTTACAGCTGCAGGACTGCTAGAATGGATTTCAAAGTCCAGAGAAACTAGGGAAACACAGCCAGGAACATAATTGCACCCAACACCCAAATACCAGAAACGCCTTGCGGTCAAGCTCCTTGCCAAAGCCTGCATCATTAGGGGTATAAAAGCAGCTGCTAAAGCTTTGAGCTTTCCTCATCGCCATGCCTAGTCTCAGGGTAAACAGGCCAGGGAAGCTCCGGAGAGGGATTTTATAATAAAGAAAAGAAAGAAAGAAGGAAAAAAAAAAAAAAACCAAATCACAACTTGTGGCAATCGGAGTCTGTTTTCAGGAAGTGTAAAGAGAGATGCCATTTTTGTTAGACATTTATTCACTTAAGCAAAATGAAATGGAAAGACAGGTTACCAGAATAATGCTCTGGGCTTGTTTTTCTTTTCATCTTTTTAGAACAAGAACATACAGTTGCTAGAAAAGCAACCGGAGAGGAAGGCACCTCTTCTTTTGTGAAGAGTTCTTAATACCTAATCTCTTAATACCTAATCTCTGTGTTCATTTAGATTTTATCTGAAGGAGCAAATACTGAATTCAACTAACAATCATGTGATACTTGGTTGCCAAGAATATCAATGTGCCTAAAATTCTAGCTACAGAATTTTGCAAGTCTCTGTTGTGTGCACATACATACATATACACATACATACATACATACATACATACATGCATACATACATAATGCATACAATTAATGTCTCTCAGTCTCTGTAAAGCAATTTTGGAATAGTCAACATTTTTTTATGTTAAAATATGCAGAGAACTGATAGACTAAGATCAGAAAGGAGAAGAGGACCTCCCCTATCAGTGGACTTGGGGAGGGGCATGCATGCAGAAAGGGGGGGGGTAGGACCGGGAGGGGAGGAGGGAGGGGCTTATGGGGGGATACAAAATGAATAAAGTGTAATTAATAAAAGTTAAAAAAAATGTGCAGTTAGCAAAAGGAACAGTGGCACACTGAATCTGACTCACAGGCTATCAAGAGCAGAATGTCCATGTCTTCCCAGTCAGTGTTGTCACGTCAGTGCCTTGAAATCACACCTGAAAGCAATGGCAGTGACATGTAGGATATATGCTGTGAGCCATTTCAAGCTTTCCTTTGAGGCCTAAATGCAGCATACCTCACTATAGCACTTACTATCAAGAGATGTGTGTGTGTGTGTGTGTGCGCGCACACACAGTACTGAGTATGTGGAGATCAGAGCACAAATTCAAGTGTTGGTCCACACCTAACACCTTGTTATGCCATGACCACCTAGGTCCCTGTTTCACATCTCAGGAAAGAAGCCCTGGGATTACAGGTGTTCACTACTGCACCTGGGGATTCTTGGGGTTCAAACTTTTTTAACTGAGTCATTGCTCCAGCTCTGTCAGGAGTTTTTCAAAACTGAGAAATTATGAATATTAAGTAATTATCAGCTTAACTATTAAAACAAAGCTGAATAAGAATGTTAGGAGTTTTCACTCCACACAACAGAAGAGAGAAAGTGGGAGAATGATGTTTAACTCCATCAGTGACAAATGAGGTGGGACCACTCTCTAGGACGGCATGAGGTAGCGTACCTTTACTCTGATAAACATTCCACCTGAAAATGCAGTCAGTAACGTGGGCCTGTATTTTCCTCACATTAGTGTGAAGAAAGCTTTACAGGAATCAGGAAGCCAATTTTCAAATTTTATTTATTTATTTTTCTTAATTATTTTTGAATTTTAATTTTTTATTAATTACACTTTATTTACTTTATATCCCCCCTGTAGTTCCCTCCCTCCTCCTCTCCCAATTCCCCCCTTCCTCCTCCTTCTCCAAGCATGCCCCTCCCCAAGTTTACTGGTAGAAGTCTTCCAGTTTTATCTCATCATTTCAGCATGTATTGTGGCCAGTTATGCTTAATCCCAGAGCACAATTCATAAAAAAACAAACATGCAAACCATATGCCCTTGTCTCCTCAGTGTGAGTTCTAGTAAAAGAACCACATTTGGTGAGAAGGAGGAAAGGTTAGCAGCTCTTGCTGCTCTTGCAAAGGAATAAGTGTGGTTCCTAGCACCCACATTGGGCAGCTCCTTAACCCCAGTTCCAGGAGGATCCGATATCCTCTTCTGGCCTCTGAAGGCACCTGTACAGAAGTGCATACACACATTCAGACATACATACATATAGATCAAATCAAAATAAAAATATTTTCATAAAGAGAGGGAAAACTGAAATGATTAGAACCTGATTTAATTCTCATTGTTTGCATGAAAACAATCCAAGGATTATATATAACACAGAGAAACAAACTGATCATAACTGAATAGAAGCTGTGTCATTTTTTTCACATCAGGTATAACACGTGAACCTTTTTCCCAGTGGGGAACTATGTGAAATTAGACAAAGAATTTATTGCTCAGTTGTCAATGGCTGCATAAATTTATGGCCAAAAGGGAAATTGCACCAGATGTGATCTGTGAGGGAGAAATGGGTCCACTGAATTTCATTAGTGTGAGGGAAGTTTTACAGGAATCAGGCAGCCAATTTTATCTCATCATTTCAGCTTTCAGATACATCATTGAGAACCTTCGTAACCTTCCGAATAGCCAACGTTTTAGTTTCTACTGGTGAGTTTCCATCTGATACTTATTCAGTGAATAAGATCCAGAGAGAAGGATGGAAATGGCATGTGGGAATCTTATGGTCATATGCACAGTGGCATATGCATACTACCCTTTTATAATGACGCAAATTAAAAGAAACCTGAATAAAATCTTTGTGAATACTAAATACAGAGAATACTCAATGCCGGGGAAGGTTAAAGATACAGCTTTAAAGCACTATCTAATAATATCTGGAAGCTATAGACGCTGTTCAACGCTGTTATGAGTGCTTCCCAGATTAGTATGTGCATTGAATCTCATCACACTATCAAGTGAATAGACCCCATTCACACGAGAAGACTGAGGCTAAGTAGCTGAGTGATTGGGTCTAATTGTAAACCAGAGTCTCTGTGCCTGTCCATGTAACTTATTGATCCATTGCCAAGAATATCCAGATTCCTGCAGTGAGTGTGGAGTGGTTTAACACCGTATGTTAAACCACTGCCTTGAAAGGATGAGGATCTGAGTTTGACACCCGAAGCCTAGGTGTGTGCGCTTGTGATCCCACTGCTGGGGGAGGGGAAAGGGGCGGATGGCCAGTGCTCACTGGCCAGCCAGCCTGTCAGTTTGGGACTGTATTAGAAAGTAGCAATACCAGACATCGTCCTCTGGCTTCCACACGTATGCATACACCACATGCACCTGCATACATGAACAGACGTCTGCCTACAGAAAAAGCAAAAGGAAAAAAATGCTTTTGAAAACATCACTACTATTTCACAGAAGGCCAACTACACAAAACACCATATAAAAGCATCCCATTTCTTTTTCTTTAAGAAATATTTGTGCCTTCTTGGGATGCTTATTTTTCTCTTGGAAAAGACTTTCTCTACTCTACCTCTTAAAAGTATCAATGCAGAGAATACGTTGTGGGTTATGGAATAATTTTAAATGAGTGAATTCACCAATCATGTAGCTCAACGTTAAACAACATAACAGTTACAGAGCTCAACTCAAGGGCTGAACAGTGTTTAATGGTCATTACTTTAACAATTTATGACGGTCAGAGAACATCAGATTAAGCTTGACTAGACCAGCAGTACGAATCAGATGGATAACTGATACTGGAAAAGATAAAGGTGTTGGTCCTTAGTGGTATGCCAGTGCTGGCCTGCGCACAGGACTACTTTCATTACTTAACTCATCAACCCTAACAGCCCATTTGTTAGCTGAGAAGACAGAGACACAACAAAGCGATTTACCTCATCCTGCCAGAGAGTAGGTAGAAACTGGAGGCAAACGGATCTCCATCATTCTGGAACTCATTTCAATCCTATGCCATGTTTTCGGTAAGAACAGGAGCAGGGGAGAGAGAGAGAAACATGACAAAGGGAGAATAATTCAAGATGTAACTAACAGATCTCTTCTATCCCTCAGTTTCCACTGTAGTTTGCCCTGAAATACCCAGGCACTTATTTTAATCCTCCAAATTTCCTTTTCTAGGATTAAAATAAGAATGACCCAATTACCACACTCCTCTTAACTGGAAAGTCAAGACTGGAATCCAATTAATTCTCTGGCAAGGACAGCCATGGGAGAAAGCCTTAACAGTTCCGTGCTAGAGGTAATTGCCCCTGTATGGGGAATTCTGAGCCTCTGTGCCCTGGGGCAGTGATATGGCCACTCATTTGTGTGTCTTGGCACTAATCTGGCAGCTGTACACTCCTCCTGAGCTGTTATAACTGTCTGGTGGGACACCTGTTCTCTCTAATTGAAGGTGATGGCCAAGGGCAGTGGACATGTCTTGTGATTGAATGGAAAGTCGCATGGATCTGTGATACAGAAGACATTCTGCCTACTCTGCATTTCCCTGGAGAAGAACCAGCCTGCCATGCAGTATATAAAGCCTGATGGTGGGCAGTAGAGAAACCCCTTTCAAAAACCTAAGTGTGACATGCTCTGCTCATTGATAATATTTTACATTTAACAGTCTGCAGCATGCCCAGCTGTTCTCTACCAACCTGCCCCCACTTGATTAATCCGTTTAATGGAAGTTAACAGCGTGCTGAGAAATGCAGCATACTCAATTTATTAGTACATTTCATTTCAGAGATAGCAAGCCCACACACCCTGCCTGCTGCAGTGAATATATAGGTTGCACTTAGAGATCAATATCCGTTGGCTGCAATTTGATAAGTGCGTCTAATTAAATTTTTAGCTGTGACATTTACTTAATCAAAACTTTGGCAATGAGAGCTAATTCAAACACCGTATTCAACGAGCAGATTTGGGAAAGAGTTGGAGGGAGTCAGTGGGAGAATAGTCAGAAACCTAAATGTCTGGCTTAAAAGTCCTTATAGCCGTGATTGACATGCTGTGTCTTCTGACAATACTCACTAGCGTTACTTGTTCCAGCGGTCCCTAGAAGAAAATATACTAGTACAAGGCATTTTAGATGGAGACACTCTGGGGTAGACTAGATGACCAAATGTGATGTGGCGAGTAATACAGTCCAGCAGGAAACAGTTTATCAACTGAGCAGACAAGTGAGGCCTTAATACTGCCTGACGACTTGGGTGTTTTTAATCTTCAAACTTATTGGTAGTCTCATTTTTAAATGATTTTTTTTAATCTCATGCAAGACTTCATAAAAGCAGCTTGGAGGCTTCTTAATGTATCTAAATTTTATTCTGCGTGCCTTATTCAAACCCTCAAGTAGAACTATTTTGTTTAAAAAGTGATCAAAACTGTTTTCATCCTGATAGAACTCCTGAATACAGCATAATTTTCATCATCTTACATTTTTAAAGGCATTGTTGCCCTGGCAGTCAATCAACCATTTTATTTGAAACTTTTGGACTTTAAAAAAAATGGTTAAAATAATAAGAAGAAAACAGCCTTCATGTCAATGATGAAAGGCCAGCAGGGAGTGCACAAAATCTCACCTAAATCTTTAAATAGACTGTATCCAAACCACACTTCATCTCAAAGCAGGAGAGTGCAGCTTCTCTACACTGAGCACAAGATTCCTTTGTCCTCCTTCAAACCTGGCCCCCTCCCTCCCTCCCTCCCTCCCTTTAGCATCCCAGAGGACCCCCAACTTTCAAAATAGAGGCTCTATAGCTTAAAATGTACTGTGGGTGGGAGGTCAGGGTTCCGTGGGACTTTCAGGTTCCTTTCCTATATATAGGACAAGGACTCTTGCCACTCCACCTTTTCACATGTATGTGCACGCATGCATGTACAGAGAGAGAGAGAGAGAGAGAGAGAGAGAGAGAGAGAGAGACTTTAGGAAAGATAGAACCTCCCTTTATCAGCACAGCATTTCCTAAGAAGCCCTTCCTCCTCCTCTCTCAGGCCTGTCCTTACATCCAGTTGAGAGAAGAAAAGCCCCAAGAGTGGCCAGTAACACCTCAGAGTTATGGTCCATGAACAGAGAAAATGAGGGTCTCAGTTTTTTAAGAACAAAAGCCTTTTATTCTTAACCTTCAGGCTTTAAGGACCTTTGCATTTCAGATGCGACTGAAAGCACCTCACTCATAGCCAACACCCATCTCTTACGTGGCTGTAGAAAGCAGCCTAAATGCCAAACTATAAGGAACTAGAAAACAAAACTGACATACTCAAATTATTAATAGTGTAATGATTATTAATAATATTATAAAGTACCAATAATATTAATTAATGCTAACAAAAATTATATAGTATAGATATAATATTAAGATTATTAAAATTTTAATTCCAAGAGGAATTAATTAGATCTGTGTGTAATAACATGGAAATATCTCAGAAACTTAACAGGCTAAAAGGTAACTATGATAGAAGGCAAAACAGCACACTCAAGACCCTTCAACCTCAGTTTCCTCATCAATCAAACAAGAACTTATCACTTCAAGAGATCTCAACAGAGTGACAGCTCTGCACCAAGACCTATTTTCAGGATAAATACGGATAAAACACTGAAAGCTGAGAGTGAGTCGTCTGGGGAGATGGCTGGTAGGGACGCTTTCGTTGCACAAACATGAGGACCTGAGTTCAGAGCCCAGAGCCCACGTAAAACATCAGCTATGACCAAACACTCCTGTAACCACAGAGCTGGGGAGCTAAAGGGAGCGTCGCTGAGGCTTGCTGTCTACCCAGCATAGCCGATCCCTGAGCTCCAGGTTTAGTGAGGAACTCCACCTCAAAAAATTCAGTAAGAGTGACGGAAGAAGGCATCCAACTCCACCTATGGTCTCACAAGCACAAACGCATATATGTCTGTGCATACACACACACACACAAATACACAGACACACGCATACACACAAACACATACACACATATACACACAGAGAGACATACACACACATACACACACATGCACACACACACACAAAGACACACAGACATACACAAACACACGCACACAAAATGAAAGAAAATGAAAGAAAAACTATCTTCCTTCAGAAAGGTTACACTCAAGGAGGCTGACAATAAAAATAATCATAAAAGTAGTTTAGAAGTCAGGTGAGAGCTATGGGGGAGAACAGGAAAAGATAGCTGTAGCATTAACGGAAGAAGGCAAGCTTGCCTGTGAAATCTCAGAAGAAAGGCACAATTCCAGCCAGAACGAGAAAGGCCTTCGGAGCACAGCTCTGTGGTGACAGCCTAAGACATGCAGTTATTGGTCTGTGAAGCTCAAACAGGCCTGCTCTCGGGAACATCCTTCCTTTTCTAGTTTCCAGTGTATGAAGTTCATATCCACTTTTATAACTCTAGAAATTTCAATGGGCTCTTCTCTGTGAGCCCTAGTGGAGAAGGATTAAAAGTGGAAATAATTTTTTTTAATTAAAAAATATACCTTTGAAGAGGCTGTTGTTCCAAAGTAACTGTGCTAATGTGCCCAGTGTTTGAGCAGGAGATATCACACCAGGAATTCTGGTGCTCAGCATAGGATGAGCAGAGCCTCCTGGCTGGGAACCAAATGAAGCATCCAGAGGTGCAAAGCAGGGACTTCTGCTACCTCTATGTGGCTTGTCTGGCATCCCAAAAGCAGGAAGTGAGAGCCGTTCCTGTTCTGTTTCATTCTACTGCTGTGATGAAACACTCTGGTCCAAACCATCTAAGAAAAGAAGGGATTTACTTGGCTTCCACTTCCAGGTCACAGCTCACATCACTGAGGGAAGTCAGGACAGGAGCTCAAGCAAGAGCCTGAAGCAGAAACCGCAGGGGATGCTGCTTGCTGGCTTATGTATAGTTAGCTTTCTTAACAAGTCCTGGACGCACCTAACCAGGGAACGGCACCACCTACAGTGGGATAAGCCCTCCTAAATCAATTAATTCTCAAACAATTTCCCACAGAGATGCTCACAGGCCAATCTGCTCAGATTCCCTGTGTCAAATTGACAAAGCTAACTAGGCCAGCTACTAACGGTCCTTGTGATATATGGCATCTGTAATACAGAGATCAAAGAGAAACGGTAGCTGTGTGTGCTGTGAAAAGAAGCTGTAAAACAAAACATTTAAGTGAATTCTACAGTCCTATAATCCAAACTCCAACTCCCTCACTGTCCCGGAACCTTGACAGTTGTTTAACCTGTTTCTTTCTATGGGCTGTGATGCTAATAGTCGATACATACTGTGCATACCCTAGGGATCAGGCGCTGTTAGCGCTTGCTGTCATTAAGGCTTCACAGCACCTCAGTGATGTGGAAAATAGTCCTGTGAGAAAACTATGACAGACCTCAGTTTTCTCACCTGTCTGAATCTGTACAATGTATCCCATTACCCAACCAAATTCGGCATCCATGCAGTGTTTATTGCACCACCGTGATGACTGAGCTACGAAATGCTTAAAGCTGTGCTTGGAATATCACTGTGCATTAGAATTACTAAGAAGAGGACTGCTTGGCCAGAAATGAAGGATCATGAAATTGCATAGGCAGTGGGATAGGGATGGTTACCAAAAATCGGAGTTTTACACCTCCCCCCCAACTACTACACTTACGAAGCAATGAAGTTCGAAGCATATTAAAGAAAGTCAATTCAGAGACTGCAGTGATTCATGAGTGAAGTAAGGGTAGCCTAAAAGGGCACAGTGGTTCGGCGAATGGATCACAAAAACACCTAGAACAGAGAGTTTCAAGCTTGAGTGCAGTGGCTGAGGATTACACGAGCCCTCTGAAGAGATGCAGGAACCAAGAATAAAACGGTACTTTCAGAGGAGATGGACGCATCCAATTTAACTCGTATCACATTTAAAAAAGAAAGCAAGACAGAGCCGCCTGACTAAAGATGGAGTGAAAGGGCATCTTATGAATAGAGTCACCATGAAAAACTATTGTTCAAGAGGATGCTGTGAAATCTAACTTGTTTTCACTTGTTGCTCAAAGCATTCGCAATGTGTTGGCACCCTTGTGCTTATTATTACATTTTGATAATGTCTTTGTGTAAGGGAAGCACACTCTGTGGAAGATTAAGAAATGGCCACATGTATAATCAGCAGTTTTATGAAATAGCTTGTTTTGGCAGATTCACGGGATTTGAGTCTTTATCTTGAAAAGAGAACAGAACTGTCTTCCCCGGAATGTGGCTTCGTGCAGTAATAGCTAAAAGAGACAACTAGGGGAGGAAAGCTTTCACGGCCTTTTTTTTTTCTGAGCACTCTGCTGAACTGTTCAAATTATAAGACTGTGTGCCTGAGTTTCCAAATTCAAAATATATAACAAAAAAGTTTCTGTTCTCCCCAGAAATGATGTGGCATTATCTCTGTGAGTGAACAGACTGGGCAAATGTGAGATAGCCTCTAATCTTTTCAGCTGATTTCCAAAAAAATGAGATGCCTTCCTGTATGAGAATGCACACTAACCTTCCATCTGACCAAATCTGACATGTTTAAATTCACACTACAGGATGGTTTACACCACCGTTACCTACTGAACCCTTACCACCACAGCCAGAAGAGTCACTTGACAAATGACTCCCTTTAACAAAGCACCTGGGTGCCAGAAATGATGTTACATACAAGAGTGAGAGTGGATGGAGACAAAAGTGAGAAGTAACCCAAAGTATTGTCTTCCTGGAGAGGCCTCGACAAGCCATATCAGGAAGATATAACTTATATAGCTTTAACTGTCAACATGATACACCCGAGAGTTTTCTGGGAAGATAATTTCAGATGATGAATTACTTCAGTCAGATTGGCTTGAGTGCATATCTGTGGAGGATTGTCTCGATCAGTTGACGCAGGGAGAGCCCGGCCTCCACTGTGGGCAGCACTGTCCTAATACAGGTGGCCCTGAACTGTATCTGAAAGCTTTCTAAGCATAGGCCTGCCTTCTAGCCAACAATCCCCATCCTCCATCACTCCAGGCGTGCTCCTCTTGGTGTGAAATGAGTGCCTTGGTCGAAGGTAATGCTGTGTGGAATAGCAGGCAGGCCTCGCTTCAGGTTTCTTTCTACCTTGAGTTCCCTCATTGACTTCTCTTATTTATGGACTCTGACCTGCTATAGTAAACCAAACAAACCCTCGTTCACTTCCAAGGTTGCTTTTGTATGGGAGATTTTATCAAAGCAAGAAGAGGTGATGCCAAAGTTATATGGCTGGCACTTGTAAATGTTCAGCCTCTTCCTGGTTGTATGATGGTCAATAAGTTACCTTGACCTTCTGGTTTCTTGGCTTCATTATATGTAAAATGGCAATACTGTACTAACAACGCGATGTTGATTATGGAAATACTATATGAATAAACACAAGAACAATTGCGTAGATAACAATTGCATATTACTAATCCGAACACATCCTAAATATCCTGTAACACACATTGGATGGCAAAGCATTACTCCAACAATGTTTTTCCACTTGCTTCCAGGGTCTTTATGTTAGAAAGATAACTCTGAAACAGTAGTAAATAGTTCAAAAATGTCCAGCATCAGGCCGTTACTGTCGACAGAAACATACAAAAGCACTAAATTCTGGTCCTATTTATTCCTTAAGTAACTTCAGAGACCACTGTGGAAGCGGTAGGCACCATCTTAAGTACTTTTCTGTATTCAAGTAGATTTCAGCCCGTTTAAAAAGAGATTAGCTCACTATTACACATATGCAAAATAGAGTAACATGCTTCAACAGTAGTAAATGCTACCCTACCGGGGTAGCAGACATGTCTTCAATTAAACTTGTTTATTAAAAGCAGTTGGGAGGTGGTAGATAAAGCTTAGCCGCTGAGTGCTTGACTAGTTGGTACAAGGCCCTAGGTTTGGTCCTTGAGACAGTACAATAAAAGAAAAGCAATGGAGAGTGGAAGGTCAGTTTAAGCATGGGATACAGGAGTGTAGTTGACTGTGGTGTTCAGCCTGGATGTTGGCAAAAGCAGAGTGAAACTTAAGTTTCCACATTAAGCTTGAGAGATTCAGGAGCAAGGGAAGATGGACTCGATGGTGCTATCATCATGATGGTGACAGCTTTGCAGAGACATGGCATGCCAGTGAGAAGTATGTTTGCTCAGGACATAGCTCTAGTGAAGACTCATCTTCCACAAGCAAGGCAGTTTCTCTGCCAGATTTTCCGCTGGTCAAGCTCCACCCCTGGCTTCAGATCTCACCCTAAGAACTGGTGTTCATCTACATCTGAGAATGCAGAGTGACGTCCAGCAGGTGCTAACATAAGAGGACAGGAAGAAAGGGGGCAGCTAGGGATTCAGAGAAGCTACTGGAGGTTTGTTGTTGTTTGGAGATTGGAGAGTATGGGAAGATGGCGGAGCAGGTAGGGCATTTGCTGTACCGGCTTCACAGCCCAAGTCAAATCCCCAGAAGCTGCAATGGCAGGGGGCAATTCTTCTGTGATTTGTTCTCTGATCTTCACAAGCATGCTGTGCCACTCACGTACGCTTACACACGCACGTGCACGCACTCAGAGAGAGACAGAGAGAGAGTAAAATAAAGACATAAATTATTTTAAACTTTTAAATAACAAAATAGAAAGCTTGGAAATTCCTTCCAGGCTGCTTCACGTTTAAGTGCAGAGAAAAGCAACGGGGGTGCTCTTCACTACGGAAGGAGCACTCAGCTTGGCAGTGAGTAGCAACGCAGATACCCTCGCCTATTTTCTTTAACCTCAAAGAGGAATGGAGTCATGATGTACTCAAACAGCAGGTAGATGCCAGGTCCTCATGGGTGCTTGGGTTGGTATAAAATTTTGTGAACTGGCTGACAGCACTATTGAAATTCCCTGGGAAAGTACTTCCTTTTTCACACCTGGCTTATAAAGCAACCACACGAAGGATGTGATACATTGAATGGTCTTTGAAACACAACCAAGAATAACACCTGGAGTGTTTTGGAAGAATGACATTTTCCACTGGGTGATAGGAGTTGTCTAACAACAGCCAACATTTCTAAACAGCCTTTTCACAATCCTTAATCTCAGTTTCTCAGCAAAACACTTTTAGGAGAGAGGAATTATTACCATCTTGTGTAGTTGTCAAAATTCAAGTATGTCCAAAAAGACTAAACACTGGGTTCAATCCTACACCTAACTCGTGGGACAACAGAAATTTTGAACCTTGTTTATCTTTAAAGCCTACATTTATGGTTTCACCTTAAAGTTATTTTTGTCAGTGAGTACATCTTTGTGTGAGAAAAAGAAAGAATAAAGCTTTAGAACTTGAGAAGTTCTTCCATAACACTAATTCCTGAATACATATCTCTTCTTAGATGGCACACAGCCTCATGGAAATGAGTTCCATGAGCATTATTTGAAGTTTTTTTTTTTTTTTTTTTTTTTTTCTGTTATTGGATTTGGTTCAAACCTTTACTGCTTATTGAGTCCCTGTGATTTCAATGTCCTGGAGTTCATCTCAAGGATATCAAAAAGTTCTTAAAAGCAGGCATCATCCCTCATGGCCAATAGAAGTGAACTTTTAATAAGAGCTCGAAGTGAAGGTTGCAACCTCTCTGAATTTCCTCGAGGATGTAAAATTCACAGCATCTCAGAGGGTTTTAGTCTGCCAACTAAGATCTTCTTATAAAACATAAAAGATGCAACAGTCAGCCTGTGAGTTGTTGGGGCCTGCACCTCTACCCAATATTCACTTGGAGTTTCTCCCTTGCTTATCTAAATCTCTGATTTCCCGAAGGGACAAAATAGTGGAGAGTGCCTTCAGAAATGAGATACTGCAGGGATGAGGAGCGGCTGTATGTATGTAGGTACTGTGGACACTACCATCTCTCCAGCAGAACAATGACTGTGTGTGATCTCTACAAGACCTAATGTAAAACAGGACAGGAGGAAGGGTTACGACTCCTCAGGCTCAGTCACCTGCCCACGCTCTACCTCTCTAGCCTGGCTGTTTCAAATTATTGGCTTTTTTCCAGCCCTGACTCCGCCTAGATAAACAACCTTGACCCCTCACATATATTCCCACCTTTCATTCGGTGGTTGGATTTGTTCCTTCTCATATTCAGCTCCTCTGTTCGAAACTATTGTAGAAGATTTAAGGATAAGACAATGCAAGGATGATACATGTGAAGCAACCACTGAAGATTAAAAATTTTTATAGAAATAATTTTATATTATAGTATTATAGTATATGAAGTCACGGGCAGGTAACACTATCTGGAGAATGTTGATATCAAACAACAAAAAGAGAAATGTATACTAACATTGAATTAATTTCACAATAAACAAACACTAGAACACTTTGGAGCATAAATACCAATACCCAAAGCTAGCAAATAAGAATTGGTGTCTATTTCCTGTAGAAAAAGCACAATGTACACATTAAGAACAACGTGTTGTTTCTATATATTCTAACATCTTTGAACTAGGAACCTTTAGGAATCACAGTACAATGTGATGTAGATTATAAGTGAGATAAGTTTTAATTAGGAAAATCATCATAATTGACAGAACTCAGAAAAAATAACTAATTCTGTTGGGAACGAAAATTTTTTATATTTATATTTATTTTGCCATGTTTTATATTTAAGTCTTTACCTACACATTCTAACCTAATGTTTAGCTTAGATCACTTCCTTAAATTCACTGATGAAAGAATTATGATAACAAAGCCAAGCAACAAAGAGCAAAACCCAGTGATGCTCATGATTCATTCACTGTCTGACTAGGTTTGAGCTCTTAACCAAAGTATAAACAATTCTACTGAACCCTTTGTTAAATTTACTTAATATTAAAATATCCATGTTCCATGTGAGACTAAATAAATCACAATCTCTGAGCACAAAACCTAGAAATTGCCGTTTCTCTTCTTTACATTACCTAGGTACAATTAATGAAAGAACAATTCCACTATTTATTCTTGAAAGTAAGATGATTTAGGTTGATCATAGAAGGACTAAGAAGGCATCTTCAGTGGAAAACTCAATGTGTTAGGAAAAGGATGGGCAGAGTGCTTAGACAAAAAGCTCTGTGAAATGAGGAAGGGAAAAGTAAGAGAGACTGTTTAGAGCTATTTTTCAAGGCCTTGCATTACCTCACAATCTAACGGGCCTGCGGAGACAGAGACGTCTGTGGATGAAGTGTTTGCTGGGCAAGCATGAGATCAGAATCTGGATCCTTGGCATGTACACAAAAGCCAGGCAAAGCGTAGTGGCCTCCTGTAATCCCAGAACACTCCCCTCCCCCAAAAGCTGGTCAGCTACAAAACCTCAAATCAGCAACGTCTAGGTTCAACAACAGATTGGGCAAGCCTCTCAGTGTCAACTTTGGGCTTCCACACGCGCTCACACAGAGGTGGAGGTACACAGTGATTACACATATACGTGCCTGCCGGCCACACTCATGTACACATGCAAAAGAAAATCCCTCACTTATTTCATCATATAATAGAAAGTCTTTAAACTTTTTAAGTATGGACATCAAAGGGAATCTGATTTATATTTTAGAAAAGCCGAGTTTCTGGGATGATAGGTACAATAAACGTAGTAAATAGTATAGGGTCTACTAAAATGATCTGAGGAATTCACATTTTCTTTTTTTTTTTTTTTTTTTTACAGGTTATTCTCTTTTTTTTTAAATTTTTTTTTATTATTTTTTTCTTTTTAGTTACATTTTGTTAACTCTGTGTCCCAGCTGTATCCCACTCCCTCATTCCCTCCCCAACCCCACACTCCCTCCCTGGTCTCCTCCCTGCCCCTTTCCAAGTCCCCTGATAGGGGAGGACCTCCTCCCCTTTCATCTGACCCTGTTTTATCAGGTATCTTCAGGGCTGGCTGCAAAGTCCTCCTCTGTGGCCTAACAGACTGCTCCTCCCCTGGGGGGGGGGGTGTCAAACAGCCTGCCCTTGAGATCCTGTTAGAAATAGTCTGTGTTTCCCTTACTTTGGAAAACTACTTGGTTACTGAGCTACCACAGGCCACATCCGAGCAGAAGTTCTAGGTTATATCCATAGATGGTCCTTGGTTGAGTGTCAGTCTCAGAAAAGACCCTGTGCCCAGATATATTTGGTCCTTGTAGAGCTCCTATCCTTTCCATATCATACTAACTTCCCTTCTTTCATATGATTCCCTGCACTCTGCCGAGGGTTTGGTTATGAGTCTTAGTGTCTGCTTTGAAACACTGCTAGGTAGAGTCTTTCAGATGCCTTTTGTGGTAGACTCCTGTCATAAGTTCAATGCACATCCCATTTGTCTTTCTAAATGAGGATTAATCACCTTTGCCTGTGTCCACTTTCTTGATTATCTTCTTTAGGTGTGTAGATTTCATTATGTTTATCATATCTTGTAGGTCTATATAAGCGAGTATATACCAAGTTTGTCTTTCTCCTTCTGGGATACTTCACTCAGAATGATCTTTTCTAGATCCCACCACTTGCCTGCAAATTTCATGATTTCCTCCTTTTTGATTGCTGAGTAGTATTCCATTGTGTAAAAATACCACAATTTCTGTATCCATTCCTCCGTTGATGGACACTGGGTTGTTTCCAAGTTCTGGCTATTACAAATAAAGCTGCTACGAACATGGTTGAACAAATGTCCTTGTTGTGTACTTGAGCAAATTTTGGGTATATACCTAGGAGTGGTATAGCTGGGTCTTGAGGTAGCACTACTCCTAGTTGTCTGAGAAAGCGCCAGATTGACTTCCAAAGTGGTTGAACCAGTTTACATTCCCACCAGCAATGGAGGAGGGTTCCCTTTTCCCCACAACCTCTCCAGCATGTGCTATCACTTGAGTTTTTCATCTTGGCCATTCTGATGGGTGTAAGGTGAAATCCAGGGTCGTTTTGATTTGCATTTCCCTAATGGCTAATGAGGTTGAGCATTTCTTTAAGTGTTTCTCTGCCATTCGATGTTCCTCTTTCGAGAATTCTCTGTTTAGCTCTGTTCCCCGTTTTTTAATTGGATTACTTGGTTTGTTGCTTTTCTGCTTCTTTAGTTCTTTATATATACTGGATATTAGCCCTCTGTCAGATAAAGAGTTGGTGAAGATTCTTTCCCAATCTGTAGGCTGTCTATTTGTTTTGATGACAGTGTCTTTCGCTTTACAGAAGCTTTTCAGTTTCATGAGGTCCCATTTATTGATCGTTGCTCTTAGAGCCTGTGCTGTTGGTGTTCTGTTCAGGAAGTTGTCTCCTGTGCCAATGAGTTCTAGGCTGTTTCCCACTTTTTTTTCCAACTGATTTAGAGTATCTGGTTTTATGTTGAGGTCCTTGATCCACTTGGACTTTAGTTTTGTGCAGGGTGATAAATATGGATCTATTTTCATTTTTCTGCATGTAGACATCCAGTTGGTCCAGCACCATTTGTTGAAGATGCTGTCTTTTTTCCATTGAATGGATTTGGCTTCTTTGTCAAATATTGAGTATTCATAGGTGTGTGGGTTTATTTCTGGGTCTTCTATGCGATTCCATTGATCCTCCTTTCTGTTTCTATGCCAATACTATGCAGTTTTTATTACTGTTGCCCTGTAGTACAGCTTGAGATCGGGAATGAAGATACCTCCAGATGATCTGTTGTTGTACAGGATCGTTTTGGAGATTCTGGGTGTTTTGTTTCTCCATATGAAGCTGAGAATCTTTTTTTCAAGGTCTGTAAAGAATTGAGTTGGTATTTTGATGGGAATTGCATTGAATCTGTAGATTGCTTTTGGCAGGATGGCCATTTTCACAATGTTAATCCTACCAATCCATGAGCACGGGAGATCTTTCCATCTTCTGAGATCTTCTTCAATTTCTTTCTTCAAAGACTTGAAGTTTTTCTCAAACAGGTCTTTCACTTGCTTGGTTAGAGTCACACCAAGGTACTTTATGTTATTAGTGGCTATTGTGAAGGGTGTTGTTTCCCTAATTTCTTTCTCAGCCTTTTTGTCTTTGGTATACAAGAGGGCTTCTGATTTTTTTGAGTTGATTTTGTATCCTGCCACTTTGCTGAAGGTGTTTATCAGCTGAAGAAGTTCTCTGGTTGAATCTTTGGGGTCGCTCATGTATACTATCATATCATCTGCAAATAGTGACACTTTGACCTCTTCCTTTCCGATTTGTATCCCCTTGATCTCCTTTAGTTGTCTTATTGCTCTGGCTAGGACTTCAAGTACAATGTTAAAGAGATATGGAGAGAGTGGGCAGCCTTGTCTTGTCCCTGATTTCAGTGGGATTGATTTAAGTTTCTCTCCATTGAGTTTGATGTTGGCTATGGGCTTGCTGTATATTGCCTTTACTATCTTTAGGTATGTGCCTTGTATCCCTGATCTCTCCAAGACTTTAAACATAAATGGGTGTTGGACTTTGTCAAATGCTTTTTCAGCATCTAAGGAGATGATCATGTGGTTTTTCTCCTTCATTTTGTTTATGTGGTGGATTACATTGATGGATTTCCGTATGTTGAACCACCCTTGCATTCCTGGGATGAAGCCTACTTGGTCATGGTGGATGATATCTTTGATGTGTTCTTGGATTCGATTTGCAAGTATTTTATTGAGTATTTTTGCATCAATGTTCATAAGAGAGATAGGTCTGAAGTTCTCTTTTTTTGTTGGATCTTTGTGTGGTTTAGGTATCAAAGTGACTATGGCTTCATAGAATGAGTTTGGTAGTGTTCCTTCTATTTCTATTTTGTGGAATAGTTTGAGGAGAATTGGTGTTAGTACTTCTTTGAAGGTCTTGTAGAATTCTGCGCTGAAGCCATCTGGTCCAGGACTTCTTTTGGAGGGGAGACTGTTAATGACTGCTTCAATTTCCTTGGGAGATATAGGGCTATTCAGTCTTTCTACCTGATCTTGACTTAATTTTGGTAGATGGAATCTGTCAAGAAAGTTATCCATTTCATTTAGATTTTCAAATTTTGTGCCATATAGGCTTTTGTAGTATGACCTAATAATCGTTTTGATTTCCTCAGTGTCTGTAGTTATGTCCCCATTTTCCTTTCTGATTTTGCTGATTTGTATGGTTTCTCTCTGCTTTTTAGTTAGTTTGGCTAAGGGTTTGTCTATCTTGTTGATTTTCTCAAAGAACCAGCTTTTTGTTTCATTGATTCTTTGAATAGTTTTATTTGCTTCTAATTGATTGATTTCAGCCCTGAGTTTGATTATTTCCAGCCTTCTGCTCCTCTTGGGTGTATCTGCTTCTTTTTTTTCTAGGTTTTTCAGTTGGGCCATTAAGTTGTTTGTATGTGATGTTACGGATTTCTTCTTGTAGGCACTTAGTGCTATAAATTTTCCTCTGAGCACTGCTTTCAATGTGTCCCATAAATTTGGGTATGTTGTGCCTTCATTTTCATTGAATTCTAGAAAGTCTTTAATTTCTTTATTTCTTCCTTGACACAGCTGTCATTGAGTAGTAAGTTGTTCAGTTTCCATGTGCGTGTCGGCTTTTTGTTGTTTCTGTTGTTGTTGATGTCCAGCTTTAGTCCATGGTGGTCAGATAGTATACAAGGGATTATTTCAATCCTTTTATATCTGTTGAGGCTTGCTTTGTGACCAACTATATGGTCTATTTTGGAGAAGGTTCCATATGGTGCTGAAAAGAAGGTGTACTCTTTTGAGTTTGGGTGAAAAGATCTGTAGACGTCTATTAGGTCCATTTGATTTAGGGATTCTGTGAGTGCTTTTATTTCCCTATTTGGTGTCTGTCTGGTTGATCTGTCCCTTGATGAGAGTGGGGTGTTGAAGTCTCCCACTATTAAGGTATTAGGATCAATGTATGATTTAAGCTTTAATATTGTTTCATTTACGAATGTAGGTGCTCTTGTATTTGGGGCATAGATATTCAAAATTGTGATGTCCTCTTGGTGGATTTTTCCTTTGATGAGAATATAGTGGCCCTCCTTATCCTTTTTGATTAACTTTGGATGAAAGTCTATTTTATTAGATATTAGGATGGCTACTCCAGCTTGTTTTCTGGAACCATTTGCTTGAAAAACATTTTTCCAGCCCTTTACTCTGAGGTAGTGTTTATCTTTGTTGCATAGGTGTGTTTCTTGGATGCAACAGAATGTTGGGTCTTGTTTCCGTAACCATTCTGTTAGCCTGTGTCTTTTTATTGGTGAGTTGAGTCCATTAATATTGATAGATAATATTGACCAATGCATGTTAGTTCCTTTTGTAATGGAGTCGATGATCTTACCTTGTTTCATTGCTTGTTTTCTTTTCCTTTTTGTTGGGATATTATCTGTATGCCCTGTTTTCTTGGGTGAATTCGTTTTCGTTGGATTGGAGTTTTCCTTCTAGTATCTTCTGTAGGGTTGGTTTGCTGTATAGATATTGCGTAAATTTAGTTTTGTCATGGAATATTTTGTTTTCTCCATCTATGTTGATTGAAAGCTTTGCAGGGTATAGTAGTCTGGGTTGACATTTGTGATCTCTTAGAGTCTCCATGATGCTTGCCCAGGCCCTTCTGGCTTTCATAGTTTCTGATGAGAAGTCTGGTGTGATCCTGATAGGTCTACCTTCATATGTTACTTGGCCTTTTTCCCTTGCTGCTTTTAATATCTTTTCTTTGTTCTGTAGATTTAGTGTTTTGACTATGATGTGACGTGATGTGTTTCTTTTCTGGTCTAGTCTATTTGGTGTTCTGTAGGCCTCTTGTATATTTATGGACATCTCTTTCTTTAAGTTGGGAAAATTTTCTTCTATGATTTTCTTGAAAATATTTTCTGGACCTTGGAGCCTGGAGTCTTCTTTTTCATCAATTCCTATTATTCTTAGATTTTGTCTTTTCATAGCATCTTTGATTTCTTGGATATTTTGTGATTGGAATTTTTCTGATTTTACTTTTTCTTTGAGAGAAGTATCAATTTCTGCAAGTGTGTCTTCAGCTCCAGAGATTCTCTCTTCCATCTCTTGTATTCTGTTGGTGATGCTTACTTTTGTGGTTCCTGATCTTTTCTCCAAGTTCTCCAGCTCAAGAGTTTTCTCATTTTGTGTTTTCTTTATTGATTCTAATTCTGTTTTCATGCCTTGCACCATTTCTTTCATGTGTTTGAATTTGGATTCCTGTCTCTCTACGATGGACTCTATTTCTTTGTTCATTTTCTTTTTGTATGCCACTAATTTTTTCTCTACTTGTGCCTCTATTTTTTTGGCTATGTTTGCCTGTGTTTCTTTAAGGGTTTTGTCTATTTCTTCTTTCTTTATCTCCAATTGACTGGCCAACTCTTTGAAAGATTTGTTCATTTCCTCCTTATGAGCCTCAAATAATTGAGCAAGCATGGCTTTAAGGTCATTTTCCTGTGCTTCTGATGAATTGGAGTATCCATCGATTTTGGGGTTTGCTGGTGAAGTCATGATGTCCTGATTTATGTTGGAAGTGTTCTTTCACCTACCCCTGGCCATTGGCTTATCTGAGACCTTCCCTGTTTGTTTTTGGATTCTGCCGATCAGACTGGTACTGTCTCTCTCTCGAGTCTGGAGAATTCTTCAGGAAGTTGAGAGAGGTCCCGTGTCCTTAGCGTGTGCTGAGGACTAGCTGTACTTGTGGGAGGAAAGTACGCAGGCACAAACAGAGGCAAATGCAAGCGTGCGTGCGTGTGTATGTGTGTGTGTGTGTGTAAGTGGGCGTGGGCGTGTGTCTCAAGGGACAGAGTGATGGCTAATGTTGAACCCTTGAGTGTGTGGGAGGGGCTCTGCAATGTATATGTCGCAGGCGCTAGTGATGATCGCAGTGCGATTTCTGGCATTAACTGCCTTAACTCCTCAATTAGACCCACAGAGCAGGAACTTCAATGTTCCAAGTGCCCCTCTGTTTCCCAAAGTGGGTATATGGGTGGGAGGGGGTTCGATGCCTGGCTTCTGTTTTAGAAGGACCCAGGATCAGTGGAGCTGCAGATTCTCAAGGGTGCACTCACTTACAGGCAGGACACTTGGCAGAGATTGGCGTATCTGAGCTCTCTGCTCTCTGGTTTGGCCCTGCTTCTTTGATGTGCTCCGCCAGTTCCGTGCTGCTGTCACTGCCAGGTTATGAGGTCTTGCTGCAGCTGGAGATTTCAGGGTGGTCACGTCAGTGGGAATCGGGGTAACCAGCCTTTCTGTTCTCTGGTTTGGCCCTGGTTAGTCTTAAACTGGAGGGCTGATGTGCCCCGCCAGCTCAGTGCTGTTCCGCCACCAGGTTAGAAAGTCCCGCTGTAACTGGAGACTGGGTTGCTAGTCCAGATGCTTTCTGGGAAGTCCTGGGGTCTCTTTACTGTGCTCTCCAAGCTTCGGAGGCCCAGCGCCTGGTGTGTCTAGCTTGTATGGTGTTTCTGTCTGGTTTTGGTGAGTATATAGCGTAGTCTCTGTCACTGTGGGATTGGGCGGGCCGTACCGTCAGTGATGGCGCTCCTGCAGAGTTAGTATGGTGTCTAGCAGACTCGGGCCCTGGGAGGATGGTGCAGCCGCTGCGTGAATCTGGGGCTCCAAGACACAGTACTGCTGGCCTTTGCCGATAAAGGGCTTGGGGCTCCGCCTCAGTGGCTGCAGGCCCCAGGCAGTTAGGTCTGCGCTGAGAAAGGCGAGTCCGCTGTGCCGAGGAGGAGGGAGGTCTGGGGGAGGGGAGTGCCAAGAGATCAAAGGATCGTTTCTCACCTTCCCCAAACAAGTCCCTGGGTGACCTGAGACCAAGGTTTTCACCTCCTGCGATGTTCCCTGTTGTTTAGAAAGTCTCTCCGTTGTTTCCCTGGCTTCAGAAGTTCTTCCACTCATCAACTCAGAACTTTATCTCTTCCACAGCTCGGAAACTGTGTGTGCTAGTCGCCATCTTGGCTCCGCCCCCTCGGAATTCACATTTTCCTCCCAGAAAATTAACATTTGATTCACTATTAATTTAATTCTGAGACGATTCTCCTAAGTACTCATACACCAAAGTTGCTCTTCTGGCATACGAGAACATGAAACATTTAGGATAGATGTAGTAATCCGTTATCTACGAGTAGAACCACAGTTACTTACTGCCCTTCGGTGTCAGGAACTACAGATGGAAAAGGTGGCGGCAAAAGTGAGAACTTACATTTTGAAATTAAGCTCAATGACTTTCTTTAATCAAGAAAATTCCACTTGAGCCCTGGCAACTAATGACATTTTTTTTTATCACCTCAGCTTATCTCACGAATTGCATCCTCTTCATTAAATTTTTGCGTGTTTTCAATCATCTTACGAAAGATGGGTTACATAGGGATCGGAATGCCACAGAGGTAACAATAAAGGGACTTCCCTTTGTTGTAGTCCTGCAATAATAAGCCAGCCTTGCTCCTTCTTTTACAAGTACAGACAGCTTAAGAGTCCCCTCAGAAATGACATGTGGAGCAGAGCTCTTCTCATGAGAGATTACACAAGAGAATTAAGCTATAAAATCAACCTGTTCACTCAAAATTAACTTCTTAGGCATCTAGACTGGCACTAACTTACATCAGAAAGGTGTCACCCAGATCACTTTCTGTAGAGCTAAGTTCTCTGGTGTAATCCAAGTGACAAGTTAGTTGGGTGGAGAAATCTAGGGTCGGTCAAGGAAGAGGGAGTAAGAATGTTAATGTCTTTTTTTGTTTGTTTGTTTGTTTTAAGGATAAACTATTACCGATCTGTATAATCATGAGGTTGGAATTTAGGTAACACACATATTGGGTTGACTTTCTCTTTATTAATTATTCTGTTTCATGAAAACAGTCAAGTTGAGTGATGAAAAGCCCAGGATACACTAATTAGTCACATACTTACAATTAGAAACAAAACATGAGCCCAAAGGGAGAGATATCTTAAGAAGAAGCAATTAAGGAGTTACTGTAAATAACATTATTTGATCCTAAATAATTCTTTAAGTAGTCATTTGAATTACTTTATATTCTTGAAAAGAACTCTTTAATTTCTGAAGTTAAACAGTATGACCCAAAAATGGAAAACTATTTCTTCTTTCTTCTGATACTTCATTAATGAAGTATCCGAACTTTTAAAATAGCAAGTCTGTTTATGAACGTGTGAAACACTAAAAGGCCCCTCATGATTAAAAGCTAACAGAGTGACTTTTAGTTAACTTATTGCATATAAAAATACAAACAGCAAGCGAGGCACAGTGATGCACACCTGTAATCCCAGCATTCAGGGAAGCAGAAGCAAGTGGATCTCTGTAAATTCAAGGCCAACCTGGTCTACAAAGCAAGTACAGGACAGCCAAGGCTATACAGAGAAACCCTGACTTGAAACCTCTCCCCACCAAAATAAATAAATAAATAAATAAATACAAACAGGAAAACAGGTGATGATATCATCCTCTATCGTGAAAAGTTCAAACCTTTCTACTCTGGTCTGGAACAAAATAAGGATGCTCACTCTCAACACATCTATTCAAAGGAGAATTGAAAGTCTCAGCCAGGGCAATACAGTAGAAGAAAGAAATGTAAGGCTTTCCTCTTTGCCTTTCGGGGATTGGGCATTTTAGTCAGGGTCCTCTCTCTTGATTAGCTTCTTTAGATGTACAAATTTTAGTACGTTTATCCTATATTACGTGTCTATATGAGTGAGTATATACTGTGTGTGTCTTTCTGCTTCTGGGACAGCTCACTCAGGATGATCCTTTCCAGGTCCCACCATTTACCTGCAAATTTCATGATTTCCTTATTTTTCATTGCTGAGTAACATTCCATTGGGTAGATGGAATATTTCTACACAATTTCTGCATCCATTCTTCAGTTGAGGGGCATCTGGGCTGTTTCCAGCTTCTGGCTATTACAAATAAGGCCGATACAAACATGGTTGAGCAAATGCCCTTATTGTGTACTTGAGCCTCTTTTGGATATATGCCTAGGAGTGGTATGGCTGGATCTTGAGGAAGCACTGTTCCTAGTTGTCTGAGAAAGTGCCAGATTGATTTCCAGAGTGGTTGTACAAGTTTACATTTCCACCAGCAGTGGAGGAGGGTTCCCCTTTCTCCACAGCCTCTTCAGCATGTGTTGTCACTTGAGTTTTTCATCTTGGCCATTCTGATGGGTGTAAGGTGAAAACTCAGGGTTGTTTTGATTTGCATTTTCCTATTGACTAATGACATTGAGCATTTCTTTAAGTGTTTCTCTGCCATTAGATATTCCTCTACAGAGAATTCAGAAGAAGAAGAAAACAGGAAACAAGCTAGGAACCTGCAGCAGAGGGCCTCTGAAAGGCTCTGCACTGCAGACCATCAAAGTAGACACTGAGACTTATGGCCAACTGTTGGGCAGTGTGCATGGAATCTTATTTAAGAAGTGGGAAATAGTAAGATTTGGAGAGGACAGGAACTCCATAAGGAGAGCAACAGAACCAGAAAATTTGAACACAGGAGTCTTCCCAGAGACTCATATTCCAACCAAGTACCATGCATGGAGATAACCTAGAACCCCTGCACAGATGTAGCCCATGACAGTTTAGTGTCCAAGTGGGTTACATAGTAATGGGAAGAGGAACTGCCTCTGACATGATCTGATTGGCCTGCTCTTTGATCACCTCCCCCTGAGGGAGGAGCAGCCTTACCAGGCCACAGAAGATGACAATGCAGCCACTCCTGATGAGAACTGATAGTCTAAGATCAGAAGGAAGGAGAGGGGGACCTCCCCATCAGTGGACTTGGGGAGGGGCATACGTGAAGAAGGGGGAGGAGGGCAGAATGGGAAGGGGAAGAGGGAGGGTTTTATGGGGGGATACAAAGTGAATAGAGTGTCATTAATAAAAAAAAAGAAATGTAAGGCATCCAAGTTAAAAGTAATAAGATAAGCTGTCCCTATTTTCAAATTAATGATTCTACAAATTGTAATTTCTATAAAAAGTCTACCACCACCACCCCCAAACTTTTAGAACTAGTAAGTGAATTTATAAGAATAAATACAGTTGCAGGATACAAAACTAAAATACAGAAATCATAGCATGATTGTGTTCTTGCAACACATGTGTAAGAATAAATCAAGGAAATACCTATTCACTATAGCTACAATAGGAATAAGATACTTAGGAATAAATGTAACTAAGATGATGAAAGACATCTACCCTGAAAACCACAGAACACTGATGGAAACTATGAAGACACAAACAAATGCAGAGAGTATATACTTGTCGGTTGGAAGAATTAATATTGTTATAACTGGTACATTGACAATGCAACCTTTACACAGAAGGCCCAGAGAACAGCGAAGGGTGGACTGCAAGACTGTAAGATCAGAGCATGAGGACATCAACGGTGAGATTGTATTTTCTATATGAGAAATCTTATCCTTGAAATGTCAACCAACAGTTGCCTAAACAAAACCTGCACAATGGTAACACCAATGTGGATGGGGAAACTTCACAAGTTACCACCCTGCAGTTAAAAAAACAAAACAAAACAAAACAAAACTACAGGCAATCAACAGATGCAAAGAAAGAATCGCTTGTCTACATGGTTGAGTTCATTGCCCATATGTCAGTCAGTCCCAAGAGTTTAGCTCTAAACATACATAGATGTGAGCAACGCTCTACAGACTCAGCAGTAATTTAAAAAGAAAATGTCATCCATTTGAGAGGGAACCAAAAGAGGACATGAGAGGAGTTGAAGGGAGAGAGGATGGGTGGAAGTGTAAATACAGTTCTTGTGTCTGAAATTCTCAAGCAATAAAATAAGTGCTTTCAAAGATCAAAAACTATTAAACTATTAGAAAAAACACAAAGGGAAAGCCACGTGACATTAGTCAGAATAAAAGATTTGGGATATACTCTGGAAGACAAAAAAATCTCTGCTGAGTTCACTAAGCTTCAGGGCACAGCTCCAAACCCACAGCCACAAAGACGGCCTTGGATCATCTGACTCAGTGGGTCAGAAAACAAAAGACATAGACAGGACTATGAGAGTGATGCTAAATAATTGCACACAAATTCTCTCTAAAGGAATGCAATTTCAATTCAGGTTCAAAGATTTCCCATAGATAAAGTTTAGAAGAATGTAAATTCATAGACAAATCTCATTAACACATTAGACAGCAAAACCAATCACTGGGAAAACTTAAATACAGTAACCAGCAGAATTGGATATGCAAAATTCTAGGTAATGGCATTGCTAGACACAGAAGATTAAAAAAAAACTAGTTTATTTACATAAAGAAAAAAAGGAATGGCTTTTAAATGTGGGGAGAAAACCAAGGGTTCTAGAAATAATTGAACAGATAATGACAATATGTCCCGCTAAGAATAGAGAAAGCCAATACAGAAAGTCACTCCTACTCTAACAATAAAAACACTCCAGGGAGCCTATACAAAGGTTTAAAATCCCTCAAGGGTCAAACTAACACACTGTTACAATTTGGATAGTGAATGTCCTCCATTGGCTCTTGTTTCCATGAATTGGTGGTGCTTTTTTGGAAAATTCTGAAAACCTTGAAATGTGGGCACTAACTGGATAGGTCCTCAGGAACATATTACTTGTGGCCACTTCCTGGACCTCTAATATGTCCCTGTCCCTCTAATTCTTGGTTCTTTGTAGCCGAAAGCCACCTGTAGCAGTCTCTCTATTTTTTTAACTTAATTTATTTAATTAATTTATTTGTTACAATTTATTCACTTTGTATCCCCATTGCAGCCCCCTTCCTCATCTCCTTCCAGTCCCACCCACCATCCCTCTTCTCTTTCCTTGCCCTTTCCCTAGTCCCCTGATAGAGGAGGATCTCCTCCCCTTCTCTCCGACCCTAGCCTATCAGTTCTCATCAGGGCTGGCTGCATTATCTTCCTCTGTGGCCTGGCAGAAGTGATCAAAGAGCTGGCACTGAGTTCATGTCAGAGACAACCACTGTGTCCCTTATTAGGGAACCCACTTGGACACTGAGCTGCATTGGGCTTCCTTTGAACAGGGATTCTAAGTCCTCTCCAAACTTGGTCCTTAGTTGGAGTATCAGTCTCTGCAGGCCCCCCTGGGCTCAGGTATTTTGGCTCTGTTGTTCTCCTTGTGGAGTTCCTGTCCCTTCCAGGTCTTTCTATCTCCCTTTTCTTCCATAAGGATTCTGGCACCCTGCCCAAAGTTTGGGTATGAGTCTTAGCATCTCTTTCGATACCCTGCTGGGTAGAGTCTTTCAGAGGCCCCCTGTGGAAGGTTCCTGTCCTACTCCTTGCCTTCTCCTACTTCCCATGTCTTTCTTGTTTGCCCTTTGAGGTTGTGAAGAAAGGGGAACCCTCCTCCATTGCTGGCGGGAATGTAACCTTGCACAACCACTTTGGAAATCAATCTGGCACTTTCTTAGAAAATTAGAAATAGTGCTACCTCAAGATCCAACTATACCACTCCTGGGCATATATTCAAAAGATGCCCCACCATTCAATAAGGACATTTGCTCAACTATTTTCATAGAAGTTTTATTCATAATAGCCAAAATCTTGAAACAACCTAGATATCCCTCAATGAAGGAATGGATGCAGAGAGTGTGGTACATTTACACAATGGAATACTACTCAGCAAATAAAAACAAGGAAATTATGAAATTTGCAGGCAAACGGTGGGAACTAGAAAAGATCATCCTGAGTGAGGTATCCCAGAAGCAGAAAGACACACATTGTATATACTCCCTTGTAAATGGATACTAGACATACAATATAGGATAAACATACTAAGATCTATAGTCCTAAGGAAGCTAAGCAATAAGGAGGACCCTAGGGAAGAAGCAGTCCTTTTCTTAACTCCACTTTATTTGGGGTGTTTAAGTCTCTATCTCCCTTCCACAAACCCCCCAATCTTAAGTAGAGAAAGAAAGGGTTAGTAAGGTAGGGTCCAGACCCCTTCACTTCTCCTGGCTATTTAGGGTCGGGGGGGTCTTTAGGGCTCTATACTGATCTCCATCAACCGCAGATGCAGCTAGCAGGCTCCTCCACGTTGCTGTGCCCTGAAGCATTTCTCTCCATCTATCTGCTCCAAACCACCACACCGTCTGTGCTTTCTCTCCAAACTGCTACAGCCACACATGGACACCCAATGCCACACAGAATGCAACCACCAGTCTCTTTCTCAGCCTCATTATTTATGCGCTGAGCCTTAGGCCATGTGCCTCTCTGTGTCACACATGGAAGGCTGTTACCAGCTGGTAAAGATCACATCCCCCTTATGTGACAATTAACAGGTGTGGACAAACTATAGCCCAAATGGTTGGGATTAAAACAAAAGCATATTTACATAACATACAAAGAAACCAAAACCTCCATTACAGTTCTGTGTGGTCTGAACAGTTTCCCTGATGTTCTGTTCAAGCACATGTGACAAGGCAATGGTGGACTCAACTCTTCTTGGAACTATGGCCAACATAATTCTTCCTTTTGAGTTGTTCTGCCTGGCATTTTGTCACCATGATGCAAAATAACTAATGGACTCAGCAAACTGAAATCCAATGTATTCAAAGAGAAATGGCTCCCAAACTGTTCAGTGTTTGGCAGGGGGCAGAAGAAATGAGGTGTGGGCAAAAGAAAACACCTGAGAGTTAAACAACATACCAAATATTTTGTTCTGTGAGGCAGTTCCAAATGCCTGGCATCCTCAGAAACAAGAGGTGTCTCTACGCATTCACAGGATCTTTCCCACTGATCTTTACTGAGTATTTGTGAAGAAGGCTGCGTGCAGGAAAGAACTGAGAGTCTCGGTGGCAAAGACAAGCAGAGCAAAACTGAAGCTGGCCAGGAGAATGCACACACCAGACCTGGTTTAAGAAGGAATAGTCTCCTATGCCTAGAAGCTGGCATAAACTCAGCTTTATTCCTTTGAGCAGAGGCCCCGGCCTCTCAATATGACTCAAGGTCATTGCTCCCTTTGCCTTATGGGTGGAAAGAAAAGACTCCATGCAGAAAAGCACTTTTTGTACGAGCCTGGAGACCTGACTTTGTCCCTGTAGACCAAATATACAGCTCATACAATGATGCACAGCTGTAATCCCAGGATTCCTACAGCCAGATGGGAAGCAGATGCAAGATAATCCCAATCCCAGGATCTTGAGGGACAGCTAGTCTCAGATGCACAGAGTGGCAGAAACAGTAGGAAAGGCCCTGCTTCAACAAGATGAAAAGATAGTGCCTACCCCCCAAAGCTGTCTTCTGACTTTCCTGCATGTGCTGTACGGTGTCCATGCCTGTGTGTACTCAGGCACACACACACACACACACACACACACACACACACACACACTCATATAGACACAAATGATAATAATGAAACATGGTTTACTTTAAAACTACTTTTATCACTGTTACTATCTTTAAACATAATGGGAACCAAATAACAGCTCCTAAACCACTCAAAGGTCTTTCGGCAAATGTGCACAGTACCTTTCGGAAACGTTAAACTAGGGCACTGATTCTTACAAATGAATCCAGCTACCTGAGTAAATAGAATTTGTTGGACAAAAACAAGAATCTATTTCTCTGTTAAGTATCAGAACTCTATGGAGAAGTGATAGAGCAATCAGCAATTTCACCTGTAAATAGTCAGAGAGACTTAGTTATACAATAGCCTGGTCTCTTGGGCCAGCACCATACCAAAAATAAAATAAATACATCCCTCCAATTTCCAAAACTCTTGGACAACAAAAACTAACACTTCTGGAGAACAAGCTCCAGCAGACAGACAGATACATTAGACAGACAGATAGATAGATAGATGGATAGATGATAGATAGTAAATAGATGATAGATAGATAAATAGATAATAGATAGATGACAGATGATAGGTGTTAGATAACAGAGATACATTATATATAGATAATAAATAGATAAATTTATAGATAGAAAATAGGTAAAAAAAATTTTAGAGGATAAATAACATTTATAGATAAGATGATAGACAGATGCCAGATAATAGATGATTAGTTTTATAGATGATAGATAGATAGATAGATAGATAGATAGATAGATAAAATTTTAGAATCCAGAATTCTAGATATGAGACCTAATTACATGGAGATTATTTTATTCTTAGACATGAGTGAGTGATGGAGCCGTAGGTTATAACTACATCTTTATATGGAGATATGAAGAAGTGGGTGTATGAAGAGGAAGGGGATAATTTTAATTTATAAACCCAATTTTTTCAAATTAAATCAGAAAAGTAACAGTGAAAAGTGCAGTTTTCATATGGGTTTTCTGTTCCTGGTTTGGCAAAAACTAATCATGAACATTCTTCTCTCCTACCCACATGTCTTTAATTGCCTTGATCTTACTCGATAACTAGGAACTGTGTACATGTACCATCAGGGTAATTGAGGGCATGTCATAACAGAATAAAGATCTGAGCGCTGTGGCATAGACTTCTAATCAGCACTTGGGACTCTGAGGCAAGAGGACCATGTGTTCAAAGGGAGGCTAGGTTAATAAGAGAGAGAAATAGAAAATAAAACAGAGACCCTCATCCTCCTTGAAGTTGTACCTCAGGCAAGGGAAATTAACAATAAATAATATAAATGAGCAAGTTATTTAATATCATGAAGTAAGTGCCAGGACAAATAAAACATGAGAAATCATCAATGCAGAGAGCTGATGTTATAGTGCTGAAAAGGACTGGGAAGGTAAACAGCATTGAAAAAGCCAGATACCAGATATGAGCAAAGATGGGAAGCCAGCCACGCAGGAGGAAGAGAACTCCTGCAGAAGAAGTCAAGATGTACTTGAGAGCTAGTATTTGAGATGTGTTCAAATACAGAGGACATGGTGACTGGGATAGAGCAAGAAGCACACAGGTAATGGAAACTCATTTCTTCCTTGCTCTGAAATATTAACTCCTGCTGAAGAAAATGCCTAAATGCAGGGATGGACATATTTTGAGATGTATGGCTCAGCCATGATGACCAGAACTGACCTAATAATACTGCTCCCTTACATCATTCTTAGCAAAGAATTCCCCACTCCCCAGCTTCTGTTGTCTAAGTGGGAGTTTCCAGCCATGTTCTAAGCATGTGTGTGTTATAGCCATACATTAAATACACAGCATAAGAAAATTAAGCCTAATTCCACCTTCCAAATGTATTCATTCTCTGCTCCCTGTAGGGAATGATGATGTCATAGTCTTCCAATCATCTGGGCCTTATGGTTTCTATATCTATTTATCTCCCACTGTCTTAGTTAGGGTTTCTGTTGCTGCAATTAAACACCATGACAAGTTGGGGAGAAAAAAATTTTATTTTGATTACACTACCAAAACACTGTTCATCATCAAAGGAAATCAGCACAGGAACTCAAACAGGGCAGAAACCTGGAGACAGGGGCTGATGCAGAGACCATGGAGGGGTGCCGCTTACCGGCTTGCTCTTCATGTTTTGGTCAGCCTGTTTTTGTATAGAATGCAGCACCACCAGCCCAGGGATGTCACCATCCACAATGTTATCCTTTGCCAAATATCTGCACTCATTATCCTCAGGAACCTGGTTCATTCATGGGAGAAAATTAAATCCTTGGGATGCTGAGCTAAATGTCATTCGTCACATCTATTCTTTCAGATAAGAAGTCTTGTGGGTTGCTGTCGTTTTATGTTTTGCTTTGTGTTGTGTCCTTTATCTTCTATTACCTAGTGAGGCAAATTCTTAATTTTATTTAGTCATTCATGAAACAATGGACAGAAATGATTGGCTTCTAAATAAGTTAAATTAGTCTCAAAACCACACTATAACAGAAAAATTCACAGGAGAATCACTTAACCTGAGATCAAATTGGGGCGGGGGGAGCTTAAAAGGCAGACAAAAAAGCATGGAAAGAATTTCAGAAAGAGGGAAGGAATGTAACACAAACTTTGAAAAATATTAGTAGCTTTGAATTTCGGATATCATGAAAGGACTGTAAGAAACAAATCTTAAGGTAAGCAAGAGTCAGGATCTATATCCACCGGGGAGCTACGGAAGGATTCTGAGCAGGGAGTAGTAACCTGAGAAACAGAGATGTTAAGAAGGCCCCAGTGTGTGTTAATTACGGAAGGCCGGGGTTTAAGTAACTCTTTCAAATCCTCCACAGAATCTAGAACAGTACCTTCAAAGGACATGAGGAAGTCAGTAATGAACTCTGTGAGACTGAAATCAACGATAGGCACTTTGCGGAGAGCAATGAATGGGCGGGTTGTGTACAAAGCACAATTTAGAGCTGTCAAAGTTGAAAGCGGACATATTGGGCTATTGTAAAGTTGAGACTAGCCTTGTGAAGCCCCGCTCTTCCCTTTTGAAGGCTGGTGGTTGCCATGGCTACAGCTACACGGTTAGGATTATTTATAGCTATACACTATCTTTAGTGAACTCCACAACAGATGAGAGAAAAATTCAACTGTGACGCTATCTAAGAGCATTACAAGTACTTAAGATGAGCAATAGAATAAAATATACACCAGAGAATTCAAAACACCACAGAGAGCCGTATTTAAACAACTGTTTTGTGAACTGTGTTCTGAGAAAATTTGAAAAAATAAAGGGGTAGAAATTGCCAAAACCCAGGCTTATGCATGCCCTCTGCCAGTCCTGCTGCTGCAATATATAAGCAAAAATTTCAGAGTAGATTCCAAAAATAAATGAATCTTCTTTACTATTTATCATATGCAAGACAAGCACAGATCTGGGTCTTTCTGTTATCACTGTAACAGGATGAGGTAGGTACTGCTTTTACCTCCATTTTCAATATTAGGAAAGTGCAGGGTCTGGAGAGATGGCTCGGTGGTGAAGATCATTGTCTGCTCTTCCAAAAGATGTGGGTTCAATTCCCAGCACCCACATGGCAGCTCACAACTGTCTGTAATGCCAATTCCAAGGGATCTGACAACTTCACACTAATGCACATAAAATAAAATTAAATAAATTATTTTTAAAAAGAAAGAAAGTACAATGCATGAAGAGCAGGAGAATCCTGAAGCCACGTGGTGAGGAATGACAAGGCTTGGGCAAGATCCCACTTAGTCTGTTTCCACTGAGAGTCAACACCGTGATCTACTCACTTTGACATGAGCAAACAAAAGACTGAGGAAGACAAAGATCACTGAGATGCCAAGAGGTCGCACTTACCTCCATTTAAAATGAACTCAAATTTAAAGTGACTATTTTGATCAGGGAAAACACAGAATTGTTGCTGAATGCAACCTCAAATCTGTAATAAGACCAAACATCCTACACCTATTTCAAATGGGTTAGCAGCATTCCTTTTAAGGAAAGCTGATATGCTTTATGTCAGATTAAATGTGGTTTGAAAATATTGGCTGTATGTAACTCTTAATGGCAAGTCCTACCTGCACATAAAGTGAAACTTGGTCCAGAGAACTGCACGAGGACATCTACAGTCAGCTTTCCTTCATCCTTAACAAGTCATTGAGGCAAGTGTTATTGGTCCCTAGGGAATAGGTGAAAACTATGGAGCTCACAACGTATCAAGCATCTTAAAACACACATAGTTAGTGTGTAAAACACACATAGTTAGTGTGTAAAACACACATAGTTAGTATGTAACAGGACTGTTCTGAACCCTAAGTCGTTGTCATGCTAAAGCCTGGGTGTAGATTTCTGTGTCGATTGGATGTGAAAGTAACCAGAATTTGACTAGTTTCTAAGAAAGTCCACTCTTTTCTTTTTTTAATATTTCAATAACATTTAATTGTATATACTATGCATGCAACTTTATAGAAAGTGGAACATCTAAAAGGCACTTCAGAAGTGAGTTAGAAGTTTTTACATTTTTTGTACATATACACAGTCTATATGAAGATTACCAATTAAATTATCTTTCATACGTGAATGCCTCATTTACAGCTCTCTGTACCACAAGGCTCTTCTTAAAGCCAAGGGAAATGTTTTTGAGCAAATGCAGCTTGTTGTAGGAGGGTGGTAGGTGGAACTTCTCCAGAAGAAGTGCTACTTCAATACATGAACTGCTTGTCTTGGGGAGGAATGTATGTTATAATCCTATGACATGGGAAGGAGCCCACTAACAAGCATTCTCCAATGGAGACAGCGTTTTGATAAAAGTGACCTTATACAGCTTTAGAATTCATTACTACTGACATTGTCTAAGGATGTGATTGCTTTTGTTCAGGCTCCTACTAGATAAGGACTGATTAAAATGCTCCTCTCAGAGTGGTAGGTCCTGGTGATGCAGTATTGAATAATACAAGTATATAATGAAATGTTGGATGCTAAGTGAAAAGCAAAGCTACTCTCATAGAACACTCAGAATATTCATGTACTCAACAAAGTTTATTTATTGCCTATCATGTTCCAGACGGCATGTGAGGAGGCACTGAAGATGTAAAGGCCAACAATTCATCTCTCTGGAAGTGATTTTAGACATCACCTGTATGACAGACATCTATACTGGAGTACCTAAAGGCTAAGCACTCAGCCAAGGTCATAGCAAAATGGAAGTTAACAACCAATGGATACAAAGTCCTCCTCTGTGGCTTAGCAGGACTGCTCCTCCCTTGGTGGGTGGGGAGGTCAAAGAGCTTGTCATTGAGTTCCTGTCAGAAATAGTCCCTGTTCCCCTTACTATAGGAAACCAACTGGTTACTGAGGTAACACAGGCTACATCCGAGCAAAGGTTCTAGGTTATATCCATACATGGTCCTTGGTGGAGTGTCAGTCTCTGAAAAGACCCCTGTGCCCAGATATATTTGGTCCTTGTGGAGTTCCTATCCTTTCCATGTCATACTAACTCCCCTTCTTTCATATGATTCCCTGCACTCCAGTCCTGAAGATACCTGATAAAACAGGGTCAGATGAAAGGGGAGGAGGTCCTCCCCAATCAGCGGACTTGGAAAGGGGCAAGGAGGAGATGAGGGAGGGAGGGTGGGACTGGAAGGAAATAAGGGAGCGGGATACAGCTGGGATACAGAGTTAATAAAATGTAACTAATAATAAAAAAATTAAATTAAATTTTAAAAACAGGAAAAAAAAGGACTCAGAAGCAGAAAGACACACAGAGTATATCCTCACTTATAAGTAGATATTAGAAATATAATATAGGATAAACATACTAAAATCTGTGTACCTAAAGAAGCAAAGCAAGAAGGAGGACAATGGGTAATATGAACATCCTCACTCAGAAAGGCAAACAGGGTGGAAATCGGGAGAGGGAGAAAACAGGAAACTGGACAGGAGCCTACCACAGAGGGCCTCTAAAAGACTCTACCCAGCAGTATATCAAAGCAGATGTTAAAACTCTTAACCAAACTTTGGGCAGAGTGCAGGGAATCTTATGAAAGAAGGGGGAGACAGAAAGACTAGGATGGGACAGGAGCTCCACAAGGAGAGCAACAGAACCAAAAAATCTGGGGTCTTTTCTGAGACTGATACTCCAACCAAGGACAATGCATGGTGATAACCTAGAACCCTCAGATGTAATCCATAGCAGCTCAGTCTCCAAGTGGGTTCCCTAGTAAGGGAAACAGGGACTATCTCTGACATGAACCCAACGGCTGGCTCTTTGATCACCTCTCCCAATGGCAGAGCAGCCTTAACAGGCCACAGAGGAAGACAATGCAGCCAGTCCTGATGAGACCAGATAGGCTAGGGTGAGAGAGAAGGAGAGGAGGACCTGCCCTATCAGTGGACTAGGGGAGGAGCATGGGAAGAGATGAAAGACGGTGGGATTGGGAAAGAATGAGAGAGGAGGCTACAAAAAAAATGCCCTTGAATAGTGTGCTCTTCCTCAGCCTCATAAAACCAAGAAGCCTACTTTCATAACTGGAATTCCATGATGTGATGTCTTTTTTTTTTTTCTAGATTAGAGGTGTTGGAAAGGTAAAGAGATAAAAAAAAAAAAAGAAAGAAAAAGGCATAACCCACTACAAACAATCACCCATCCCAAATGCCAAAACTGAGAAAAAACATTTATGATAACTTATCCAAAAGTTTCTTTGTGCAGTGGGTGGCAATTAACGCAGAAAGTCACAACCAGACACAGTGAAAAGAACAAGTGTCTGTGGGACGCCCAGCCATGGGGAGAACGTCTATATTACCCCCCGCCAAGGCTCAGGGAGCCTCTAGGAAGATATGCCAGAGATCCAGGAAGATTGTATCTTCAGGACGCATAGGACTTCTATGTGCATGAACTAACAAGAGCTGTGCTTGTCTGCACAAGACCTAACCAGTAGAAATTCCAATATGCATTTGGAATAGGGGTCTCATAAGTCCTCACCCTAGTTGAGAAGCTATAGACAATGGATAACTGTAAGAGGAGAGAGAGTCAGTTTTCTTATCAGGGTGGTCTCTGGTAAGTAGACTATGCTGTAGTGGATGGCTCTTCAGAAGTAGCATACGGGCAACAGAAATTGAATTCAGTAGATTATTATTAGAAAAAAAAGCAGGGGCATGACGTTTAGAGGGAGTTGGACATGGATCTAAAATATTGTATATATTTTTAAATTAAAGAAAATAAATGAATGGACAAGAAAAGAGCCATGAGTGTTGTCAAATTACTCATGTGGGATTTGAGCCAAAAAAGCAAAATATACTTAAGGCAAAAAATATAATTCAGTATCATAAAGCAGAGTTTGTAGGACATAATCTTTTTCGGGTATCCAGTGTATTTTTCAATACATTGGAAAAGCTGCAATGAAGCATGGTATTTTTACTTTTACCTGTGTGTGTTTCAATATTATACTTATTTGTGCTATTATCTTTCATGTCACAGCTTAAAAATCATTTGAGGTCTCTAATATAGTTTTGTAACATATGATATATGTATTTTTAAAAGCTACAGCCAAGGCCAGCGGTATGTTAAAGCAATTTTCAAAATTCATTCAAGTCCTGATATTTACAGATAAATTCTCTCCCCTAATTAAAATACCCAATATACTTGAAGGAAATGTCTTTTAAAATATACTTATTATGTAATAAATACATGCTAATAAAATATTTGAAAAATAAAGATGAAATTATGACAAAATGAAAACCCTCCTTTCTGTCTCAAATAAAATAAGAAGCCACATAAGAAGCTAGGAAGACCTTTTATGCCATTCAAAAAAGTGGGCTTATCTTCAAATACTTATGCTAGGGAATGGAGAGTTATCGTAGTCAATGTTCAATTTCTGTGAAGAAACACCATGACCACGGCAACTCATATAAAGAAAAGCATTTAACTGGGGCTGGCCTACGGTTCCAGAGATTTAGTCCATTATCCGCATGGCAGGAAGCATGGTGGCATGCAGGCTGATACGCTGCTGGAGAAAGAGCAGAGAGTTCTACATCCAGCTCTTCAGGCATCAGGAGGAGAGAGGCTCTAGGCTTGGAATGGGCTTTTTGAAACCTCCAAGCCCACCCCCAGTAAAACACTTCCTTCCACACCTCCTCATCCTCCTCAGGTAGTGACACTCCCTAATACCCAAGCATTCAAATACATGAGCCTATACTATATAAAAGTTCATATCCGGCTGGACTGTGACTGCACGTTGATACAGGCTTTGGCTGGCATGTCTTATTTCAGAGCTTACACACCCACCGACTGATTCTCAGACTTTGGCTTGACTCCATATACAACGTATTTCAAGAAGGATCATCATTACTTTAGCCACACAGAAACAGATCTCATGTTCTGCTTAGGAGCCTCCCATATTGCTAGATATTATAGTTGGGTGAAAAACTGGAGTCTACACGAGTCTGCACCTGCCTCTGCTGTGACGAGTACTTGTCACCTTCTCATTTCACGGATCCTGCTGCTAATTTCATCTATATTAAAACATTGAGGCCCCAAGATAATACTTAAAAGATTTTTCTATACTTTTTAAATTTTTTATTTATATATTTATTTATTACAATTTATTCACTTTGTATCAAGGCTGCAGCTCCCTCTCTCATCTCCTCCCAGGCCCATCCACCCTCCTTCTTCGCCCCCTATGCCCTTTCCCTAATACCCTAATAGAGAAGGTCCTCCTCCCCTTCTATTTGACACTAGTTTATCAGGTCTCATCAACACTGGCTGCATCATCTTCCTCTGTGGCCTGGCAAGGCTGCACACCCCCGGGGCAGATGATCAAAGAGCTGGCCACTGAGCTCATGTCAGAGACAGCCCCTGTTCCCCTTACTAGGGAACCCACTTAGAAACTAAGCAGCAAATGGGCTTCCTTTGAGGAGGGTTTCCCTTTCTCCACATCCTCTCCAGCATGCATCATCCTTTGAGTGTTTGAGCTTAGCCATTCTGATGGGTGTGAGGTGAAATCCCAGGCTCATTTTGCTTTGCATTTCCCGAATGACTAAGGATGTTGAGCATTTCTTTAAGTGTTTCTCTGGCATCCAATATTCCTCTTTTGAGAATTCTCCTTTAGCTCTGTACCCCATTTTTTAATTGATTTCCTTTGTTTGTTGTTGTTTAATTTCTTGCGTTCTTTATCTATTCTGGGTTTATTTCTAGGTCTTTGATTTGATTCCATTGGTCCATCATTCTGTTTCTATGCCAGTAGTATGCTGTTTTTATTACTGCTGCTCCATAATATAACTTGTATTTTATCTTAGCATGTCCTTGTTTTTTACCATTAGTTTTAAAAGTGATACTGAACTGCAATGATGAATAGAAATGTTAATAGTACATGTATTGAAAATGTCATGCCATTTAGTCCTCCTAAAAGGTGTTTCCTCTGATGATTTTAGAATGTTTTATTAACTTTATAATAATATCTGTAGCAATGTAGCATGAATAATTTTTAAAAAATATCTTGTAAATATGATCAATTATTGTCACGTTTATATAAATATTTAAGTATACAGCAGTTGAAATTATTGAATTGTTACATTTTTAAAGATACACAAATGTAAGCTATGACACTGGCATGATTTAACTTTTATGCCCTAAGGAAAATGTTCTTATAATTGTTCACTATAAAAATATTATGTAAGAAAAAGTATTATATAAAAAGCATTTTAAGGAAAAAAAAAAAAAAAGAAGAAGAAGGTGGAGGATGGGATTTGGGTCCCAGGCCTGGCTCCTACGCTGGCTTCACTGGTTGTGCTGGCTGTGTTGTTTCCAACCCAGGTGCCGAGGAGCAGGCAGAAAGATCTCTGAGCCTAGAGCTGCTCCAGTGCTCCACAGGCCTCCTTGGGAGGAGAACAATGGAACTTGGGTCAGGTGCCTAGTTCAGCTCCACTGGGTTCTCTGTCTGTGCTGGGCTCACGGTTTCTGGCCTATGTGAGCCATGCTGCTGGGGCGCTGGCAGATAGATCTTTTTGCCTAGAGCTGCTCCAGTGTCCCACAGGTTTCCTTTAGATGGTGGGGAATGAAATCTGGGACCCAAGCCTAGCTCAGCTCTGCCGTGTTCCCTGTCTGTGCTGGCTGGTTCTGACCTGGATGAACCAGGCAGGAGGCGAGCATGCAGAACGGAGCCGCCCCTCCCCTACAGTACCAGAATGTATCCCCTGCACTGGGCAGTGAGAGTGAGCGCCACTAGCCACTGGGACCAGGGAGGTGTGAACAGGATGTTGAGTGTGGTCTCCCGGATTTGGAAACAGGAGCCTCTAGTACCCAGAAGGTGTCCACGGGACTGTGAGAGTGGGCGCCCAGGTTTGGAGTCTCACCCACAGTACAGGAAGGTATTCACTCCTCAGGCCGTGAGAGTGAGCGTCCAAGGTCAGAGCTGCCTGGCTCTGGTTCCAGGAAGAAAAAAAACCGCGATAAGTAGGCTTGGCCAGCGGGTGGCCTAAGGCTGAGGGGTCAGAACTACACATGCCCAGCTGCTGCCTGTCCCCGGAAGCTATCCGCAGATGGTGTGTTTGGGTGGGTGGGTGGCCTAAGGCTGTAGGGGAGGAGCCTCCCCCACCCCCTCCCGCATGCACCACTGCTGCCGGTCCTAGGACTATATCCACGTACGGTGGGCCTGGGCGAGGGGCCTAGGGCTGCAGGGTCAGAGCCCAGAGAGCTGCTGCTGGTCTCAGCAAAGTTTCCAGCAGATGGGGGGATTGGGCGGGTAGCCTAGGTCTGTGGCAGTGCTAGGCGGGAGCCTGGGAATTTTTCCGGGCATTAGCTGGGTGGCCTGAAGATGGACCTTCAAGTATCCCCATGGATTCTCCTCTCCCCTGAGAAACATAGATGTCAGGGTTTGGGGGTCCACACTATGGCCTGCCGGTCACCCTGCTCCCACTGCTCAGCTGCTGTTCAGATACCCTGGTGGTCAGCGCAGCCATCTTGAGCTCTCTCTCTATAAATATTATTAGTTGCTACTTTTCCCCTGAAAAGTGGTTCAACATATGGTAGCTCAACAAAATATATTTGAAGTTAAGACAATGAGTGGTCTCACTCACCTTTACAATGATATTCATCTTTTCTTTGCATTTATTAGCTAAGTGGATGTGGCACAATGCGACGTTGTGATGTAAATACCCAGTGTGGTATTGTCATATCAGTTGTGGCAGGTTGTCACTTTTTATTATTTCTTTTATTTTTGAGATAACATAATTACATTTTCTCCCCTTTCCCTTTCTTCTCCCATAAACCTCTCCTTGCTCTTTCAAACCCATAACCTCTTTTCTCATTAATTGTTGTTACTACATATGGTTGTTTCCTAACTACATGAACACGACCTGCACCATAAGCGTGGTGCTACTTATGTGTATATGTTTTCAGGGTTGACTGTTTGGAAGTGGAACACCAGTTAGCATGCTAGTCCCTGGGGACGACTATTTCTCCTGCCCTCTGCCGACCCTTAGCCACCTCTAGGGTAATGTTCCTCTTTAAAGCAGCAGTTCAAATGTACAAGATGAGCGCTAGAAGACTGAAAACTAAATGACCTGGTGGCTGACAAGAGAACAGCTCCATAAAAGATCTGGTTCTGTCCCTTGTCTTGTTGTGTTTTGTTTTCAAATATAAAGATGAAGACACTATGAAATATTCGTAGTTTTTTATCAGTGGCATAATGTCACTGCATGACATTAAAAAAGATAAATCCAAACTTCACTGTTTTACCTGCATTCTTTGACCAATTAATTAGGAATAAAATCAAAATGAGTAGGGAAAGCCTGATTTAAAAAAAAATCAGCAGTATTATAGTGTACAAGCTTTCTAGTCTAGAGAGACTACTTTCATAAATACTGAATATGTCATTTTTTGTGAATTATAGAACTGCCTAAGCTGTCAAGATAGAAGAAGCAGAAGAAGTATAATTCAAATAGTAAATGAAGAACACCACAATATAAACCTGATCACTGTGGATACCTGTGTTAATCCACAGACAAGTATGAGTTAGTCATGGTTAACTGAGAACAAAGGCCTTGTCTAGTAAGCAGATGGGGCATTGTACTAATCAGGGTTCTCTAGAGGAGCCAAACCAATAGGATGAATATATATTACAATAACTTATTAACTAACTTTATTTTGAAACAGTAACAACAGCTGAGTCACACCTGAGAGGTTGAGAACTTGATAGATGCTCAGCCCTTGAGGCTGGACACCTCAGTAGTCAGAGTAGTAGCAGCAGCTGCCTCACACTAGAATGGCTGAGAACACGCTCATGGCATAACATGAAACTGTCATGGGTGCCTCAGCCACCCCAATATAGTGCCAAAATCCTTCCTTGGAGTTCATGCACAGCTCTGGTTCCTCGGTCAATGGTGGAAGACTTGAAACACTGGTCCTGGTACCAGCAAGTTCACTGTCTGTGCTGGCTGATTCTGACCTGGATGAACCAGGCAGGAGGCCTGGTCAGAATCAGCCAGAGAAAATGTAATTATGTTATCTCAAAAATAAAAGAAAAAGTATCTGTGAGTGCATCGCTAATTTGAGAAGCTTCTTACAGTGCATCTGTCCTGTTGTGTCTGGAAGACAGTTTTCTCGATGTCTTCCATTCCGTTACAATTTTTCTGCCTCTTCTTCTATGCAGATCCCTGTCTTCAGACGCTTTGACAAAGACATTTGACTTAGGACTGAATGCTCCAAAGTCACTCACTGTCTGTACGCCGCCCACTTGTAGTTTTCTGTATCAGTTCTATTTACTGAAAGAAGTTTCTCTGATGAGGGCTGGGCAATGTGCTGACCTATGAGTACAGGAGCATGTCATTAGGAGTCAGATCATTGCTATATTCCTTACAGACTCATGACCTATCAAGCAGCAAGTTCTTGGGCACTTTAGCAAGATCAGATATGGGTTTCATTTCATGGAGTAGGCCTTAAATCTTATCAGAAAGTGATTAGTTACTCCTATAACAGTTGTGCCACTATGACCCAGCATATCATTCAAGCAGGCCACTGTTATAGATACAGGGATTATAGTTGGGAGGTACTGATTATTACTTTTCTACTCTGGTAGTGGGCAGAGTTTCTTCCAGCACCATGAACACTGGTCAGAAGGAGTCAGAAGGGGTAAAACTTCTCATTAGTATGTTTGCCTGGAATTACATAGCGTTCAATAGCTTATCTTGAATAATATCCTCAAATACTCTGGTTATGGAACTCTGCTGGATATGGCTGAAGTCTGACATATCCTGATAGCCAGCGGAGCTCTGTCTATTGCAACAGACTCCATTTTCTCAGCAGCCCCCCCCCCCCCCGCCCCACAACTCCCTGATCTGGATACCCCAGGTCTTTTAAGGAGCATCACACAGCCCTCAGAGAAAGATCACAGGCCCAACCTGTCGCGCGCGGCCTTTGCCGATAAGGACGACGCAACAACCGAGGATTTCTTCAGCAGCAAGTTTATTGAACAGCTCTTTCTTGCAGATGGTGAAGGACCCAAACCCCGGGTTGTGCTCTGCTTAAATAGCCAGCAGCGCGACCTGTCCGTCTGTAATTGGTGCTCTGTTCAAGTCTTCATAAGCATATGGCTGGCAATTGGAGTGCAGCCTAAACCCTCATTAGCATAAAGCTGCGCATGCGTAAACTGCAGGGCGGCGCAGGCAAGAAGCGCGAAAATGCTGGCAAGAAGAACCAGGAAGCAGGAAGCCGGCGCCATCTTGTAATGGCGGGAGCGGCTCCCGACACCAACCCTTTCTGCATAAGAAAAGCTGTTTAGCCACCTAGAGATTCCTGCAGAAAACCCACCCTATGCTAATAAGATGTCTTCATGTCTCTACTTTCTAAATGATCTTTGACTTTACCTGGAGATCTTTCCCTACTATAAGTACTATGTTCTCCTTCTTAAGACCCTGCTACTGCATGTAAATGAGGTGCTGTACCACTATATGTAAATCAAGTATCCCTAACCCCCTGACTCCCTGACCCTAGTGAATCAAATACTTTCACCCTCAAAATCCCACCCACTGCCCAAGGTTTATAAATCCCTGATTTCAGATAAACATGCTAGGTGTGTGTGAAGCTGAGTGCATGCTGTGAGATACCATCAGCATGGCTGCCTGAGATTCATCACTTATTCTGGAGAAGGGAGGGCTCCTCTTCTCCCTGGGGATTCACCACCTGACCACCTAGAGCTTCTGAACCACCTGGGGCTTAGGGACTAGTCAGGGGCCTTGTCAGTCTGCCACGTGCTGCTGGCCACTGTATTTGTTATGACAGTCTAGAAGCAAAGTGGAAAAACTGCCATTGCCTGTCCTCAGGAGTATATGAGTAACTGGCAGGTGGACATCCTGGAGCAGCTCCCTGAATAAAACAGTAATGATCCCACATCCTGGAAGGACTGCTGCCTAGCACCTGAGAACACCATACCATGCATACTAGAATCTTCCTTTCACTACATAAATCATAAGATAATTCTGAATAGCCATTTAAAATAACAGAAAGGAATGTGGTGAGAAATCTCAGGAGTATGTACATTTAATAAGGCAGAGAGTAGACATTATATTATTTTAAACAGCATAGAATACCATGGACTTAGGTTGAAACTCTAGTTATTTAATGACAAAGTGCACGTTCAGGGTAGTGAATATTGAATATTAGTGAGATTTAACCTAGTTACAAAAAAACCATGTGGTGTGGATGTGGACACTGGATTTTCCAGTGCTCATAGTTCTACATGCTTCTGATTGCACAAATTATATTCTACATTGAACATCCCTTTCTGAGCATGGTAGCTCATTTCCTAGTTCTCAGAAGACTAAGACAGAAGGGTTGCCCTGAGTTCCAGGTCCCAAGCTGGATTACAGAGTGAGATTGCTGACTCAGAAATGAGAGGGGTTAGGGGAGGAAAGATGGATGCAAGGAAAGAAGAAAGGAAGGAAGGAATGAACGAAGGAAAAAGAGAGAGAGAGGAAGGAAGGAAGGAAGGAAGGAAGGAAGGAAGGAAGGAAGGAAGGAAGGAAAGAAAAAAAGAAAGATCATCAAAGTTTTACAATCACCATCTGGAAGACTCTTAATGAAATTTGTTGATTCCTAATGAAATATATGTAACCCCACATTTAGCCACCCATAAAGTGAACTAGACTCCTCAGAACTCCAGTATAGGAACCAATAGATTTCCATTGTGTTTCTTTCATTAAACTGGTTTGAATTGAGTTTCTCACATTTGCAACCGAAAAAAAAAATCTACCATACATAACTGCATCTCCTACAGCCCATTATGATGACTGTGAGATTCTTTAGAGCGATACATACACACCACACACACACACACGTGATGTGCTGCTGTAAAAGCCAAACTTGGGGCTTGCGGATGATAGCAAGAAGACCCTGACACTATGGTTTCACCTCCGTTTCATCACCAACAAGATTTTGCTGACACTCAGCAACTATTCATCTGATTGGTGCACAGCAACACGTTCTGGCGGCTTGCAGAAACTTTTTTTTCTGCCATCAACACAAGCATGACAATACTTCAAATTGTAAATCAGTCCTCCATCTGTGTATCGTTATTTCTGCCCAAGCTTTGAGGCTCAAAAACTTACTCTACGTTTGCCACAAAGTTAGATTCCCATCAATCACCCAGTCTCCAACTTGTTGCAAACACCTGGAGGTGCCCACGCACGACTACACGGACAGCTGTTGGAGCACTAAAGTTTTATTCCCCATCAATGCCAAGCTGAAACTGACACAACTGAGAGTTTACAGAGCTCTGGCTGACAGCATATTGGCAGAGTTTGTTCCACTGTAGCGGAAGCTTGTAATTGTTTTCAGCTGCTAACATTTGAGGGCTAGCTCTGTAGAGGTGACACTCCTTCTGTTCCTGGGATTAGAATCTTCAGCTTCTTCAGTTACAGTGCCATCTATATTAAGCATGTTAAGGTTGATTCCACTCAGAGAAATGCAGATTGTTGGGCTCTTTCACATAATTGGAGGTTTTCAACTATTCCTTCAAGATAGAGTAGAATCACCAAGTTACAAATGCCTGTGTTAGCATTTGCATTCTGAGCTTCAAATGCAGAGCAGAAGAGAACTGTTCAGGAGCCAGGGTAAAGACCTTAATATTTCCTGAAGCTCAGACACAAAGCTCTTTGATCAAGTTCTCTAGTAACCCCATGCCTCCATTTCCTCTCCATCAATGAAGTGACAGTACTTAAGAGTAGTCCATAGCCCTAGATTTCTAAATTTACTCACGTACTAATTAATCAGCATTATTCACTAATAAATGAGCATTAATCATCAATGATCAATAAATACAACAACAATATTATTGCAGTTAGAATCCATAATCATCTCTTCATGACCCTGAAGGTTAGACTTTCAAACTTAAAGCAGGAATAATAACCCCTGACAACTTCCTAAAACGTTTGAGACTCAAATGAGATTATTCACCTGAAAGCATTTTGTGTTATATAGAGGATCAAAGGCATTGTTGCTGCTGCTATTGGCTTTCGTGATTGGAGTTGGGAAACTGAAAAAAATAAGCACGTTTATGTTGACTTGACACAGTAAGGACAAGGCTCTGCTCAGACAAAGCATCTGTGCTCTAACGCTTATACTCAAGGAGAACACAGGAATAAGGACTGAGCCAAACAAAGCTTCTTTTCTCACTATTTTATCAGGCAAGCACTTTCTAAAATAACACAGATTGGGGTACTGGTAGAATTTTGTGCCTATTAAAACTGCTCAGCCACATGCTACTGAGAAGCTTAAATCTGACTTGTACAAGTCAGGACCTAAATTTTTTTCATTTATTTTATTTGAAATAATATGACTTTTACTAGCCATAGGTAGCTAATGGCTACCGTATTTAATAGCAGAGATACAAATGTCTACAGAAAGTCTTCCAGCGCTCAAATACTTGTTCGTGGGTCTACCATTTGTTGTTCTGTAGTGGCTGGATTTAGGTTGAGAATATACTGTTTGGGTTTTTGTTTGTTTGTTTGTTTGTTTACAGTTTATTCACTTTATATCTGTAGCCCCCTTCCTCATCTCATCCTGGTTCCACCCTCTCTCTCTCTCTCGTCCCCCACTATCCTTTTCACCTAGTCCACTGAAAGGACAGTCCTCCTCCCCCTATTATCTGACCCTAGCCTATCAAGTCTCATCAGGACTGCCTAGATCCTCTTCTGTGGGCTGGCAAGGTGGCCCTGCCAGGGAGATGTGATCAAAGAGCAGGCAACCTAGGTCATGCCAGAGACAGCCCCTGAGGAGGGGCATAAGGGAAGAAGAGGGAGGGAGGATGGAACTGGGAGGAGACAAGGGAGGGGGCTGCAGCTGGGATACAAAGTGAATAAAATGTAATAAGTAATAAATAAATTTTAAAAAAGAAAAAAACTTAAAATAAAACAAGGAAAACATGAAACTTGCAGGCAAATGGATGGAACTAGAAGATCTATCCTGAGTGAGGTAACCCAGAACCAGGCAGGCACTCATGGTATATACTCACTTACAAGTAGATATTAGCCATATAATATAGGATAAACACACTAAAATCTACAGACCTAAAGAAGCTAAACAACAAGGAGGACCCTAGGGAGGATGCTTAATTCTCATTCAGAAGGCAAACAGGATAGACACCTGAAGCAGTGAAAGAGAGAGAAGAGGATGGCAGCCTACTATAGATGTCCTCTAAAAAGACTGCACTCAGCAGGGGATCAAAGCAGATACAGAGGCACATAGCCAAACTCTGGGGACAATATACTGTTTTAAGCCAGGCAGTGGTGGCTCACACCTTTAATTCCCAGCACTCCAGAGACAGAGGCAGGCAGATCTCTGTATTTGAGGCCAGCCTAGTCTACAGAGTGATTCCAGGACAGCCAGGTCTATATATAGAGAAACCCTGTCTTGAAAAACAAAACAAACAAAAAAGATTTTATTTAAATGCAATCATCAACAAATCATGTTTACAATTGATATATTCCCATAACACATAAAACAAGCTAGCAAGCTTAGATATTTTCAGCTAATAGTGCTAAATGTTACCTCATTTTAATCAATTATGTAAGAAAATGTATATTATATTGCTATTGGGAGTCAAGCATGTAATAAATGCTGATTTTAGCTGCGCAAAGATTGGTTAATAGATACAAAGTCACAGCCAGACAGGAAGAATAAGTTCTGTTACACAGAAGGGCAGTTATGGTTAAAATAACACAAAATAGATAGAAGATCCAAAATAGATAGAAGAGATTTTTGAATATCCTCATCACAAAGGAACACCCTAAATTAATAAATATACTCTGTATAACTACACCAAAACATTACATTGTACCCCATAAAATGTACATTACTTTAAATGAAAATTCCTTTCACGGTTAGTAAGGACACACCTCTTGCTCTATGCTTCCAAGAGTGCCCACTTTGTCCTTCCAAGTCATAACAGTGTGTGACCCTGTCCTGAGTGGGTGACAAAGCCAGGGTTCCAGCTCTCAGATCCACAAGTTCAATGCTATCATTTCTTAAAGAAAAAAGTCTTTGTTATCACATCAATTAAAGTCCACCATTACATTCTCCATTAAAAAATTTAGGTTTTTTTTCAATTATTCTAAAACTTCTCTGAAAAGCTCCAAGAGAACTTGGATCTAAGGAATACAGCTAATGTGATGGTCACACTGAAGAAAACTTGAGAATTAACGTTTTATAGTCATCATCAACTCACATTTATTTGTTCTTATATTCTTTACGTATAGCATTTAGAATAATTTTACTCTTATAATAAAAATAATCACTTCTCAGTCTTTTAAGTCAAGTGAGTTGTACAAACAAAGACATTGTGCTGGCCAGGTAGCTAGCTGAGAAGATGCCTGCTGCCAAGTCTCATCACTCGACAACTGTAAACTGTCCTCTGAACTTCACAGGGCCCATATTACCACCAAAGGCCATGCGAACACCGGTCTGGCCTGCCTCCTGGGGCCATGTTGCTGTTATGAGGGCACAGAGCCAGCCCCACCCCTCACCAGCTGAGGCATTAGGGAGAGCTGGTCCTGCCCCTCCTCAGCGTATATATTCTTACACAGTACTTGGCTACTTTTCCTCATAAGCAGAGTCACCAGAATGTGAGTTTTCTCTAAGGCTGTGGCCATTTCCAGTTCCCTGGCTTAGAAGGTGTGAGCAGCTACTGAAGTGGCAACAGTGACTTCATTTGTTTAATCTATAAACAAATGTGGTTTCCACAGCCAAGCTTAAATTCAGGGGTGACAGTAGGTTCTTAATTCTGACACATCTCCAAAAGTGGCCTCCGAGGTACCAGCTGTCTTGGTGGGGTGGTGCACTAGTTGTCTGAGAGTTGTTTCTGAAAAGTCAGTCTAGAATCTTCCTTCTATTAAATTTCTTTCTTCACAAAATACTTGCTGTAGTTACCTTCAAAGAAAAGCAGCACGTGCAAGATCTAGGTCTCTTCACTGCGGGTCAAGTAAGTTTACTGGCCACTCTAGAGATGCCTCTGCCCTCCTGGAACTCTTTGCAAAAAGGAAACAAAAATCCTCAGAGGATCCATGACGGTGTTTTGAGGGAAAAATCAGCTCCGGGCCTGAACTATGCTTATAAAGTTCTGAGAGGTCATGAACAGTGCCAGTTCTTTATTGTGCCCCCTGCCTCATTTCTCTCCTGGTGGCCCCATTTCAGTGCTCAAAAACTAAAGTTAGAAAAGCAGAAGAGTAGGAAGCATGCAGGGCAGAGATAAACCCTGCAGCTTCTATTCTCTTCCTCACTTACAGCTTGGCTGTCATAAAGAGGCAGAGTTGGGTAGGAAGAGAAGGTTCTACTTTGAACCAAAGTAAAATTCATCAGTATTATAATGGACGTAAGTATTGAACTGTGCTGTTTGGTTTAAACTGACCTTTGGATCTTTTATTATATAAGAATAAATAGAAATGTTATCAGTCCTGCTAAAATCCAAGTGAGATGGAAGGACAAAAACCCATGGGTGAAGCTTGAAGATAAACTAGGACTTGTAAATAAAGACCAGTTTCTTGTCATGAACTGTGCTTGCTCATTTGCATGACAATGACCTTTAACTTCCCTTAAAAGAGCAAAATATAATGCACTTGTGCAGTCAGCCATATTTCCCCACGTCTCTTTCCTGCATTCTCTTGCTTTCTATAAGATAAACTTGTGGAATTCTCTAGCCTTTGAACAATGGCTTGCTTACTTACTACGTGATCAGCCTCTTCACTTAGAATTTCCTCCTCATTTTAACAAAACACCAATATGGATGCCAGTTTCATGGCTCTTAAGCGAAAGGCTGCAGCTTGTCATTACACTTGGAGAATGACTGCTGTGATGAAATGGTAATATATTCTTTTATCAAGGTCAGTTGTTACCCTCAATTGTCAAGGTGCAATCAATAATCTCTTCTCACAGGATTGCTGTGTGTGTTACACTGATTCATATTTGAGAAGGTGCTTCACAGAGATCAAGACACATAGAGGCCTCTTGGTTGACTTCGAATCCGATTCGAACTTCACTTCATGCAGCTCTGTCTCTAAATCCCAGACTGTAAATGCCGAAGGTGTCAGGTGCGAAGCCTGACCATCATCTGACCAGGGAGCATCAAGACTCTCTTGGATTAACTGGACCTTCTGTGACACAGAGAAAAATGATGCTGGGAAGGAGATAAATGCTTGAAAAAAATTAATCCAGATGGTAATCAGTACTACAGCTTAATCACCTCCCATGAAAGAAATTTACTTTTTCCTGAAAATGAGTAAGTTGCTGTTAATGGCAAGACATATCGCTGTATTAATATAACTTCAGTGAAATCCCATTAACTTTCTCTGCCTCACTTCCTCTATCTTCAAAATGGTGGTTATGGTTCTACTTGATGACTTTTATGACTGCCAAATTAAAAGTTATGTTCCCTGTGGGAGAGGTGGACTTGTGGATTTTAATAACATCTTTCTCTCACTTGCAATGGGAAGTCCCTAGGACCTGCACATGGGACCAAATGCGCCCTGGCGAAGCAGAGGCTGTATTTATGAGCTTGTCAGATGGCATTAATAGTGTCCCTTGTCTGCCATATTGCCCAAAGATGGTTTCCTTCTATAGTTTTCCAAAGGAAATCATTTCTCTAACTTTGTGAACAACCTTCAAAACTAATTTTAATGGGATCAGGGAGGATTGCAATGATAATAATGGACATTTAGGGGATGATTTAGAAAATTGAGTCTGAGTTTTCCTGGTTGTAAAAATAAAGAGAAGCCTTAGCCATGGCCAGATTGTCTGTGCAAAGGGACCATGACCACATGAAGCAGCGTTACCCAAAGCCCTCAAGAAAGTTGTTTTCTTCAATGCCTGGTTTCAGACAAAAAAATTACAAGTAATGAAACTGACCTTCAGTCTGGTAAGAATGTCTGCACCTGAAGTAACATATTTTCCAAACTCTGCTTTTGTCTGGAGCTTCTATTGTATGCTAATGTAGTTAACAGGATGTCCAGAAACAAAGACATTCTTCTGAAGTTGGGTACACTGACGTTTTCATTGCATTCTACTAGAAGTTAGATGCTCAGGGCTAAGAATATATGCTTGACATCCTCAGGTGGCTTACAGAGTGATATCCGCAGACATAACCCTCTCGGAAATGCTGGCATGGTGGCGAAGGTTACTAGGAGTGACACATTCAAAGATTCCCAAAGGGCTGGAAATGCAATGGTGAGATCATTGCCAGCAATGGTTTGCAACTAAGATCCAGGAAAATAAGATAAGATTAATAAATAAATAAATAAATAAATAAATAAATAAATAAATAAATAATAAAATAAGATCCTACTAGGAAGACACAGTACACAGGACCCTATGCAGCTCTCTCCCTCCCCCCATTATTTTTACTTTATCTGAAATCTCTTCTTCTGCTTTGGCACACTCTGTTCCCAATGATCCATTGTGTGATATTGACTTTGAAGATTACTGGAGCCCTGTTGGGGGACTTCTGGAGCCAGAAAAGGGAAAGGGTACCCTCTCCAGACTAAAGATGTAACTAAGGGTACAGAAGCAAGAAAGCTCAGTCCCTTTACAAGACAACAGAGCAGGACAACATTGAAAACTAAACCACAATCCATCTTTTCCTGTAAGATCAGCTGCTGCTCCTTATTCAGGGCTTCCAGAAATTGCATGTCTGCCTGTGATTTTTCATTTGTGACATTGCTTTACTGGAAACATGCCTTTGCATGTTCATTTGCACACACAGGAAAAAAAAATCTCATGGTAGTTTTAATGAGAATGGCCCCCATAGATTCATATGTTGGAATGCTTGGTCCTCAGTTAGTGGAACTGTTTGGGAAGGATTAGGAGGTGTAACTTAATTGGAGGAAGTACATCAATGGGAGATGGTTTTGAGGTTCCAAAAGCCCATGCCAGACCCTGTCAGTGTGTGTGTATGTGTGTGTGTGTGTGTCCTTCTTTCTGCTGCCTGTGCAAAGCTCTCAGCTACTGCTCCAGCATCATGCCTGCTTGTGTGTTGCCATGCTCCCCACTGTGATGATAATAAACTAACCCTCCGAAACTATAAGCAAGCCCCAATTAAAGGTTTTCTTCTACAAGTTGCCTTCATCGTGGTATCTCTTCACAGTAACAGAACAGTTATTGAAACACCCTTTTCTTAAGGTCTTTACTTGCTTAATTTTGTTGGGGATTGTTCTGGTTGTACAGTTTATGCTGTCCTCCAACTCTCTATGTTTAGAGGCTAAAGTTGAACTCCTATTCCTCCTGCCTCTACCTCCCAAGTTCTGGGATTATAGGAATGTACCACCATGCCCAGCATCAAGATATTAGGCAGAGATTAAAAAAAAAAAAAAACAGACTATGGCTAAACTCTTAGGAACAAAAGAAGGTCGTCATGTAAAATATAAGAACATATTTGTGTTCACAATGCCTTTATTCATATAGCTAAAATATAGAGCAATCTGTATCTATTCACAAGTCAATGGATAAGAAAAAACATGGTAGGCCTTAATCCCAGTACTGGGAGGGGGGGGGCGAAGGCAGGTGGATAGCTGTGAGTTGGAGGCCAGACTGGTCTACTAACGGAGATCCAGGACAGCCAAGGTTACATGGAGAAACCCTGTCCCAAAGAACAACAACAAAAAAAAGGATGGTAAATACACATTATACAATAGCATCTAATACAGCTCTCACATGGAACAAAACTTTAACATATAAGGATGAAATATTATACAATGAAATTTGACAATGTTAAGTGAAATGGGTGAGTCATAAAAAGTCAGTTACTTTGTGTGGTGGTGTAGGCTTAGACTTTTCACCAAACCTACTTTATTTACGGGTTTTTTTAGCACGTTTGCCTCCCTTCCAACCCCCCACCCCACCTTATGTAGGAGATTAGTAGGAAAAGGGCTGTAGACTCTTTCATCTACTTCCTGCTGATTAGTGTCGAAGGGGATTACCAAACTCATTCATAAGGATACCAGTGGTGCAGTCTAAAGGCCAACACCAAGCAACAACATGAATCAGCACAACAAGTCAGTGAAAGCCACGAGACTCAGCTGGACTGCCCTGAGAAGTTCTCTGGAACGTTTCTTTCTGTGAAGTCAGGTATCAAAGCACAAAGATTAGCGTAGCGGTGTTGATCCAAAAAACAATGCCTCACTGTGCATGGGGCTCTGTATTTCTCCTCTCCTCAGAATCCACCCACAGATGTTCTCAGCCAGCCAAACTCATGTCCCTTGAACAAGAGAGCTCACAGCAAAACATCGTGTACCCTCTCACAAACAGCTTCCAGAAAAACATCACATGACAAAAACGAGTCTTCAAAGAAACCAGAAACTTCCAATTCATGGTGGTTTGAATGAGAATAGTTCCCATGGGCATATATATTTGCATAGTTGGTCTCCAGGATCAACTGAGGCTGGACTTGAACTCCTGTTCCTCCTGGCTCTACCTCCCAAGTTCTGGGACTATAGGTCTGTACCACCATGCCCAGGTGAAACTGTTTGCAAAGGATTAGGTGGTGTGGCCTTGTTAAAAGATGTGTGTCAAAAGCCCATATCATTCCCAGTTATCTGTGTGTGTCTTTCTTTATCTCTCTCAGTTTCTCTATCTCTGTCTCTCTGCCCCTCTCTTTTCTCTCTGTCTCAGTCTCTCTCTGTGTCTCTCTCTGTCTCTTGTGTCTCTCTGTCTCTCTGTCTCTCTCTCTGTCTTGTCCTTGTGGATCAGATGTAAGCTCTGAGCTCTGGTGCCATGTCTGCCTGCTTGCTGCTATGTTTTCTGCCACAATGGTCATGGACTAACCCTCTAGAACCAGGAGCCCCCAAATTAAGTGCTTTCTTTTGTAAGTTGCCTTTGTAGAGGTATTTTGTCACTGTGGTAGAAAAGTACTAAGATATTTCATGATTTCATTTATATGAAATACTAGGGAGTCAAATTCACAGAATAAAAAGGTAGATGTGTAGTAAAAAGGTAGTTGCCAGGAAAAGGTGGATGGAGAGTTATTTTGTACTGGGAAAGAGTTTCAGATTGCAAGATGAAGCGATTCTCTGAAGGAATGGTGTTGATGCTTGCACCACAATGTTAGTATATTTAGTACTAATGAACTAAATATTCAAATATAGTTAGGATGTTAAATATTATGTTACAAATTTTTCACCTCAATGAAAACAAATGGGGAAAGGAGGAGTTATTTATAAAGCATGGAATAATTTACTTGGAGAAATCTCCTGGAGACCATGGCTCAAGGAAACAGTTGTATTAACCACAGACTCCGGAGCAGGTGTGAAAGATGAGAGTTCAATAGGTTTTACTGCAGTCAATAGGCTTCCTTATGTGGTTGGGATACTACATCACAGGAATAGGAGAACAAGAGTGCCAGGACAGAGTAGAGATCAGATACCAGCTACAGGACAAAAGTTTAAAACCAGTTTACCATCTTCTCTAGTGCTACGAACTGAAAAATGTGTGTGTATCCAAAAACTGCATGTCAAGATATAATTCCCAGTGTGATAGTTTGAAGCGGTGTGGATGGGGGTGACTAAGCCAGTCATTACTCTTGCCGAAGAAGCTCAAGAGAGTTCCATTGACCAAAGCATCCCAGGAAGGTCCAGCCCTATGAACAAGGAAAGGAACACTAACCAGATTTCAAGCCTAATGTTGTTCTGATATTGTCTTCTTGGGCTGTAGAAGTGTAAGACACGGGTCTGCGGTTTATAAGCCACCCAGTTCATTAGCTGTTTGGTAGCTTGTTGTAGAAACTTGAACAGACTAAGATGAATAGCCAATGGGAATTTATGAGTCACCCAGAGATAGGCTCTCGGGGATTCACCAAGAATTCAAAGAAGCTCAGTGTGTGACATCTATTACATCTTGCAGGAGAGATGGCTTGCATACAAATCACCGCAACCGCAAAAGCAAGAGGTGACACATACCCTAGGTAATATACAGAGCAGATACTGAGAAAATACAGGCGAAAAAGAAACTGATTCCAGAGGAAAAGTCTGCAGCAGCTGGGACCGTGAGAACAGAAGCACGGAAACGATTTTCTGTAGAACATAATCACCTGGAGATTTAGGAGGAGCTGCGGTACACGGCATAAATGCCATGCTGTGCTGGTTAAAGCATTTATCAACTCTAGCTCACTCTGGGACTCGCTCAAGCGTTACTCACACTTAAATGTCACACACAGATGCCGAACATTGAAAATATTTCCAAGATACACAAAGTGGTGTTTTTCACACCTATTCACAGGTACGCTCACTCCTGTTTAGAATTTTCAAGTCTCTGTCTGACACGACATGCCCACAAGGCTGAAAGAGAATTTTGGAAAAGCCAGATGATTCATCCTCGCGTGGAATTTTCCTATCTCATGAAAATACCTAAGATCTACTGATCTTAAAGAAAAAGCCCAGTCTTGCTTTGTTGTTCCTCGTTGACCGTCGTGAAGCACATGCCAACTTGCTCTCCAGCCCTCCAGAAAGCCTCAAGGGCAATAAAAATCCATATCCCAAATGCCACAGTGGGTTATAAAAGCAAAGAAAAATGGTAAAAAATAAAAAAATAATCGACAATGGTTCTAATTTCCTCTAAACTAAGTTAGTGTTTTATTTTGTCTTCATTTCATATCTATTCTTATTCAAACCCTCAGGATGGCTAACCCCACTCAAGAATTCAGGCACATACTACTGACAGTGAAAGTTCACTTGGAGGTTAGGGGCATAAGAAAAGAAAGAGACCCGAAGCACCTGGGCATAACCCTAACAGCGTCAGTAACAAACTGTTATTCAAAGTTCCAAGATTTTTATTTAACTACTTGAATAAATTGACCTGAATGGCTCAGTGGTATTTTTATGGTCACCAGCTTGGCAACCTTGCTCTTAAAAAATCAGCAATGATTCTGACTTCCACTAAATTAAATGAATATTTTATTTTGTCCTCATTTCACACCCATTCTTAGCCAAATCCTCATCCCTTCTTCATACACATAACTGTCTTCTCTAACATTACTTTCTCAGAATTTTTTTCCAATAAAGCTAAATGTTAGAGCTTATTCTCTAACTGTTCCTGTATATGCTCTCTTGATCTCTTCTGTCCCCACAGCTTTAAATACCCTAGCACTAGTGTCACCTCAGTTTATTCTCTCCCCTGGATTACTCCTCCAAGATTTAGCCTCATCTAACCAACTTCGTACTTAGAATCTTCACGTGAATATTTTTAAACACATCTCAATTTTAAAGTACCCAAATTAGAACTTCTACCAATCTGCCCATACTATACTTTGCATCCATATGGTCAACACAGTGCCTAGGACACCACCTGGCTGTTTTCTAAGTTTTCATATCAGTCACACTGTATAGCATGTGGACTATGCATCCAAAATATTGTGTGGATCCCTCCATTTCACACCCGCTACCAAAACAATGGAGAAACCTTAGTCTCTAGGTAGAAGACTACACATATCACCTTGCTAGTTTACCTGCTCCAATTTTGTAGCCCTAAAAGTCAATCTCCACAGAAAAGAATGATCATTAAAACTGGATTCTGCCATTTTCTCTATTAAAACATTTTATTTGCCTTCTATGACAGTTTAAATCTTGTCCCTCCTCTAAAAGAAAAAAAAAAAATTGAGTCTCCCTTTGGCATTTAAAATCGAATCCTGTAATGATGATGTCTTCTGGTCTGTGCACACCTTTCCATTTCACTGCATAGTCGCTCTGCTCATTTTGTTTGACACGTGGGATTCTGACATTTTCTTTTAAATATTTTTCTCTACACTGGGATTGGAAGCCCTTAGTCATGGCTCTTCAAATAGCTGGATCCTACATACTTTTCACATCTCAGCCTAAAATGTTATCATCAAGAAGGTGTCCACTTTGTCAAAGATCAAGTGTCTGTAGGTGTGTGGGTTTATTTCTGGGTCTTCAGTTAGAATCCATTGATCTGCATATCTGTTTTTATGCCAGTACCATGTGTTTTTTATTACTATTGCTCTGTAGTCTAGTTTGAAATCAGGGATGGTGATACCTCCAGAAGTTCTTTTATTGTACGGGATTGTTTTTACTATCCTGGCTTTTTTTATTTTTCCATATGAAGTTGGAAGTTCTCCTTCCAGGTTTGTAAAGAATTGTGTTGAGATTTCAATGGGAATTGCATTGAATCTTTGGATTGCTTTTGGTAGGATGGCCATTTTTACTATGTTAATCCTAGTGATCTATGACCATGGAAGACCTTTCATTTTCTGATTTCTTCTTCAGTTTATTTCTTCAGAGAATTGAAATTTTTGTCATACAGGGCCTTCACTTGCTTGGTTAGAGTTACACCAAGATATTTTATATTATTTTGTGGCCATTGAAAAGGGTGTTGTTTCCCTAATTTCTTTCTTAACCCATTTATCATTGTAGAAAGGAGGGCTACTGATTTTTTTTTAGTTAATTTTGTATCCTGAATTTTGGGGGTCCCACACATCTATGGACACTTGGTTTTTGACAAAGAATCCAAAACCATGCAATAAAAAACAAGAAAGCATCTTCAACAAATGGTGTTGGTCAAACTAGATGTCTGCATGTGGATGAAGGCAAATGAATACATATTCATCACCCTGCACAAAACTAAAGTCCAAGTGCATCAAAGACCTCAACATAAAACCAGATACACTAAATACAATAGAAGAGAAGTAGGGAATACTCTGAAAACATTGATACAGAAGACAACTTCCTGAATAGAACACCAACAGCTCAGACTCTAACATCAACAATTAATAAATGGCACCTCAAGAAACTGAAAAGTTTCTGTAAGGCAAAGGATGTCATCAATAAAACAAAATGGCTAGCATACAGAATGAGAAAATATCTTCACCAACCCTATATCCGACAGAGGGCTAATATCCAAAAAATATAAAGAACCCAAGAAATTAAACACCAACATGCCAAATAACCCAATTAAAAATTAATACAGACAGAGCTAAGCAAAGAATTCTCAATAGAGTAATTGTTAATGACCAAGAAGCACTTAAAGAAATGTTCAACATTTTTAGAAGTCAGGGAAATAAAAGTCTAGAGCACTCTGAGATTCCATCTTACACCTGTCAGAATGGCTAAGATTGAAAACTCAAGTGACAGCACATGCTAGTGAGGATGTGGAGCAAGGAGAACACTCCTGCATTGCTGGTGTTAAGTGTAAACATTACAACCGTTTTGAAAATCAATCTGGCAGTGTCTCAGAAAATTGGGAATAGTTCTACCTCAAAATCCAGTTATAACTGGGCATATACTCAAAAGATGCTCTACCATATCACAAGGACACTTGCTCAGATATGTTCATAGCAGCTTTCTTCATAAGAGCCAGAAACAGGAAACAACCTGGATGTCCCTGAACCAAAGAATGGATAAAGAAAATGTGGTACATTTACACAATGGAATACTACTCAGCTATTAAAAACAAGGACATCATGAAATTTGCAGGCAAATAGATAGAACTAGAAAATACCAACCTTAGTGAAGTAACCCAGCCCCAGAAAGTGGCATGTACTCACTTATAAGTGGATATTAGCCATATAGAACAGGATAACCATGCTAGAATCCACAGACCCCAAGAAACTAAGTAACAAGGAGGGCCAAGGGAGGATGATTGAATCACTCAAAGGGAGAATTAAAATATATGTCAGAAGTGGATGAAGAGAGGGAATAAGATGGGAGAGGGATGAGAAGCAGTATGATGGCATGGATCAGATGTGGGGAGAGCAGGGGTGGGAGAGAGTTGGAGGTGAGAGGGCCAGGAGAGAGGAGGGTAACCAATGAGTGGGGTATCTCTGGGACTTGCAATGGAGGTAGGGGGACACCAACCCACCCACAAAACCTTCGACCCAATATTTTCCTGCCTACAAGTAGTGCAGGGATTAAAATGAAGCAGAGATTGGTGGGATGGCCAACCAATGACTGGACCAACTTAAGGCACAGTCCATGGGAGAGACCATCCCCTGACACTACTGATGATACTCTGTTATGCTTGCAGACAGGAGCCTAGCATAACTGTCTTCCGAGGGGCTTTATCCAGCAGCTGATGGAAACAGAGGCAGGGATCCCCAGCTAAACAATAGGCAGAGCTCAGGTAGGGAGTCTTGTGGAAGAGAGAGGAGAACAGAGGAGTCTGGAGGGGTCAACTAACAGAAACTGAACCACCCATCAAAGGGCATGCGTGGGCTGGACCTAGGCCCTTTGCAGATGTAGTAAATGTAGCAGATGTGCAGCTTGTTCTTCACACAGGTTTCTAACAATTAGAGTGGGGTTGTCTCTGACTCTTGCTTGCCTTTGGGTACCTTTCCTCTAGCTGGGATGCCTTGACTGGCCTCAGTGGGAGAGGATGAGCCTAATCCTGCTGTGACTTGATGTACTTGGGTAATTGGTACCCAAAGGGGCCCTCCCCTCCTCTGAGGATAAGGGGATGGAGGTATGGGGAAGGGGTTGTGAGGGTGGAACTGGGAGGAGAGCAGAGACCGTGGCTGTGATCAAGCTGTAAAGGGAAGGAAGGAAGGAAGGAAGGAAGGAAGGAAGGAAGGAAGGAAGGAAGGAAGGAAGGAAGGAAGGAAGGAAGGAAGGAAGGGAGAGAAGAAGAGAGAGGGGAAGGAGGGAGGGAAAGAAGGAAGGAAGGAAGGAAGGAGGGAAGGAAGGAAGGAAGGAGGAAGGAAGGAAGAAGGGAGGGAGAGAAGGAGGGAGAGGGGAAGGAGGGAGGGAAAGAAGGAAGGAAGGAAGGAAGGAAGGAAGGAAGGAAGGAAGGAAGGAA